>NC_083349.1:10785154-11088942 GCF_030254825.1 Meriones unguiculatus
TTAATCAGCCTGCTTTCTTATAGCACCCAGGACCACAAGCTCACAGATGGCACCACCCACAATGGGCTGAGCCTTTCCCCATCGATCACTAAGAAAATGCCCTCCAGGCTTGCCTATAGCCTGGTTTTATGGCAACAGTTTTCTTAGTTGAAGCTCCCTCCTCTCAGATGACTTTAGCTTGTGTTAAACTGACAGGAAACTAGCCAGCACACAATGTATGTGGTACGTATGACAACTGATTGGAGAATAGGTTTGAATCAGCTTTACTTCTATTTTTTTCCCTTTATTTCATTCTTTCCTCTTTCTTTTCTTCTTTTTAGAGATGAGGGCTGATCCCAGGGCCCTGTCCTCTTCAGGGGGCTGGAGGCAGGCTAGGACCAGCGACCCATTCATCTTCCCCTCTCTTGGGGTCTGCACCTCACATTGAAGGTATTACCAGTTATAGAGCTTCAGGCACTGGTACCCAGTGTCCATATGATTTATTCCTTAATTCATTTCTACAAAGGAAGTTGTTGCTAAAATAGTGAATACTCTACTGAGAGATTTTATTCTAGCCTTACTAGTTGATATTGCCCAGGTTGATGTGAAGAAGCAATGCATTACTGTTTTAGTATTTTTGTTTGGATGATGATGATGATGAATTTTGATTTTTTTGACACAGGGTTTCTGTATATCCTTAGCTGTCCTGGAACTCACTCTGTAGACCAGGCTGGCCTGGAACTCATAGCCATCCACCTGTCTCTGCCTTCCTGAGTGCTGGGATTAAAGTCATGTACCACCACTGCCTGGCTTTGTTTGGATTATTAATGAAATTGGCCAATTTTTTATGCCAATTAGTCATTTGCAAACGTGTGCCTTTGCAGTGTGTGTGTGTTGTGTAGGGGTATGTGTATGTGTGGAGGTTAGGGGCTAATGTCTGGGTTTCCCTCAGTTGCTCTCCACCTTAGTTTCTGAGGCAGCATCCCTCTGAGAACCCGGGCCTCACCTCTGTTTAGACTGGCTGACCAGCAAGCTCCAGGGATCCCCTTGTCTCCTGAGAGCTGGGCCACAGCTGTGTGATGTAATGCTCGCTTTTCACGCGGGGCTGGGGATCCAGGCTCAAGCGTGTACAGCAATTACTTGGCTGAGTGAGAATCGTCCTCTACACATACCTGATTGTCTTCTAAAGTGAGCTCACCAGGATGGTCACATGTGTTAACGCAAAGAGCTAACAGACATGCGCTGGCATTCTAGCACAATGTTGCTTATTGTCATATTATTTTAAAAATCATTTACTTATCTTTCAGTTCTGGACATTGAATGCAGTGCCGTGTGCATGGCAGACAAGTGCTCTACCACTGAATTATGCTCCCGGGCCTGGTTTTTTTTGTGTTGTTTTGAGACAGGGTCTCATCCTATGGCCACTGTGCTTGTCTTCATCTCATGGCCATTCTCTTGCCTTGGCCTCTCTTGTACTGGGATTGCAGGCATGAGTCACCATGACTGGAATCTCGCTTCTCTTTGGTTTTTGAGACTGGAGCTCTCTCTGTAGACCAGGCTGGCCTTGAACTCACAGAGATCTGTCTGCCTCTGCCGTCCGAGTTCTGGGACTAAAGGTGTGCCCCACCAGGCCTGGCTCTGGCATCACACTTTTATTAATCATTCTTAATGTAGTTTACTGTTCTTTCAAGTGGCTGTGTTCCACCCACCTGAAGGAAGAGGAAACACCTGTTGCGATTTCGTTTCCCAGGAGTTCGTAACAAGACTTTAAGAAATGCTCAGAGTGCGTTGGCAAGTAAGAAAACAAGCAGGATACCAGTGCCACGTCACTGTTACACCCACAGAAAAGAAATCTGTAGGAGAGGGGGAAACGCACAAGGCATTCTTGGCTATTTCTAGGAAATGGAATGCTAGGTGTGCACCTTGCTCCCATTCTTTCGACTTTCTCGATTTTCTTCACTGAAGAAACACCTGTTGTCATGATGGATATCATTTATTAGGGCAAAGGCACCTGTCTGAGCCGACATGTGGAATAAACCTACAGCCACGTGCAGATGAATAGATAAACAAAGTGCAGTCTGCATCCCAGTGGAAAGCCATGAAGCTGTGAAAAAGGAGGCCCCGCCCTGCTAGGGACATGGACGGAGCCGGAGGCTAGTACATGAAGCGGAATTAGTGGGGCACAGAAAGAGAAAAACATTCTTCCCCAGCCACGGAAGCTTTAACAAGCTGATTTCAAAGGAGATAATACGCCATCAGTTACCAGATGCTGGGAGGACGATGCGGGAGAGAGGGAGGTCTGCAGAGAGGAGGTCGGTGGAGGCAGGGTGAAGCTGGGTGAAAGGGCCCTCTTTTTTCACGATTTATTTTTAGTCTATCCCCTCCCCCCTGATCTCCATGTGTCCACACAGGTGCAGATCAATAAAGGCCAGAAGACAGTGTCAGAACCGAGGAGCTGGAGTTACGGATGGTGGTGAGTTGTCCGAGGTGGGTGCGGGGAACTAAACCCCACTCCTCTGCAAAGGCAGCAAGTGCGTTTAATCGCAACTCACCAGTTTGGCAAGGCTGTGTAGCCAGCGAGCCTCGGTACTCTCCCTGTCCCACCATTCCCCCCCACCTCTGGGATCCCACGTGCACATCACCACGTCGTGTGTTTTAAGTGGGTGCTAGAGCACATGCTTGCCTGACGAGTGCTTCTGTGCCAGAACAACCAATCCGTTCTCTCAGGCCTCAACACTGTCCTTGTAGGCAACATTTATTCTGTGTGTATTTATGTGCCTTCACATCTGCATGTACATCACATGTATGCAGGTACCTCCGAGGCCGGGAGACAGTGTTGGATTCCTGGAGCTGGATGTGGTGTGGTGTGGTGTGGTGATCTGTCTGACGTGGATGCTGGGAACCGAATCGGGTCCTCCGGAAGAGCAGACAGAGCTCCTGACTTGCTGAGCCAGGGCCTGGTGGCTGTTTTGAATGAGGCAACAGGTCCTTTAGCATGTGGTTCTGGCGATTTCTAAAACCCCTCACCCCCAACCACCCAGAAGTGCAGCAGCAAATTGGGTGGTGGAAACTGGGCAGCTTGAAGGTGTTTGCACAGCATGAAAAAGAGCTGATCTCCCTCGGCAACCTGCTTCCATGTTTGTTTTAAAACCAGCGCAGGTAGTGTGCCAGCTGCCCGGGCTCTCACACTGCCACAGGAGTGTGAATGAGCACAGCTTTTCCCGAGGACAATCTGGCGACTCGCAAGAAGAGCCTCGTGCTTCTGTACAGCCTTTTAATGGAGCTGTGCTACCACGGGGATTTCTTCTGAGGAAATGACCCCGTGTGTCTAAAAATAGAGCTGTAAAGTCCATTGCAGCAGAGCTTTGAACAATAAGCATCAGAAATAATGCAAAGGGGTGAGTGAAGTAGATCACGGTGCATTTCTGTGATGGGACGCTGTGTTTCTGAGGAATATTAAGCAAAGAAATTATTATGCCGTCATGTGGGAAAAAGCTAATATAAAGTGATATATATATCGGTATATATCAGCATGATCCATTCTGTATTCAAAATATTACTTTCTAATTAAAAATAATGGGAAATTGCAGTCGAAATTTGTAACTCTTGCTGTTTTTGAATGATGGAATCAGGGTGGTTTATTTTTTCATGTGTTGTTTGATCTTTTTATCTATCCAGCAGGCGGGTCTTAGCTGTCTTGCTCCAGTAATGGACAGAGACTGGTGAGATGTGTTGGGCCAGCCTTGGCTGCCCAGAACGGGGGACTGTCCTTCGGTACGCCAGATATTCTTTACAGGCCCAAGATAGGGCCTAGATGCTGGGGAAAGAAGTAATGCAATAGTTTGGCCATGCCCTGTACGGTCTTTGAAGTGCACCACTGTTTATTCTAATGAGATGGGGGAGAGGAAGTGGTCCTCGTTCTAACCTTTTTGAGTGTGGCATGACTGGGGGTTACTCACATTTTTCAGTGAGTTATCTATTCACCCATTCATCCGTTTACTCATCCACTCATTCACTTGTTCACTCACTCACCCATTCATCCTTTAGTCATTCACTTATTCACCCACCTACCAGTTCATTCACTTACTCACACCCATTCATCCTTTAATCTGTTTACTCACCTACTCATTCACTTATTCACCCACCCATCAGTTCATTCACTTACTCACACAACCTAAGCCTACCTTTCAACATACTCACCCATCATTTGTCCATCCATCCATCAACACCTGTCCATCTCTCTGGCCGTGCCCTTATCATCATTCCTTCATCCTTCTACACATCCATTTATCCATGTACCAAACCACTCATTTATTTGCTTATATAATTGTTCACTCATTCATTCACTCACCATTCATTCATCATTGACCCACTTAGGCACACACACACACCATCTATCCATTTGTCCATCTGTACACCCACCCATCTTCTAGCCATCAAATCTATCTATCCACTTACCAGTCCATCCATCCATTTTTTTGTTGTTTCTCTCTTCATTCCTCAAAACACTGACTGAGGGTCTACAAGTTCCACAGCTTGGGAGGTTGGACGTTTGTGTTGACTGGTGCCAAAATAAAGGACACATTTTATACTCTTCACTCAGACAAGGAAGTATTATTGGAGGCTGTGGTGTGGCCTGAAAAATAGACAAGCTGGGGTCCCCCGTCTGGACTTTAATGGACAAATGAACTAAAGCTAGGTGGGAGAAATAGAAGCAGCGTTATTTTCTGGTTTTGTTTTTTAAACTCTTTTAAAACAGGGTCTCATGTAGCTCAGAGTAGCCTTGGATTTGATATGTAGCTGAGAATGATCTTGACCATCTGATTCTTCTCTCTGCCTCTCCAGCGCTGAGCTATCTCCCAGCTCTTCAAGCCCCTTTCTTGCTCTCAGGGTGTGAGTCAGATCATGTTGATATTTAAGCTTTTAGAAACTTTTCAACATTCCTCTAGTGTCCTCCTCCTCGGCTTCCTCCCTGTCCTCCCTCTCTTCCTCCTCCTCTTCTTTGACAAGGTCTCTATAGACCGGAATGACCTAGAAATCATTACATAGGACCTCAAGTTATGGCGTTCCTCCTGCTTCAGCATCTCAGTTGCTGAGATGACAGACTTAAGTCGCCGTGTCCTGCAGGCTTCCTTTCCAAAGCTGTAAAAGTTCATGCTCTCTCCACATCCTTCTACCCAAGTATTCCAAAAATTTGGCTCAGTCATTAGTGAAACATTTGTTATATTAAAGTGTGTGTCCCTGACTCTTGAGAGTCTTTTTTTTTTTCTTTCTCTCTCTCTTTCCAGTTTATTGCTCATTTTTCTCCTTTCCTCCTTGGCTCAACGGCTCTACATTAAGTGATGTGTCTTGTGTCCCTTTGTCAAAATCTAAAAGACAAATAGATGTCTTTGAGACCAGAGTGAGTTTATTCAGGCAGAGACTGCAGAGGAAAGTGAGTGCCACCATGACCTGTGTGGGGATCCAAGGAGGCTGAGGCAGTCGGGCCTCTTAAAGATTAAACGAGGAGTCAGAAGTTACTCTCGCTCTGTTATCCTGGACTACAAGGATCAGTGGCAAAGATGGTGTCAGGGCGAGGTTAGAAAGTTGTTGGGCAGATGCCTCTGTGGAAATATTTTTGTGGAAGGTTGTGGTTACCTTTGTGGTTCTGGTAGAAGCCTTTGTGAATTACACATGCTTTCTTACACGCATGCATTCCTTAAAGTCTTTGGGATTGGCACAAGGGACCTCTTTGATTCTGACAACTTTTGCACCCTCTTCACGTGTTGAATTTGGAGTAAGGTGCTTGGTCGCTTGCTGACTGCAGTTAGCTAGGAGCCCTGCTGTAGCCTTAAATTTGCTACATGTTACAGCAAGCGTATGGCTTTGCCCACATTTTGCTCCTTTCCACAGAGGACTAGAGGGAGCTGCACTACCCACAGATGGCAAAGGTTGGGGCTCATCAGACTGTATTAATTCCTTCTTCCATGGAACCAAGACTTTGGATTGAGATCTTAAGGTGTTTTTCTCTACATTTAATTAACCTTCCCAGCTTTTGGAAAATGTGCCTTTGTAGTGCGGTTGTTGGGGAGGCAGAGGCTTAGCTGAGTGATAGAGCTGACATCCCCTGAGGGGATAAGTACCTGGGACTGAGTGTTTGTGCTGCTGCTCTACCCAAAAGCGTGGCCTCGGTCAAAAGACTAACAGCAAATACCAGCTCAAGGACACACCGTGGACCAACTAGCTTGTGTTCTTCAGAGCTGTCAGCACCAGGGGACAGAGACAGCCAGAGGATCTGGTCCAGGTGGATGGAAATTGGAGTTCTGACAGCTAATATGACATGTTCTTGCAGGCTGGATCCTGAGACAGAAAAATGTTGCTCTGAAGGACATTCTTGGGACAGAGGGACTCTGTGAATGGTATTATGTCAAGGTGAGATTTTCCTGGGTTACACAAAAGAGTGTTTTTGTTCTTATAAAATCAATGCTGAAGCATTTAGGGGTAACAGGTCATGGTTCTGCAACTTCTTATCTATCTCTCTATCTCTCTCTCTCTCTATCTCTCTCTCTATCTATCTCCATTTATCTATCTATCTATCTATCTATCTATCTATCTATCTATCCATCTACCTACCTATTATTTTTCGAGACAAGGTTTCTCTGTGTAGCCTTGGCTGTCCTTACTTTGTATACCAGGCTGCCCTTGAACTCCCAGCAATCCCTCTGCCTCTGCCTTCCTGAGTGCTGGGATTAAAGGCGTGCACCACCACACCCAACTAATTTATTCTTAATGAATGCAGAAGAAGGAAGGAAGGAAGAAAGGAAGAAGGAAGGAAGGAAGGAAGGAAGGAAGGAAGGAAGGAAGGAGGAAGCAAGGAAGGAAGGAAGAAAGAAAAAAATCATGTTGGGACTAAGCATTGAGGTTAAGGTTAACCTCCTGCTGAGTCTGACAGCCTGCTTTCAATCCCTGAGACTAACATGGTGGAAAAAGAGAATCACTCCTGTG
This sequence comes from Meriones unguiculatus, assembly GCF_030254825.1. Taxonomy (NCBI): domain Eukaryota; kingdom Metazoa; phylum Chordata; class Mammalia; order Rodentia; family Muridae; genus Meriones; species Meriones unguiculatus. The sequence goes on from NC_083349.1 coordinate 10,792,118, forward strand.
AGTTCTCGTCTGACCTTCATGAATACACACACACACACTCACACCACAGGCATGCACACACAACGCACACACACACACACACATACACACATGCATATATGCACACACACAAGCCATGCACACACAGGCACACATAATAAATAATACAATAAAAGAGGGTGGGGCTAACTGTTAATTGAGGAATATAGATGAAGGGTATATTAATACTTACCACACTTTTTAGAAGGTAGATTGACAATTTTTTCAAAACAAAATGTTATTTCTTGTGTTAGCTAAGAGGATGAACATTGCTCAGGTTCTGTTGAAACTTAAGGTCTTTTCTGGAATAGTCCAGAGGACAGAGTCGTCATCTGCTGCAGCATATAAGCGGTGGGTTTCTGGGGATTCGAAGCATCTCTGTTAGCGTCTGCTGCGTGAGTTTTGTAGAGGAGGAGCGTGTAGGTTACACTGGGGCATCTTATCCTTGTTCCTGCTGTCACGGCATTATCCGCTCAACTCAAACTGCATTCAGTCACAGGAGCATTGCTGCTGCTTAGATAGGTTCGCGTGGCCATCTTCTGGTTAATGTAGCTGGCTCAGGGTCATTCCCTGACTCTGTCTCAACCCAGGACTTCGTGTCAACGCTGGTTGTAGTTTCAGCGCCTCATGGTGGGCATTTACACTGGCCACACAGCTGGCGATCCCTCTTCCCTTTGCCTCCAGGTTTGCAGATGTGCCGCAAAGAAAGGCCTTTGTTTGCCAGATGTGGAACCAGCATTAATGAAAGACGATGCGTGGTTCCCAGTGCATGGAATGATGGGTACCTAACAGGTGAACCGTGCCACAGGAAGTGGAAGTCTGGGATCTATGTGTGTGTTACCTTGACACTGACAGGTATCGCTGAACATACTCACTTCAGTTCTCTTTAATTACAAGCACTGATTGGGTGTGTATGTGGTGTGTGCGTGTTAATATGTGTGTGTACATGTCGGTGTAGTTACATGTGTTTGTTAATGTGTGTATGTAGCCCTGTTGGAGGCTGGAGAGATGCTTCAGTTAAATGCTTGTCTCGACGCATGTAAATGTGTGTGTACTAATGTGTGTATGCACTCGTGAGGTGCATGTGCAGATGTGGAGGCCAGAGGCTGACGTTGGTGTCTTCCTCAGCACTCCCCATCTCCTATTTTAAGATGGAGTCTCTCACTGCACCTGGGGCTCACTCGTTGTCTAGGCTGGTGGGTCATGAAGCTTCCAGGAGCCTCTTGCCCCTGCACCCTTGGTGCCCGAATTACAGGCGTGTGCTACCGTGCGCAGCAGTGTGGTGAGTGCTGCTGATCTAGAGTTGGCTCCTCATACTCACACAGCAAGCATTTAACTGAAGCCTCTCTCCAGCCTCCAATAGGGCTATTGTTTGTTTATTTATTTATTTATTTGGGCTTAAAAAAAAAACAAAACAGAGGCACTGTGTCTACACCTGCCCTCCCAGCTGCTCAGGAAGCAGGATGGAACTGAAGTTGAGAATCACCTTCAGTTTGAGATGGATGGGTTTGGAGGAATGGGGGACACTAGACTTGAAAGAATGATGGAAACAAGGAGCTGAAGTGGAGTGTGTCTTGGGAGACAAATCAGAGTTGAACAAAGGTCCTCGGATAAAGTTAGAGCAACAGAATGGCCCAGGAACCTTCCGTTGGCGCAGAGAAATTGGCTGGAGGCAGGTGGCAAATGAGGATACCTCCAACACGGACATCTACTCTGGGCTCAGTTGGTGGATATAGCCTGGCTTCGGGTCTCAAGAAGAAGGTGCAGAGACTTGGAGTGGAGGAAGGGATGGAAAGTAAGGACTTTGGGTCCTGGACTTGGATGTATCTGATCAAGAGAACGGCTGAATGTGGGATTGGCCTTTAGGTCAAGCTTATTTGGTTACAAGGGACTAAATAAATATTCAGGTTCCATGTTCCCCAGGAAACAGAGTCAGGGACATAGATGAGGTCTGCTCTATAGCCCCGGAAGATCTGGTTGGTGGCTCTGGTGATGTGAGATCAGAAGACCCTATACAGGACACTGGCATAACTTTTATTCAGACAAAGAGGATGTTAGAACATAAACTTACTTCCACTAGCCACCCCTTTGGAAACGCCGGCCTCCCTCTTCTCCATGAAGGCCGTTCTCTGGATGAAGCGTAGTGCTCCACACTGAACTGGCCTGGCCTGGTGGAAGCATACTTTATTATTTATTTTTCTCTTTCCATTAAACTGAGATGAGCTTCCTCAGATGTGGCAGAGACCTGGGCAGCAGGGCCACCTCTGCTCAGAGCTCCAGAGCTGGTGACTTCCACAGAGCAATTAACCTGAAGGCTGCCTGACCCTCACCTGGTGTCTCCATTGTCACTGTCGGTAGAATCCTCGTTTTCTAATTAATGGGACAGGGATGGCTTTATCGTACTAACAAAGGGATGGGGTGACCGGAGGCAGGTGAGTCTGGACTTAATGCGCTGATTTGATTTGATTCATGACCTTTACTCCCCATTTTAAGCAGACGAGTGAACAGCTGTAATTGTGAGCTATGTTATTTTGGCCTGTATTTAACCTTCGACATTACCTCTAGGTGAGCAACTCATCTCTCTGGAGCCTCAGGAGAGGGCTACCTTGCTTACTCATTGCATTCCTACTCTTCCTCCCCTCCTCCCTGCCAGAGCTGACATTTTCAGCCGAAATGGAACACAGGGAAGGAAAGGAGGTAAAAACTTAAGATTCTCCTATTGTTTGGCTGTGGGTCTTTGCATCTGGGTTGCCTTGTCTGGCCCCAGTGGGAGAGGATGCACTCACCCCTGCTGTGACTTGATGTGCCAGGGTGGGTTGGTACCCGTGGGGGCCTCCCCTTCTCTGGGGAGAGGGGAAGGAGTGTGTGTGTGGGTGGGATTGGGAGGATGGGGGGGCTTTGATCAGGCTGTAAAGTGATTAAATAAATACATTAATGAAAAAAAAAGCAAAAATAAAGACAACCAAAAACCTTTAAGATTCTCAGTAAAACAACTCCCTGTGGTTTCAGAAGGAGCTGCCACCTGGCTGGAATCATTTACAATTCTTGACCAAATCCCTGGCAGTGACTATTGGGGTGTGTTGAGGCTGACTTCTCCTGGCCCCTCTCTCCCATCCCTTTCTTACTGTAGGATAAGGTTCAGAGGTTTGCTTGCTTAAGACCTGGGACCTGAGTGTGGCAGATGACGAGTGAGGTTTTCTAGATATTTCTGAAAGTTCCTCCTTACTTTTCGGATAGCCAGGGTTTCTCCCTTCCTCTGAGCGTGAATGAGAATACCTGCTACCCCTCGCTGTGTAAAACCAGGAATAAAGCTAAAGTCTGAAGAAATCATACTTCTCTCTGTAGAAATTGAGAGAAGGGTGCCAGAATGTGGTGACGTCATTGCGCTCCCAAGTCACCTATCCAAGGCGTCCTGTCTACCTGTTGGTGTTCCAGAGACCAGCGATTTCTTCTGCTCATTCAGTGCTGGGTCTGTTTCTTGTAAGCAGAGCCTCCCAGCCTGGAGCCGCACTCACCTTCCCTCCTCTCACACCGAGCTTCTTGCGGATTTCTTCACCCCCTTGCACCCCCGCACCCTGCTGGGATCTTGTGTGTGTGTGTCTCTCTGAGTGCAAAAACTCCCTTTAGTTTGCGCTGTCTAAGTTCTTCATCTTCTAAATCGCAGTTCACAGACCACTTTCTCTGAAGGGCCTTCCCCAGGGGAATGTTCTGTGCCCTCATTATGCTTCCACTGTGCACTGATGAAGTAGAGAGTGGGCAGCCAGGCAGTGTCTGCGCAATCGCTCTTAGGATGGGGTTTCGTTTGCGCGTGAATGAATGCCACGGCTTAAGCAGAAAAGGCACGCTTCCCATTTACGCGAGCCACAGTTCTGTACCGTAAAGTTATCAGGGTCAAAATCCTTTCTTTCTGGTGTCTTTACGGTCTCTTGTATGTTACTACCATGTCCTCGTTCTAGCCAGCAGGAGGGGATAGAGGCAAAGGGAGCAGCGGCCTCTCTCTTCAAAGATAGAGCTTTATTTGTTAGCTGCAAAGGAGTCCGGGAGGCCTAGTCTTTAGACCCAGCACTCAGGGGTCTGGCTAAGCTTGATTACAATGGGGGAGGAAGGACAGTATGGGGAATTGTATCTCTTTTCCACACTGGCATCAGTCACAGACGGGTGCTGGCTAAGGTAGCTTTCTGCACACGTCTGCTCACCCATCAGGTGACATGAAATGTACCTCATTTTTCAGTTCCTTAGTCACCCCAGCAGCAGGAAAAAGGGTGAACGCATATGTTATTCTTCCTACCACCTGAGAAAGGCAGTGCATAGGAAACTTCCTTGCTGTGGCCAAGCTAGGGAGTGACTGCACCAGACAGTGGCAAGGGGGCAAGGGTCGAAGCAACCTCTGGCCATACTTTTTAGCCCAAGACTCATTAGCAAAGGCTAGCGAAAGCTGGTATCTCAGGACACCAGATTCTGAAGTCAAAATAGTATGTAGTATAGTTCTATTTCTTATGAATAAAAGTTTTCTTTCATTATTTGTATTTTTATAGTCTTCTATAACCCCAGTGCAAAACGACATTTGCCTGGTTTGGTAAGCCTCTCTCTCTCTCTATTTCTCTCTCTCACACACACAATAATGAAAACAAACAAAATGGAGTGTAAGACTAGCTGCTGACAGCGAAACCGTAAACAAGGGACCTTGGGGCTGAGCCTGTGCAGAACAGTTCTGTTCTCAGTGCAGATGAGGACTGATGCCCTCTGTGTGGGCTGTCAAAAAGTTGTTGAGAAAGACAATGAAGTTGATTGCTCAACGTAAGCAATAAACTTCTCCTTCTCAGCAGTTATGGTTTAGCATAAAATGTTCCTCCATAGACTCCTGTGTTTCAGTGCTTGGTCACAAGGCGGTGGTGCTGTTTGGAAAGGTTATGGAACCTTTAAGAGGCAGGGCTTGGCTGAGGAAAGTGGGTTACCCACTGGGAGGTGGGTTTAGGAATTATATCCTGATCCCATTTTTTTGCCTGTTTTTTAAAAAAAATCTTCATTCCCTTCCTTTCCCCTCCCCTCCCCTTCCCCTCCCCTTCCCCTCCCCTTCCCCTCCCCTTCCCTCCCCTTTCCCTCCCCTCCCCTTCCCTTTTCCTTCCCTTTCCCTTTCCCTTTCCCTTCCCCTTTCCCTTCCCTCCCCCTTTCCCTTCCCCTTTCCCTTCCCTCCCCCTTTCCCTTCCCTTTCCCCTCCCCTTTCCCTTCCCTTCCCTTCCCCTTCTCTTCCCCTTTCCCTTCTCCTTCCCTTTTCCCTTCCCCTCCCTTTCCCCTTCCTGCCCTTCTCCTTTCCCTTCCCTTCCCTTTCCCTTCCTTTTCCCTTCCCTCCACCTCTCGGTTTTCCTTCCTTCCTTCCTTCCTTCCTTCCTTCCTTCCTTCCTTCCTTCCTTCCTTCCTTCCTTCCTCCCTCCCTCCCTCCCTCCCTCCCTCCCTCCTTCCCTCTCTTTCCTCCCTTTCCTCCCTTCCCTCCTTTTTCCCCTCTCTTCTTTGTTTCCCTTTCCTTTCCTTCCTCTTCCCTCTCTTCTCTCTCTCTTTCTTGTTCTTTCCTTTGACAGGGTCTCACTATGTAACCTGGCCAGCCTGGCCTGGGGCTCCCTCTGTAGACATAGTCTGTTTCTGCCCCCTGGTCTGCAGCTGTTGCAAGCTGCGTCCTGGGGCTGCTGCTGGGGACAGGTGCCGCTCCTTGCTGCATGGAAGCAGGAGGCTTTCCCTTTGTGGAACCACAAACTAAAACAAAGCCTCCTCCCGCTCGCTCAGTTGCTTCTGGAAGGTATGTTTTCCCAGCAGCAAGAAAAGCAATGAATCCATGTTATTATTTTTAATATGTATTTTTATTTTAATGTGTTCTTTAATAATGGGTAATGTGTTTACTGTGCATTTATTTGCATTTAAGAATAGTACTCAAATCAGTACATCCATAATGCTATCATTTCAACATGTAATCAACATAAAAATTACTAGTGAGATATATTACATTCTTTTTTTTGCACTAAATCTTCCAAACCTAGTGTGTATTTTACTTCTATACCATATGTTAATCTAGATTCTAAATTTTTGTCGGGAGTATTTATTTCATAGTACTTAGATTTTGTAAAATTCAAAAATGTGCTTTTTTTTGTGGTCCAGTGAGTTTAATTGCTTTCAGGGTCATAGATAGGGGGTCCATTCTAGGAGAAAGGACAAACTGCTCATGGCTAACCCCCTGAAGAAGCTGCCTCCCCCTCTCCTAGCAACCCGTTAACTGCCTATTGATTCTCAGGGAGGGGTGAGGCCTCATGAACCCCTCTCCTTTCTGTGACAGGATGTCAACAGGCCTAGCCTTTCCCATGTCTCATGCAGGTAAACACAGTTGCTGTGCAATCAAGACAGTACTCCACAACACCCCCTTTCTCTCCTGAGATGTGGTCTCAGGTGTCAAAGCCGACCTGATGCTCACTGTGTATCTGACTAAGACTTTTTTGCCTCTACTTTCTGAGTGCCGGGTTCGCAGCACTGACTTAATGTAGTGCTGGGGGCCTCACCCAGGGTTTTGTGTGCGTTGGGGATCTCAAATCTCTACAGGCCGAGCTACGCCCCCCACCCTCCCATTGACAGATGATAAGTAGACTCACATTCTTAAATTTTGCCAGCAGCTAAATGAAGCCCCAACATATTTTTCCCCTTTAATATTTACATGCGACTTGACAACCTATTTCATTTATTTTGGAAAGATTGGCTTTGCTTTGCTTTGAAACACATTGCTTTCAAAACTATACCATTTCATTCCCGCATGGTGGCACATGTCTGTTACCTTAGCACTCAGAAGATTCAAGGACAACCTTGACCACATGGTAAAATCCTGCTTCAAATCAACCAGCCAACAAAAAGTGTGCTAACTCCTTAGTCAGCCGAGCGTCATTAACGTGAAACTCCAAGGGCTGTTGAATGAACTGTTCCTCCAAACTTATGAATACCAATGAAACACTTCTTGCCATTTTTGGTGGCCCATTTACATAGCACTGTTATTAAAATTTAAATCATGCATATTTGTATCAGAAAAAAAACATATGCTATTTTTATAAATGAAAGTTAAGAAATGATTTATTCCACCTCTCCAACCAAGCAAATGTTTAAAACATCCTTCTTTGAAGGGGAGAGGGCTGATAATTAATGATCTCATGTCAAGGTGAGTCAGTCTTTGTTGGACCGTCTGGACTCTGAATATTTTTGTTGTTGTTGTTGTTAATGACTGCCTTTCCTTCAAGTGAATTCTAAGATACTTGACATCAGCAATATACTCTAAACTTCAGTCCTCCAGGTATTGGGGCCTTGTGTAAAGCCCTAAGGAGGCTTCCTTTGCTGTGTCCTCTAACCACAACTGTTCCCTCCTCCTGAGTTTCCTTGTGGAGAGGGGATGTGGGTCCTGTCTATTTCCATCTGCAGGACCACAGTCCTGTTTCCCCAGTCTGCCCTATAGGGCAAGTCTGAGCAGTTTTAGGATCTGGATGACATTTTCTGTAGTCATGTCAGTAGGAGACTTGCCTGTGGCCTTTGTGTGTGAGGTGCTCTGGGGTGGCTTTCTACAAATGACTCGGTGTGATTCTTTGTTCGCATTGCTGAGTCCCAAGCCGACACAGCAGCACTTCTTCAAAGTTTTAAGGTGGTTTTCTTAAGAAGTTACTGATATGTATGTATCTTAGCAATGTATCTTATGCATGTGGAATAATCTGGCTTTTATGAGTGTTGCACCAAGCTTAACATTTGGTAGTATTTCTGAGAAATTCGCTCTCCCCTCCCCTTGAACACCGCTTAGTAAGATGGTAAAGAGCCAGCACTGGGAAATGCTGGCCTACCAAGAGGTCTCCATCAGATGGGGCCCATGTTCACGCTGCACACTGCAGCCAATCATCCTTCCTCAAGCATCGCCATGGCAATGCCATCTTCTTCCCAACACCTTCCTCAGCTCCCGTGGCTTGCCAGTGAGTTCCCACATCTCTTCCAGTCCCAGGCTCCTTATTCTCTGACTGCAACATGTGACTCTTGGGCATAGGATCTTTTCACAGAGAGAACATGCTACTGTCCAGATGACATGAACCCGTCTGTTCTGCTTGGTCATCTCAGCCCTTCTCTCTTGCCTCTGGATGAAAACCAAGCATTATCAAAGGCGCTGCCGGAATGCCTCTCCTTCATGATCTTTTATTGAGCTAACTCACCTGGGTGCATTTAAACTTATTGTTTGAGAATTTCATATATATGTATGAAATATATATATCACACCATATATATGTGTCTAATATACATACACACATGTGTATTTGTGAGTGTTGATCAAATCCATCTCTCACTTCCTCCCTGCAACTCCTTCTATATCCAGCCCACTACTTTTCCTTCCCACTTTATGTACTCATTTTTAAACCCTCTTAGTCTAACCAGTTATGTGCAAGGATGGAGGAACAGCTACATCCCTGGCTGCCTCTGACCCCTGATAGCACGATCATCCGTAGGAGCTTGGGCAGCCGATCAGGGTCCCAATATCTGAAGAAAACAGATATTCCCCAGAAGCCATACATCATCTGAGTTCTCCACTCTCACCTCTTGGGTTTTGCTATATAGCCCTGGCTGGGCTGGAACTTGAACTTGCTAGCTATGTAGACTAGGCTGACCTCTAACTCACAGCGATCCACCTGCCTCTGCCTCCTATGACATGGACTTCCCTTCAACTGTCTGCTTTCCTGAAACCTATGTCATGGCCAAGTCTGCTCCAAACACTGCTTACGTGTAGTCATTCCAAGTCTCAGTCCACTTACCTCACTCACCAATCCTACTTCCAATACCATTCAAACGCAGGCTTGCTGTAACCAGTCCTGCATGTGTTAGTCAACCGGCTTCTAGCAAGATTGAGCTGTAGGGCAGAGTCCCATCTCTATGAGCTGTCATAGAAGCAAAGGCATGCACTGAATTACCTAAATATTATCCTGATACAAACCCAGGTGACTAGATTAAAATTGCCAAGGGGGACTTGATGGGGAGGGTCTTTGAAAAGTTAACCATAGTCTTGCCCTATGATTTTGCAATTCTATTTCTCATTATATACCCCAGTGAGTTTCAAACAAGCGTTCAGTGTGTCATTACACTCATCTTCACAGTGACACTAGTCACAATAGGCAAAAGGTATGAACAACACAGTGTCCATCAGCTGACACTAAATTAAACAAATTGTGCTACATTTGTATGGTGGGATATTATGTAGCCTTATGAGGAAACAAAGCGCTGATGCCATTAGTGAAGGATTGACCTTGAAGACGTCATAGTGAATTAAAGAAACCAGATGTGAAGCACACGCTGTTTGCATTCATGGGAAATGTTTAGAATGGCAAACACACAGGGATGTTGCAGAGGTTCATGGATGCCAGAGGCAGAGGAGTAGGATGAGAGACTCTTAGTGGGTGGAGGCCTCTTCTGTTGTCAAATAGAATGTTGTGGAACTTGGGTTGTGGGTGCACAAAACTGGGAATTTTCTGAATATCACTAGGTTTACACTGTACGACAGTCCCTTTTATGTGATGTGAATTTAACCTCAATAAAAACAATTTTAAGGTGGAAGTAGATGTGGGGATCCCCAGGCTGAAGGAGGAATATGATTTCTCTAAGACAGCATCAGGAAACAAAGAGGACTAGAAACCTGCAAATGGCAGGGTAGCTGGAATGGGAGGCATAGGAACACTCAAAGAAAGACCGGGAGGCCAAGGCTTTGGGGGCGGTACCAGTGGGGAGCGTGGCCAGATGGCTTCACTGCGTGGTAGAGCAGTAGAGGAGAGAAGGCCATTATTCAGCTCGCTCTTGTTGAGTTTCTGAATAGGCCAGGCTCTGCACTGGTCACCAGTATCTGAGGGCTACAAGAGGGGGAATCTATGCCAGGGGATGAGAAAGAGCTATAGAGGGAAGGTATGCCATGGGCTGCAGCGTTGGGGAGCTATGGGTTAGGGCATGCTATGCCATGGGTTAGGGTAAGCTATGGCATGGGTTTTTCCAGCAGAGGGATGGGGAGTGGAAGGACACTGGAGAGAGTAAGGAAATAAATGTTAAAGTGGCGGGTTTGGAGGGACAAGAAGGCGGGGGAGGAGCAGGGGAAGGAGGGTTAATTTTGAGAGGGATGTTTGAGGGGCTGACCAAGCCCAGCATGAGTTTTGCCCATGGCTTTCCTAAGCTGGGTGAGGGGAGGTGGTCACTATTCTGGATGAGGCTGGTTGCTGGCAGTCATCGCTTAATTGTACCTAGGCGGAGGTACTTGAAGAGTGCTTTCACCTGCTCCAAACCCCACTTAGCTAGATCTTTTCTGTCCCTAAACCCTGGTGTCTTGTAGTCACGATTCTTAGATATCCCAGGCCCAGATTAAGCCCAAAGGTTTGGAGAATGTCACAATGGTTTTGACGTCTCCCTGTGACCATCCTGCTGGCCAGCAAGTACTGGCATCTGCAACTCCATTCTGTCCTGAACTAATTCAGTACTTAAGAATGAGAGCGCTTTCCAAAGACCATCTGTTTAAGCTGCTGCTTAAGGAACCTGCTCCCCAGCAGCCTCCTAGCATCAGATTCAATAAATCCTGACATGGAGGGATGTTTTCTTGGTGGGGCCAGCAATTGAATGTTTTCCAAATGGCACATTATTGATATTAAAACTGATTTGCGCATCACTAGCCATCAAAGATGTATACTAAACAGTATTTTTAGGAACAGAAAGGGAACATAAAATTCTGTCCACATGTGTTCATCAGCCAAGACCTGAGGCCTGACTGTACTGTGAAATTCAGCAAGTCTGTGGGCCCAGGAAATGACAGCAAACTCAGGTCTACTTTTTGATACAGAGACACCCTTCAAAATATCTGACATAAGACAAGCTTTCCTTAGTGTCTGGGGCTTTGCTCCCTTCTTGTAGCATGCAGCTACCATGAAATCCACAAAGGACAATTCTGAATGGAGGGAAGGGGGTGGGGAGAGACAGAGAGACAGGAGACAGGAGGAGAGGGGAAAGGAGGAAAGGGGGAGAGAGAAAATTTGGATCTGGGTTGGGTTCTTCCAGTTCTGCACACACAGGTTGTGTGATCTTGCAGGGTGCTGTGGTTTGAACATGAAGTGTCACCTGCAGGTTGGGTTTTCAGTGCTTGGTCCCTAGATGCTTGTGTCATGTTGGGGAGCAGCAGAAATGTTAGAAAATGGGGTCTAGCTGAGGAATGTAAGTCACTGGGGAGGGCTGTCCTCCCTTCTTGTTGTCCTGTTCACCAGGAAGTGAAGGGCAGAGCCTGTCTGTCCTTTACTGCTGTGATGCTCTCTCTGCCCAGGTATGTGAGGCTCAGTGACCAGACCGAAACCCTCTGGAACTGTGAGCCTCAGCAAGTTCTCCTTAGCCACCTCTGTTGCACATTTCTTCACACAAATAACTAATACAGGTTAGTCAAACTTTCCCAAACCCGTTTTCTCAGTATTGAGTAATATTTTCATTAGATTGTGTGTGTGTGTGTGTGTAAGTAAATGGCAAGGCACACAGTAGGTCTCTACTTCTTGGTGTGTTTCTTTTCCTAGCAGCCCCTGCGCTCCCCAGCTCTTGTGTGGGTGGGTGCTGAGCCGTTTGGTGCTGGCTCCTCCTCTCTTTCCCACTGTTGCTTTACTCATTGCCTGTTTGCTGACTCAAAAAAAAAAAAAAAAAAAAAGAAGTACTTTTCTAATGCAGAGTCCTAACCAGAACGGTGGCCATCTAATGAACACTTTGTAGACTGCAGAGGGATGGGGCACAGTGTAACTCTGAGAATGACTTTAAACATTTAAAGACTCATTTAAACATTTAAACTTTAAACATTTAAACTATCATTGAGGTTGCAGCTGCAGACGCGTATTGACTGTTGCTGCTACTTTGGCGAGCCCTACGTTTCTATTGTCACAACGGAGAGGGGCAGCTCCCCAGTGTTTGAAGGGGGGTACCCTCCACCGGCTGTCACCTGCCTTCTCAGCACTAGGGTTTCCGGGCTGGTCAAGGGACTCAGGGTGAGGGTCCCAGGATGGACTACTGAAGGAGGGTTCTTCAGACTCTTCTAACATTATCTAACCAATGGAACCACTGGAACAGCAAACGCTTGCCTTATATTTTCTCTTCAGATATTGCCTGTGAGAAGTGTTTCAGGCGCCTACTACCCCCTGCCCAAGTGTTGCTGTTTTTAAATTACGGTATGTTAACATTATACAGTAACGGGTTTCAGTTTCGATCATATTCATCCCGGTGCCCTCTCCTGTCCCCTTCCCCCTCCTGTTGATGTCATTCCTCTTCCTAAGTGAGCCTCCCTTTCTATTTTTTGTCTCTTTCTGTGTGTGACCCGGGGAGTGTCGTGAGAGTTGCTTTTGTGAGCACTGGTGAAGCATTAGTCACAGGAGTATGAGCAAAGGACCAGAGGCTCCACAATGGAAGAAAGCAGAAAACCGCTCATTATTTTTTTAAGTGTGTGTCATCATTCATTCCAGTGTGTTACAGTTCACTTCAACCACCCAAGCTCAGTTATCTGGCCTAGGCCTGAAGTGACAGCCAACAGACACAGGGTTGGGCTTCCTCTGAGTGGAGAGCTGGGGGAGAGAGTGGCTTTGTCCTGATCTCTTTCTGGCTGTGGTTGTGTCTGCTCCATCATGTCCATGTTCAAGGAGGTTTGCTTGGCTCCCACTCCAATGCTGCTGCCCTCTGATAGCTTTACAGCTTGTGGAACTTAAGTGTTTGTCTGATACATTTGATATGGAGGCAGCTGAAAAGGCAAAGCGTGTCGTTAAGATGTAGCTTAAGCAAAGGCAAGCTGAACACTTGAAAACCATCAGGCCATCATTGTAGTGTTACATCACAATGCGGGAGCCAATGGTTTGTAAGTGTTCAATGAAAAGCCACTGTCTTGGCTGGGTGTGGTGGCGCATGCCTTTAATCCCAGCACTCAGGAGGCAGAGGCCGGCGGGTCTCTGTGAGGCCAGCCTGGTCTACGGAGCAAGTTCCAGGACAGCCAGAGCTCCACAGAGAAACTCTGGTCTTAAAACAAAACAGCAAAAACAAACAAACAAACCAGAAAGAAAACCAGAAAGAAAAGCCACTGTCTCAGTAAATGTCATGCGTGTACATCTTTCAGCGTGTGTATGAGTAAATCTGTGGGATCAGTCCATACAGACAGAGCACTAGATCAAGGACCATAGCCACCAGCAGTTTATGCCACATCATCAATGTAGGATGGCTCTTCTTTATCCACAGGGGATGTGCTCTCAGCTCCCAGCGGACAGCAGACGCTAAATCCTATATAAACAATTTTTTCCAATAGCTGTGATGAAGTTTCCATGGTAAGAAATGAACACCACTAACCAATGATACAATAGGGCAATCTGATGAAAGTTATCTAAAAGGTATAAACTACTTATTTCCTGAATTTTCCACTCAAGTTCCCGGTTTGCAGAAAGTGACACAGTGATCAAGGGCGAGTGCTGAGAGGCCTGGTGATCAATACGGACACATGCAAAAAGGCTTTGTCTTTTGAAAACTGAAGGGCATCAAACAAATTGGACATTGGCTCTGAGTCTCAGGCACTGCAGACAGTCCTGTTAGAATGAGATGTGCCTGCTTTTAAAACTGGCCAGCACGGACAGGCAGAATAGGGCGCTCTTCAGGAAAATATTATGAGAAGTATCCCAGCACACTTCCCTCTCCCAGGCATAGAGGTGCTTGCCTTAAATTTCAGGAGGCAGAGGCTGGAAGATCTCTCTGAGTTTGAGACCAGCCTGGTCTACAAAGGGAGTTGTAAGCCAACCAGGACTACATAGAGAAAGTCTGTCTCAAACAAAACAAAACAAGACAAGACAAGACATCACAAGATAAGACAACACAAGACAAGACAAAGCAAAAGAACCCACATTCTTTTTAATGCAACATTCTTTTTAATGCAAGGCCTAGAGGATAAAGCTGTAGTATACAACCCACATTTGATTTACTAAAAGCATGTGTCTCTGCTCCCTTTCAAGCTCTGCCCTTGGTTAAGGGCATGGATTTTAATTTTAACTGGTTGCAATTCCAGGGTGTGACTATGATGCATAAGATGATCTTGGCAGTTGACCAACAAGCAAACAATGAGCTCAGCTTTTCTCAGATTGCAGATGACAGTCACACACAGCCTCCAGTCACTCAGCCTGGCTGGTCTGTATCAAACTCAGCTAGTGAAACTACTTGTTAGCACTTTCTTTTCTTTCTTTCTTTCTTTCTTTCTTTCTTTCTTTCTTTCTTTCTTTCTTTCTTTCTTTCTTTCTTTCTTTCTCTCTCCTTCCTTCCTTCCTTCCTTCCTTCCTTCCTTTCTTTCTTTTTTCTTTCTCTCCTTCCTTCCTTCCTTCCTTCCTTCCTTCCTTCCTTCCTTCCTTCCTCCCTCCCTCCCTCCCTCCCTCCCTCCCTCCCTCCCTCCCTTCTTTCTTTCTTTCTTTCTTTCTTTCTTTCTTTCTTTCTTTCTTTTTTATTTCTCGAGACAGTTTCTCTATATAACCTTGGCTGTCCTGGAACTTACTTTGTAGATCATCCTGGCAAAACAAACAATATACCCCAAAACCAAAGCCAAAACAAAAGGAAACCAACCAACCAACCAAACAAAAAAACCCCACAAAACTTCAGCTGCCTCAGCTCCCTCACACTTGTTCTGTTTACCCTCCTACTCTTTCTCTCCTTCTCCTCTTTCTTCCTCTACCTCCTCTTCTTCTCTCCTCCTTCTTCCCCACTTTTTATTTATTTATTTTCCTCCAATGTGAAAGGATGCAAGGAAAAAGAAAAAAAAAAAAAAACAACCTACTTTGGATGTGGACAAGTCAGTACTTTCAGTGGACATCAAAATCCCAGCAAAATATTTTGATGAAGTTTTAATGCAGAGACAAAAGAACCAGAACATTTAACCTCACCATTGAAGGAGAGGGAAGCTGGGGACTTAGGCTACCTGGCTTCAAAACTCTGTGTAGTTAGAACTGTCAGGATGGTTGGTGTTAATCAAGGAAGAGACAGGACCAGTGGAGCAGAGTAGACACCCTCAAAGGAGAAACGTGAGTACATCAACAGCCAGTCTTTGACAAAGGTGCAACGGCGGTGCAACGGCAGAGAGAATCTTCAGAGAGGCCAGGACAACTGGAGGGTGGAAAGTGAAAGCAAGAGACCACAGGGCTGAGGCAAACACAAGCAACTTCTTAGTCTGGATGCTGGCTGGGAAGCCAGAAGAGCCTGAACTAAGGAGCAGGAGGACCACCCTCCTAAAAACTCTCCCCTGAATAGGGAGGGTCAGCCCAATCTTAAGAAG
Organism: Meriones unguiculatus; assembly: GCF_030254825.1. Classification (NCBI taxonomy): domain Eukaryota; kingdom Metazoa; phylum Chordata; class Mammalia; order Rodentia; family Muridae; genus Meriones; species Meriones unguiculatus. The sequence goes on from NC_083349.1 coordinate 10,807,470, forward strand.
TTCCTGGAAGGCTGGCTTTCTACAACCTTTTCTGCCTCTGATGAGGCTTTGCCTGCTGTCCTTTCTTTATGAGACCCGGGGGTGATGCAGAACAATCAGGATGTGCCAAGGCTTGTTACAGGCAACCAGGGCTTCTGCTCCAAGCAAATAAGGCCAAAAAATAAATACTCGTTGGCTTTGTCTGGACTTATCTAAACAGGCACGTTAATGGTTGCTTCCCCGAATATATTTCATTTCTTGGAGTAAAGGAAAATCAATAATAATATCAGGTTTATGTGAAGGTCAGTGGGCACTGCACTTAGCATTCCTCATGATCCGGCTTTAAAGGAGTTACCAGGCAGCGTTATTTCTGACAGTCCTGCCTGGGAAGTGTCTTGACTGAGATTCTTGGACTTAATAAAAGATTTATGGGAGAAATTCTGCAAGTAATATCTTGTTAAAATAACTTCTGTGCTAACCTCAAGTGACAAGTGATTGCTCAAACTTGTTCCTACAGCTCCGGGACTTTCTTTTTAATCTTTCATTAGCTCTGTTCTCCAAACTTGAAGTACAAGGGATGGCGATTACTTGGGTCCATTATCTATGATCTGAGCGTCTCTTTGTTGTATTGGGTCTGTGTTTTCTTTTTCAGAATTACAAATGAAGTAAATGTCACCATTTGATGGTAATGGATGACATTTGGATGCACCCCAGAATGTCACATCGCTCCAAAGTCAAGACCTTTGTAAGCAATCTTAAGTGCTAGGCTCTTAGAGCATTTCCTGGGATGGAGAAGACAGTGGGAAGATTCCCAGCTTGGATGTCATGAACCAGCAACCCTGCCCCCCTGCCAGCTCTCTGCTGTTTGCAATTAGAGGCACCAGGATCTCTGGTGTTACAAACTGTTGAGAGACTTTTCCTGGAGAGACAACACACACACACACACACACACACACACACACACACAGCCCTACTCACCCCAGAATGGGCACCAACAACAGACCGAGGAAATGACTGCTCTAAAGTCCAACATGATGAACCGGTGAGTTTTTATTGTGGTTTTTAGAAAGGGAGTGAGGATGAGGGGTTACTTCCAGAGATGGCTCAAAAGCTCATCCCAACACAAGGGACAACGCAGGAAAGCTTCACCCCTGAACTCTCTGCCCAGCTTACAGGCAGCTTAAGGGGTCCAAGAGTCTCTTCTGGGCAACAGGGCAGGCCAGAATCTCCCTTTTCAGCCTTTCTTACAGCTTCTATCAGCTTGGGGAGCAGCCTTCTTGAATCTCCTAAGTTTTAGCTTTCCCAGGCACATGAAGCTGATGTTGCCTCCCGAGTCTCAGCAGTCACCCTCCTGCCTCTCCTGAAAGGAACATATTTCAGCTCAGAGGAAACTTATATGCAACAGAAAGAAAGCAAGTGTCCGCCTGTGGGAAGCCCGGGAGGGTGAGAAGTCCACACTATCTTACTGTCTGGCTCCTAGGGAACTTGATCGTGGTTGCCTTCTGTCACAGAATGGATGGAGAGCCTCCCCCAAGTTGTGTGCTGAAGTCCCGACTACTCAGTGCGATAGTATTTGGAAGTACCTTTAAGGAGATAGATCAGATTAACTACTGTTTTTAATGGTGGGGTCCTGTCGCTGGGTAAGAAGAGGAAGAAGGATGGGAGAGATTAGCAAGAGAGTGCTTGCCTCACTTTCAGCTCAGGCACGTGATCCAGTCTTGGCCAGTGAGACATAAGCTAAGACTCCTGAGCATTCTGGGTAGGAAGGCAAGAGAAAAAGCCTCTGCAGTGTGGCCCCTTAATTTCATTTTTGCTTTTGTCTACTTTCATAGGAGGAGGCAAAGTCTGGAGCTGCTTCCTTCAGCAAGACCCAGAGAAGTGGGAGCCATTGTTCTGGAGTCCAGACACCGAGGGACCACAACAGTGCCAGAAACAGCTTCCCCTGTACTTCCTGGTTCGCATTGCTTGCCCGAGGATGCACGAAACAACACAGAACTTTGCTTTTTAAAAGGAAGTTCTGCCATTCCACATGATACCATGCCAGACAGCCATCCAGAGAATTCTCATTAACACAGAGCACTGGAGAGTGGGACACAGGGTGTTCAGTACTGATGTGGCTCATGGACCATGAGAAATTACAATAGTGGTGTGGGCTTCTAATACAAAGGCCACACCATACAGTGTCACAGGGCCCAGGTTTTCAGGTAGTCCTTCTGAAAATCACTTGTATTTGCCCTCATCTTTATTGCGAGCAGCTCAGCATGCCCCCACAGTGTTAGGGACCCTAATTTCCAGGGAGGATGAAGAGAGCTCAAGAGATCGGATTGATGCAGTATGCAGCAGGTTTATTTGAGTCATCGTGCTATGTGGCTGCCCCCTATAAAACCAGCAAGGAACAGCCAGGAGAGACAGAAGGCTAAGGTTTTTAAAAGAAGGAGCGCAGGAATCTCGGAGGTTGCAAGCTTGGTGATAGTGGATTGGGTAGAGTAGTTGACTTTTAAAATGATTGGTTCATTTAGGCCCCAAGTCCATCCGGTTTCCACCCGATGTGGGTGGGGGAGCTGGACCAGTTACCAGGCAACGTTATCTCGTACTGCAGATGTGGACACTCCTTCACAGCGGGGAGGAAACCTTTTGTACTCCTTCGCAACAGGGTGGGGTCTTATTTCAATTCACCGGCTCCTCCTCCTGCTTTCTGGAAAAGTGCTGGGAGAACTTAGTTTAACATGGGGTATGGAATTTATAAAGAAACCTGTAAAGCTAGCCTGTTCCTTTCAACAGCTGCCCTCCCGAGAGCAGATGTGCATTTCCATGTATGTGTCCATAGGCTGACAATAGAATCAAGTGATAATGGGGTCTGCTGCCTGCTTGAGCCCTCCTCCCCAGTCCTGCTCTACAAGGGCAATCAGTAAAGCTCAGAGCATCAGTTCTTAGCTTCTTCTGCTCCCCCTTCGCATCAAATCATCTCTAATTACTATTTTTAGTTCTTTCTGTTGCTGTTCTAAAGAATCTGTGTCTCTGAAAATATACTAAACGGGGATGCTGAAAACATAGCTGCAGTTTAAGGGCTTGCTTTTGCAGAGGCCTGGAGTTTGGTTGCCCCACCCACATCAGATGACTCACAACTGCCTCTAACTCCAGAGCTGGGGAATCTGATGCCCTCTTCTGGCCTTTGAGAGCACTTGCACACAGACACAGGACATGCACGGACACACTTAGTGATTCACAAACTGACACTTTTTTAAAAAAATTTTCTTCTATGTGTGTGCTATGTGCTTCTGCACATGCTTGCACATGTGTGGGCATATATGTGTGGGTACTGGGGACTGAGCTTGGATCTTCTGCATGAACAATTAATGAGTAAGTTGTTAACATGAAAGTGGATACATGTAATATTTCTTAGTCCCTTTTACCTAAAACTAAAGCCACACTAAGTGAAAGGAGAGTGTGGTTAAATTACAGTTGTAGCAGGAGTTTTAGCATGTTTGTTTCAGAACTGGGTCCACCTAGTAGATAAATATAAGAAGGATGTAGAGGAATAAAGTGCAGAGAAAAGAGGGCGCATATCCACACCCTCTGAGCAGCAGATACACTACCTCATTTCTGTAGAACATTTTCAGGAATTGGTTATGTCTAAGTTGCCTGTAAAGGAAACCATACAATCCAATACAAGAAAATTTCAAAGTAAAGAGATAACCAAGAGGCAATAAAAGAATTTTAACATAGAAGAATTTAAGTGATGTATTCCTAATTAAACGTTGGAGCAGTGCAGTTAAAGAAAAATTATGCATTATCTTAACAACAATAAAGAAGATCATCCCAGGATAAAATGAAGATGATTGTAGAACGGAAGTTACTGAAGTTGGGAAGACCAAAGATGGAAGCAGGAGGGGGAGTGGCAAGGAGCGGGTTGATGGTGGATAATGGGAGATGGGAAAACAGGTACCCAGGCTCAGTTAGCTGGAAAAGAATGGGTTCTTGTACTCTGTAGCACATGCAAGGAGTGGGAATGTTAATTGCCCAGATTTGCTATGTGTTAAGGTCTCACACAGAACATTGCTCATAGTCAGCATAAACTGAAGCCCCCAGAAACTAGCCACACCTACATTAAACAGGACTGATTGGAACTCCAGTGATTGGGATAGTGCAGGCTCAGGCCACCTTATCCTGGGCTATCTAACCATCCATTGCTCACCTCTGGGTTTGATGTAGCATCCTCATGACTATTAGGTAGGTCCTTTTGGAATGTAACAATGTGAAATCACTTAATGCCCACAGGAATGTTTAAAACAATACCGTGCTTGCAAAAGAAGGTGTCAGTCTTTTTAAACGTATGCGTGTGGATGCAAATGAGCACATATGCAAATGTGTGCTTATGCAAATATGTTCTTATACAGGCATGCACCACTTAATGCTGGAGAGGTGTCCTGAGAAATGTGTTACTAGGTGATTTTTTTTGTTTGTTTGTTTGTGAACGTCACAAACGATGTCAGTCACATGGCCTCGTGCATGCAGACACAGCCTGTGGAAGAAACATGCAGTTCCAGCTGGTATAACATGACATACTGTTTTATAGTAAGTTTTAAAAAAATAAGTAGGACCATAAAATAACAATAAAAGTATAGTACATGCATAAATGAATCACAATTGTTATTTATCATTATCAAATGTTATGAGCCATGTGCAACGTGTGTACCATTCTTCTACATGCCTGGCAGGAGGGTGGGCACTTTTCACCAGGATCCTCATACATGGAGGTGAGGTTGCGCTATCATGTCATGATGAGGATATGGTTCAAATGTCATGCACCTCCCACAGGCTCATGCATTTGAATGCTTGGTTCCCAGCTGGTGGTGGCGGGGCCTGGGAAGCTGCAGAATCTTTGAGATGACTTTAAGAATCTGAGGGAGGGGCTGGGGAGATGGCTCAGTGGTCAACAGAGCTTGCTGCTCTGACAGAGGACCGAGGTTCACTTACCAGCATTCCCACGGCGGCTCATAACCACCTGTAACTCCAGTTCCAGAGGACCTGATGTTCTCCTCCAAGGCACTGCTGGCTCCTGCATACATGTGATGGAACTCCAGGTAAATGCACACACATAAAATAAATGCATATTTTCAAAGGGGTCTAAGGGAAATCTTTTTCTTTGTAAAAGATGCTTACATATGTATTGACTCACACGTGCAATCTCACACACACACGCCTAAAGGTATCAAGATCTCCCTGACTGGTTTATAGCACCAAAGATCAGTCATTCTTGACGCTTGTGGCCTCACCTGGCTTTTGGCCTGAGCTCTTTGCTTTCTGATTCTCTGAGATGTGAAGAGGATGTGCCACAAGCAAGATCTCACTACCATGGATGAGGCTTCTCTGTCACCAGGCCTTCCTTTCCACGATGGACTGTGCCCGAAGACGGTGAGCCAAGACAAACATCTTCCTTAAGCTGATTCTGTCAGGTGTTCTGTCACAACAGTAAGGGGGAGTGATGGAAATAAATGGCTACAACATTAAGAAGAGGTGGAGATTTTAGCTCCAATTTAAGTTAATGAGTTTGCCATTGTAATATGTGTCCATAATCGACTGAAATGCCAAGCAAATGTGACTGCTTGTGTGTGCATACTTTTAAAAACTTATTTATTTTATTAATGTCTCTTGTCTGCTGGTCAGCAGGGGCAATAAAAGGACATTAGATCCCCTGAAGCTGTAGTTGTAAGCTTTCATGAGCTCCTGTCATGGGTGCTGGGATTTGAACTTGCATCCTTTGGAAGAGCAACATGTGCTCTTAGCGGATGAGCCATCTCCCCAGCCTCATGTATTTATGATTTTATGAGTGTGGATAATTAAGTTTTCATTAGATTTCTGGTGTTGGAGGGCTGGTATAGATGGGGAGGAAAAGGAAATGAATAAAAGTGAGTCATAAAACACACACAAAAAAATACCAAAAAAAAATAGATATTTTAAAAAGATATCAACAATATGTTAACCATTGTGCCATCTCTCCAGCCCCTCCCTCAGGTTCTTAAAGCCATTATTCTATCATCTTTTGTCCCTGTTTTTTTTAAAGCATAGGAAAATTGAAGTAGTAATGTAGTATCCCACTGATATCCTTTACCTGCCTTTAAGCGTTGGGGATAGATCGGTTCGTCTGCTCTATTATAGGTATGTGTGCCTGTGGTGGTTTGAATAGGTATAGCCCCGATAGACCCATGGGTTTGAATGGTTGGCCCATGGGGAGAGGCGCTATCAGGAAGTGCGTCACTGCTGGGGTGGGCTTGGAGGTCTTCTGTGCTCAAGCTGTGTCCGGTGACACAGTCCTCTTCTGCTGCCTGTGGATCAAGATGTAGAGCTCTCAGCTCCTTCTGCACAATGTCTTCCTGGATGCTGCCATGTTCCCCACCGTGATGATAACGGACTAAACCTCTGAAACTATAAACCAGCCCCATTTAAGTGTTTTCCTTTATAAGAATTGCCATGGTTATAGTGTCTCTTCACAGCAATGAAATCCTAACTAAGACAGTGGCAATGCATAATGTAGATCTGTCTACTCACACTGAGCCATTTCATGCTTGAAGTATTTCAAAGCAAGTTGCTGGCAAAATGGTACTTTATCCCCAAATACTGCAATATGTATGAATAAGGACATTTCTCTAATATAGCCACAACACTATTAACACATTTCAGAAAATCAACACACATCCCTTTTCCTCTCCCTCTTTCTATCCTTCCCTCCCCCACTCCCTCTTCCTTCTACACTCTTTATGTACCCCGGTCTAGTCTTAAACTCACTCACTATATAGATGAGGATGACATTGAACTTCTGGTTCTTCTTATGTCTCCATCTCCCTGTGCTGGGATCACAAATGAGCAGCTTCTCACATGGTATTGTGCAGCATTGGAAATCTAACGCAGGGCTGTGTCCATGCTAGGCAGCTGCTGCCCCAGTGCAGCCCATCAACGCTGACTGCATACACTGTGCATTCCGTAGTCCGTTTCCTTCAGTTATTCCAGTGTCAAAGATTGTTGTGTTCCCCCTTTGGAACCTAGATCCAGTCACACTCTCCACATCATGAGCGTGTGTGTGTGTGTGTGTGTGTGTATGTGCGTGTGTGTGTGTGTGTGTATCTGTGGGTTTGTGAGGATACACACTTTCCATGACACCTCTAAGTCATCGGACAACTTCAGGGGTTAGTCCCCAGTTTTCATCTTGTCGGAGATGTGGTGTGCCGCTATGGTGTGCACCAAGCTATCTGGGCCATAAACTTCCGGGGAGTGTCCTGTCCCTGCCTCTCATCTCATAGAAACCCTAGGATTTTCAGTTTTCTGTGCTTGTAAGTACTTTCACCATGGTCACTGTTATGGTGATATGGGAAGAGACACAGAAGCGTTTCTGTGAGCTGATACAGGCTGACTTCAGCATGTCCCTCTGTGAACAGAAAGAAATAAATGGCTAAGAAAGTTCAGGAGGCCTAACTGTACGGCCAAGTAGTTGGGATTATCAGAAAGAATAGATGTATATTCTTAGATGTATATAGTATCTGAAAGCAAGGCAGATGTATACACTCAAACCCATATCAAGAGAGCAGACTGTCCCTTGACACACATAACCAATTTTACTGGTCAGGTCATGGGAAACAGCTTGTTCCTGGAGTCATGGTATATTGCTGATGTTTTCTAGCCAATGCCGGACCTTTTAGAGTTATTTTCAGATCTTAATAAAATAGCAATGGCAGCCACGGTAAGAGACTAGAGGCAGGTTGAGGAGAGTGCAAAGAAGATCACACTTATTGAGTCCTGGGGCTGGAAATCAGACAGAGCCAGGCCCTGAGCCTCACACTGGCCTATGTCACTACAGGAATTTAAAAAGACCCACTGTGGTGAGTAACACGGTCTTCTCGGCACAGCCGACACCCACGCCATCTATTTCCCAGCAAGACTGTCTTCATCCCTCAGATACACTGATATCACCAAGAGAGCTGTTAATAAAGGCACCTGCTAGGTCCTAATCCATGCTAATATTTAAAAGGCTCTCATATACCTCCGTGGCCCAAGAAACAATTATATTCACTTGGGCTCATATGGTAGCCATGACATCACATATTCCTAAAGTTTTTTTTGTGCCTCCTCAAGGGACATCACTTGGGGTTGTGTGTATGTGTGTGTATAAATTCCAAGTCACCTGCCTAAGAAAGTGCTTCTGATGGCTTGAGTTGCAACTGGAATACCCTTAATCAAGTGGCTTCGAGGTGATCCACAGGTTGACACATACGCTGGATGGCCACACCCAGGGGTCTGGTCTAGTGGCAGTGGTCTGGCACCTGCCCGTCTCACCCCAGATCTGTGGGTCCTGAGGAGTTGCTCTTGTGAGATAAGAAGGTGATAGGAATGCCAGTCATGTGCCTGTGGTGCCGTTGCAGAGACTCTTCCGGTTGCTCCTAGAATTGTGGACAGATGTGAGCAAGAAGAGGTCCTGAGAGGTCTTTACTATAGACCATTTGCCTCAGCTAAGGCAATCGGTGTTTGTGCAAACACCCGGCGGCTCTTGTTCTTCACAGGGGTTTCCGCTCCTCCGGAAGTTCACTGGCTACAGGAATGTACAGGAATGTCTACCTTCCTATCATCCATGATTCTTTTTCTTCAAAGATTTTTAACTGTGCTTACATGAGTATCTGACTTTCTAGATGAATGCCCACCTTCCTTCAAAGTCCCAGAGCCTCTTCATCCTTTTTTTTTTGAGTGTGTGGGAGGCTGCACCCACACCCATAATGCATGCACATGCAAAAGCCAGAGCAGAATGTCTGTTGTTTTGCTCAATTGCACTCCACCTTATCGTTTTGAGGCAGGGTCTTTCACTGAACCAGAAGCTTGCTGTTTAAGCTTAGCTGGCTGGTCCGCGAATGCCCTGGACTGGTCTACATCTGCCTCCTGATGCTGGGCTTACAGAATGAGCAGCCCTGCCTGGATTTTTATGTGCATGTTGGGTATTCAGACTTGGCTCCTCATGCTTGTAGAGCAAGTGCTCTTACCCCTGAACCATCTCCCCAGGGTCCCATCATCACTTTTATGCCCTTTCTTGGACCTGGTTTAGGTCACAGAGACATAGCCTTACAATTATGTAGATGCAAATGCTTTTCAGTTAAAAAAAAAAAGGGTGGGGTGGGGTGGAGAGATTTATCTTATTTTTAAGTGTGTGTGTGTGTTGTGTGCAAGGACCCACCGAAGCCAAAAGACGGAGTTGGATTCTCTGAAGCTGTAGTTACAGGTGATTGCAAGCTGCCAGATGTGGGACCAAACTCAGGTCATCTACAAGAGCAGTGACCCATCTTACCGAGCCACGTTTCCACCCCCATTCAGTCCTATTTCTTTCCTTGTGTTGATTGGGTGCTCTTGGTTGGGAACGACAGAAAACCCAACCAGCAAGGGGAAAGGGTGCTGTCTCATGCACCAGGAATCCTGGGGGCAGGCTGGTTCAGAGGCGGGTTAATGAGAACGCTCAGATGCTATCACAGACCCAGGGGCACTGGTTTTCCGCTCTGTCACAACCTGCACGCCGCCAGCGGTTCCTGAGCTCCTCTCCCGTGCTGTAGTTAGGTGCCCGGCTCCTGGCTCCCGGAGGTTTGGGGATGACGTGAATGTGAACAGGAGACAACCTTTTTCTCTTGTGTATTTCATTTTATCATCAAAGAAAATCTCTCTCAGGCACCTTCTAGAAGTTTCACCTGGTAGTTTGACAGCAGAGTTTCATCACATTCCCACTCCTCTCCGGCAAAGAGAAGGGGTGAATGGTTTAGATTAATTAATATTTAGCCTTCTGTATTGCCGTTTTGAAACACATTGTCTTCTTGTAGTGAAGAGAATTGGGGAGAACCTGAGGTGCTGTCTGAGTCTTCTCATACTTGGTTTCCGAGGAGAGGTCCATGTGAAGCACTTTGTTCTTCTGAGGGCGATAAGAACTTCCCTTTCATCTCTGGAGCTTTCCAACATCAGCAGAGATTTCTAGGTGTGGGCTTGTTTTCATTCACCCCTGGGCCCTAGCCTGCATCTTCAGGTTTTGGCTCACCCCTCTGCTGACTCTCCTTGCTCTGCTGCTGAAGCCCGGGGTCTGCTCCTTTGCCTCCTGCGCCTGGCACACATGACCCTTCACCTCCTCTGACTTTGCTCACTGCTTGTGTCCACAACAAGCGATGCAGGTCTCCTGTGCTAGGTCTTCTCGACCCGGACAGGTGGGCCACAGGCTGTGGGGTAATATGACTTATGGCCTTTGACTTATGAGTCAAAGGTTAGATTTTATATTTTTTCCTGATGGAAAAAAAAATAAAGCAAACAACAGTTTGTATCAGGTGAGCACTTTATAAACAAATTTTAGTGTTCATAAGTGTATTTTTTAATTATAAATTAAAAAATTTTTGAGATTATAATTACATCTCCTACTTTTCCCTTTCTCTGTCCAACCCCTCCTATGTATCCCTCACTCTCTTCAAATTCATGGCCCCTTTTTCTTTAATTGTTGTTACACACACACACACACAACCTTAAGTCATAAGTATAACCTGCTTAGTCCATATAATGTTACTTGTATTTATATATTTTCAGGGCTGATCCCTTGGTATTGGCTAACCAATTGTTGTGCTTTTCCCTGGGGAAGACTATTTCTTCAGCTCTCAGCATTCTTAGCTTTCTGTAGTTCCTTCTTTATGGCTGAGGCCTTATGGGCTCTCCCTTTTCCATGTTGGCAGGTCTGTTGGGGCCACTGTTGTTCAAGTCATGTTTAGGCAGCCATGTTCACGAGGCTGTGTCTGTCCCTGTACATACTGCCCACAGTTGCTTTGCGTGACAATCAGCAGTGCCTTAGACAGAGGGAGGGGCTTACAATGAAGCTGTTGAGTTCCCTGGTCCTGGCCTAAGGACATTTGCTGCTCTGTCTGGGACCCTCAGTGTCACCAGGGTCAGCCACTGCCACTTGATGATCAGGCAATTCACCAGCTTATTTTTAGTGATATTACTTTTACTTTCTAAGAATGTTTGTCCTTCACTTTTTCTTTTATAGTATAAACCAGTTACTGTGTTATGGGATTAATATTACTGGTTATGTATTTATTTTGTGTTTGTTTATGAACAACAATTTTTTAATATCTGAATTTCTGAACCCACTACACTATAGCAATTTGCATAGTTTGCTTTATAACATTACTACTAAAGTTATTTCCAGTTTGGGCTATTAAAATGTCACTGCCATAAACGTTTGCATATACTTTAAGGAATACTCTGTTTGTGCATTTCCACTGAAGGAGAGGAGACTGCAGAGCCCCAGAATGTGGATGTGTTCAGGTACAGACGGTATTTGGAAGGCATTTCCAGGAGTTGATGGGAGGTCCCTTTGCTCCATGTTGGTCATAGCAGTCTTAATTTTAGTCATTTAGTAATGATGTGTGGCCATGTATCACTTAGCACAGTGATGTGTTAACTTAACTCACATGCTCTGAGAAGGGCATCCTCACACAGCGTCACCACGTGTGAACATCCTGGAGTGAAAGGACACAGACTGAGGTGACCATGACATCACTCACTAGGTGATGTCATTTTACGGCTGTGAAGTCTTCTGTGTGGTCCATGGTTGACTGGAACAGAACGAATGTCACGTAGGTGGCGAGGAGGCTGCACTCCTTTCCCATCCGAGTGGATATGAGGCAAGACTGCCTACTAGCATTTATATTCAGCATTGAAGGCGAGCTCTGACAGCAGGGCAATAAAGCAATGGAAGAGCGTAGTGGAGAAAATAAAAACAAAATTGACATTCACAGACTTTGTTTTGGTTGATATTCATTAAAGAAGTTCTCTGCTATGCCTATTTTTGTGGATGGGTATTAAATTTTATTAAATGCCTTTTCTGCCTCTGTTGAGATGATGATATAATTTGATAATGCGGTACATTACCCTGATTGAATTTAGAACATTAAACCAACTTTGTATTCTTAGAATAAACTCTGCTTCATAATGGTGTTTTCTCCTTTGTATTTGGATTTGATTTGTGTCTGTTTAGACCCTTTACATCTATCTTCTTGCAGAGTTTTGAACCACAGCTTTCCTTTCTGGCTAACTGGATTCTGATAGAGCCTGTTTCACATTGCATGGCTCCTACAGAAAGCGCGGACAATTTAGGAATCCCATGTATTAGAATCTGGAAGAACTTGAGGATGTCGCCTTGCAAGCATTGGCAGGTTGGTTGGACAAGCCTGCTCACGTGCTGAGCACATCAGAAAGGGTAGCACTCTTCATGTATTGTTCTGGCAGTGTAGCATTTGCTAACTCTCCTTTCTCCCTCTCATATTTTTCATCCAGTAAATTAGCGATTCCTTTCTTGGTGCCACCACATACACATCCAAAATCCAGACGACATATTACATCCTGAACTGCTCTGTATTTGACAAAGCCATTGTCTTTGTTTGGGTTGCTGAAACTGTCTTTACTTGCCCTTCTTTACTTTACTTTCCATTCTTGTTCTCTTCCTGGAGTCCGATCCGTGTTCAGAAACCTGTGGGATATTTAAAAATCTAGTTTTCCAGAGTCAGTAGTGTCAACGGATGATCAAGGCAGATGGAGGTTGGAGGGTCTGAGTCAGGAAAGGGGCAGTGAGGTGGAAACTGGAAGGACCATGCAGGTAGTGACAGCACCCAGCATACGGGTGATGTCTGTAGTGGACAGGGGGATGAGCAACAGGGCCAGCTGTCAACTCTGGATGGATGTAGGATGAATCTGGGAGATGGAGATAGACACTGTACAGATATCTGGTAGCAGTCTGAGGAGTGGGTCATAGGAAGGTAAGAAGGGGCAGTATTGAGATGTCACCCTAATGTTTCTATCTCTATGTTGACTCTTGGTTGTTGACTTGTGGGGAACTGGCATGTCCAAGAGATCCAGGTTCTGGGAGAAAACAAGGCCACATCTTTATTACTCTTTCCCATCATTCCCAAGGGAATGATTTCTGTTCCATTGTTCAAGTCTTCCATAAATTAATCAATACAACCCCCCCAAACCCCCAAATAATGCCACCACCACCACCACCACCACCACCAACAACAACAACAAAAAACCTCTGTCAGCCCCAGAGCTGTCAGTATCTGGCATTCTGGGCTCATAATGTGCTTCCAAGCAGATGGAAGGTTTTGTTTTACTTAACTCTTCAGGGTAAGGGGTAAAGCTGAGAATAAATGTGTTCTCTTCAAAAAACCTTCTTCAAAACACGAAGCCTGTCTCCACCTGGCCCCACTTCCTTTGGACACAGTTTCTTGTAATGTCTAGCTCTCCTTGGCATCCAGTCTTAAGGGGCCTCTGAGATGAACTTTTTCTGACCTTCCAGGCCATTCTTCACCCTTCCATCCCCAAACCGTTCTCTCCTTTTGCATCCCCTTCTTGTTCAGGAACTTCATCGTAATGTATAATCCACTTGTAAAAATGTTACTCTGTAGACAGCATCTCTCTCATCAGAATATGCCTTAACTCGGACCAGCACTGTCTATCCTCACACCATCCGATTTCCACAGTGCTTGGCACTTGTCAGGCATCCATTAAGTGCTGGCTAAGCAGCCCGTGGATGGAACATGCTAGCACAACGTGTTCGCACAGAGCACAGAAGGACGAACAGAGACGAGTCAGGGGAGAAAGAATAGCCATGTTCCTGTTCCTGCTCATTTTGGCATTTTGCCTCTGAGATTTCCTCTTTTACACCTTTCTCATCCCTGGAAGGATCAATATGAAGGTTGTTTATAAAGGTCTCTCTACCTCCTACTTAAAAAAGCCTTTCAGCTTTGGTCCTTAAGCAGGACACTGATGCCTTCCCTGTTAATGGCTAGTTAATGAAGGCTCCCATCACCTGAAAGTCCAGCTTCATTGTTTTTAAATAAAATGTCCTGAAGAGTCATGCTCCATCACCCTGCATTTGAGGATGTCTATAAAAGCTAGACTTGTTCAAAGTCAATATGGGGTCAGCTTAGCTGAGTGGTTGACACACTCGTGCCCAAAGCTCCTTGCATGACCTTGCTGTCAGGCACTCCAGGTCTCAGGAAGGAAACCAGGTGGACGCTCAGGCTGGACCCGTTTCAATTTAATTCTCTACAATCAGTACATGGTTGTCGGCGGAAAGAAATGACTGGACAGTTTCCTATTGTATGGGATTCAGTCTTAGGTTAAACGTTTGCTTTGCTCTCTGCTAACATGGTCAGTTTGCTGGGTGCATTCCATATCTCCACGTAGAGTGTGGAGGGAAATTCCCGTTTGAATGAAGGCAGTGCAAACTTTGAGGTTTCAGCTGTGATTGGATTTCTTGGTCAGGGCAGGAGAATGTAGGGGCCAATAAAGTTGGGTCAGAATCTAGGAGGTGAGATAACTGGTCCCTGATGGCTGGGGTGATGGGAAGCAGGCACTTCCTCTGTGTGGTCACTTGCATGTGCCAGCTGCCGAGGCAGGCCAGGCTCCATGTCTTCGTGCCTCCCATGGGCAGCCAAGAGACAGGAGTCGACTGGTTTCTCTCCTTCACTTTACAGATGAGCAGATGTGGTCTGCAGAGAGCAGTGGCTTCTCTCAGCTTGAGAGCGAATGGGTTGGACAACTGAGGCTTCTTCAGCCACTGTTTTCCATATTGTGGGTGGTATCCAGAGTCCTCTGTGATATGTCCAGTTCTCGGTGACACAGGTCGTCCCGAGCACCAGAAATGGAAATATACCCCTGCTCCCTGTTCATAGTGCCCTCAGCCTCCAGAGCCACTCCAGGTTATACAGAACTACAGCTACTTTCCGGAAGAAGCCTCTGGGGGTAGAGCCCATGCCTTAGAACATAGGAGCTCAAGGACAGTGATCTGAGTGCAGAGTCCTCTCCACAGGACCCCTTCATCTCACCAAAGCCCCTGGTCCTCTCTCTGCCTCTTGGGGTGCCAGCTTTTCTGGCACTGTCAAGCCTGTGGTTGGGAAACTTCACTGAGGACCACGCCGAGAGTGACCCAGTTCCATGCTGCCAACCTCTCCACCCTCCGCACCTGCCCTAGCCTTGCTGTGAGCTTCAGTCACCAGTGAGCCTGGCCTCAGATTATTTCAACCTGGTGGGTCTCCCTGCTGCTGACCACCTGTCTCCTGAGAGGACCCACAGCCAACCCCTCCCACAGCAGATGGCTGCCCCCTCCCGCTATTCTGAGGCATTCTAGCTAAGGCCAGGCCCAGCATGGACAAAAGAGGTCCTGGCCATCTATGGCCAAGGTCAAAGTGTCCATCTGGACACAGGTATCAGAAGTGCCAGGGGGCTGCCACAGAACTGCTTTGGCAGGGGAGGCACTACCCAGACGGTTGCTCTCAGGTTCCCTTTGAGTCTTGCTTCAAAATCAAACCTGAGCTCAGTTGCACCGTTTCTTGGGCAGGTAGGCACATCACCTAATAAATACCTTCAAAGCCCCTCTCTGGTCAGTGACGGCTCTTCCCCAGGAGCCACTGTGGGAAGCGATCCTATCATACTGTTGGAGAGAAGCTTGGCCAGACGCAGATGGACTCTCCTCAAAGGTCATGGTCAGTGAAGTTTCAGGGTTCCACCTCCCAACTTCTACCCCGGCCCGCTAAACTCACCACTCTCAGACACTTCCTCTGAGCCACTGAAATGGGCCTCATGCTGTGAGTGAGTCAGCTTTGAACGGCATCATGGCACCAAACTGTATAAACCAGAACGCTGGAGAGGAAGCCGCGCTTTGCTTCCTGTACAGGACGGCACGCAAACAGGCTCGCTTTTTCCCAATCCTCTTGTTTTCCTTTGTGAACCCATAAAGGACATTGAGGCTGGGGGAGACATCTTGGTAAGGAGCAAGCACGGGGCCTGGATTTGATGCTCAGGATCCATGTAAGAAAGCTGGGAGCGGAAGATGAACTGCGTGCCATCCTAGCGCTGGACAGGCAGACACGGGTGGATCTGTGTGACCCTCTGACAAGCCAGCTTAGCTGACTTGGCCATCTCCAGGTCAGTGAGAGACCCTGTCTCAGAAAGACAAAACAAAACGAAACGAATTGAAGTAGATAGATCCTGAAGGGAATGACACCCAAGGCAGTCTTCACGTACATATGCAGACATGTGCAGGTATTCTTGTACTAGTTCTCACTCATGCCCCCCCGCCCCCACCAGTGAGCTGGCCTTGCCAGAGTTTGTTTTTAAGGATAGCATGGGTTGTAATTACAGTCTCCGCAGTTTTTCCTTATGTCTTTTATTTTTCTGATCCCATTCTACCATGGTCGCTTCCAGAAGGCATTTTTTTTTTCCCTTGCGTTCCAACAAGGCCTTCATTAGATAAAGTTTTTTTCCAAGATGGCACCAGAACGATCAGTTTCACCAGTAACGGCTGAAATAGAATCCAGATACACTGACCATGTTTTCCTATGAGAGATGCATTTGAGTCATGCAATCTATTTACTTACACCTGAGGGAGGTGCTGGGTGAAGCCGGTGGGTGGGTGGGGATTAACCTTCTTCTGAGCATGGTTGCCAGCTGAGCTCTGATTGGCTGGCGTTTCTCCAACCACAGTCCAGCCACCTCAGTTCTTGCTTCTCTGAGGATGGTCGAACCACCTGATCAAGGTGCCAGGAAGGAGGTTGCCATTGCGATTTCTCCAGTTCTACTTGGTGGTGCCAGCCTCATTTACATGCTGCCAGTTCTGTGGGGGAAATCGGATCTAATTTAAGCACCACCTTATCTGCTTATTTTACCTACAGACACGAGTAGATCTCTCTATTATGTAAGCATCTTAGCTTCATTACAACTGTCTCCTGGTACTCTCTACAGCAGACAGCCCCACCGTGCTGGAGACAACCTTTCATGCACTCTATTATTCAGAGGCAATCAAAGCTAGGATGCAAGCAAGACTTGCTGAGGTCATGGGAAAGCCGCCGAAATTTATCCGAATGTCTCTTTGAGCCAGTTCATTTGTTTCACCTAGGTGCTGAGAATGAGTCCTCTAGATTCCTGACTTTGTCTCCTCCAAATGAAATATTAATAATGTTACTTCTGCTACATTTGGCAATGTGAAGAACATCCGGTAATAAGCTGAGCATACAAAATGTTCTTATATTCACTGCAGGTTAGCAGTAATACAATGTACACAGTACAGTAGACATGATTCCCCAGTCCGTGAATTGAGCAGAGCATTAGGAAAACTCCTGGGAATATTCCATTCACCCTAATGAAGAGTTTCCAGGAAGAGTGAGTAAAGTGTGAAGCCAGAGCAAAGCCTTGCTCTGGAGTCAAGGGCTCAATTCTGCCCTCTGGTTGTAGGATTCCAGGTGCAACGAACTTCTTGTAGGTGTCCAAGACATCAGCTTAATTGGTACAAGAATGTGTCTCCAGGTGCATATACTTTTAGCCTGACAGGTGTCTGTGGTTGTTCTGGTAGGTTCTGTGGCGTGGGCTGCCACATGAGGTTGGAGTTTAGAGCAGGAGAGGATCCCTGGAAGTGAGAAGGTGGGGAGGGAACCAACCAACAGGGAGACTGGTGAGGGGCAGACACTGCCCAAGGGGCTTCAGCGGCTTGGAATGTCAGACAGGATCTCATCTCTCCCTGCTAGGGGGAGGACATCTGGGAAATAGAAACCTCATGCCTTCCATGTTCCCCAAAGGATAGGTGCTCATCGTGAGTCTGAGGTTCCAAGTGCAACATGAAAGGAAAGGGGATTTAGGGTAGAGTCCAAACCAAGATGGGGCAGGGCTTGGGGGCACAAGCCTTTGATCCCAGCTACTTGGAAGGATAAGGCAGGGGGCATTAGAGTACTTGCCTAATGTGAATGAGGCCCAGGGTCCCATTTCCAATACTGCAGAAAATCTCAAACCCCAAGACCCCAAACATAGCAGGATTCTCTAAAAAGAAGTTCCTGATGAGCCAGAGGCATATAGAACATGACTGGTCCTTTCTGGTTTGTTTCAGAAAGTCTGGAAAATGGAAACTTTTTGGCAGAACTGTGCCGTGGCTCTCGACATCCTCT
The DNA here is from genome assembly GCF_030254825.1 of Meriones unguiculatus. Classification (NCBI taxonomy): domain Eukaryota; kingdom Metazoa; phylum Chordata; class Mammalia; order Rodentia; family Muridae; genus Meriones; species Meriones unguiculatus. Next base: position 10,825,445 of record NC_083349.1, read on the forward strand.
TACCTTGTTAGGTCACCATGATTAATGAGCTGTGACCTCTGAGAACAGCTTGGGTGAAGCTTCAGGGTCGAGCACCACTGTTCGCAGCTGGGGATGAAGTGTATGGGTGTGGAGTTTCCTCCAACATCTGAAGCTGTCCTTTCAGAGTCATTTGGATTGTGTGCAGAGGTCATTCACTCAGCAGACTCCTAGGATCAGAAACTGTCTCTCACCACAGTACCTTCAGCTCCTGTGACTGGCTGGCTGCTGGTATGTAGCACCTCATCTCTCTCTGACGCCCGGGCCAACAATCTGGGTGATGTAGAATTCGGCTGTCTCTCTATAGAAGTGCATGGCAGGCTTATTTGGGAAAGGACCAAAAAGTAAATATTTGCAGCTTTGGGTGCTGTACATTCTCTCAAGCACTAATGTGACAGCTGTTACTGTGTGAAAGTAGCAGCAGAGAACAGATGACCAAGCGAGCAGAGGCAGGCGTTGCTACCTACTGACATTTGCTAGCCCTAGATAATGTTTGCTGGTCGGCCAGCTCAGGGAAAAAAAGCCATTTACTCATTTGACAAATGTTTTACTGTGTCTACCCTATATTGTACATAGTTCTTGGTCTTAAATCAACAAACACAGGCAAAGGTCCCTGTACCTGTGTGTTCTGACTTTCAGTTCAGCTGGAAGACAGACCACAGCAGTGTGATGACTGCCTTATCTCCATCTGCCGTTCATCCTCCATCCTAGTTCCCTTCTGCCTTGGTGTCCCAGAAGCCTTGTATACTTCCTTGCCTCCATCATCCTGTTGGGTCCAGCCAACAAAAAGAATGGGCAGGTAGCCTGGTGATGGTGGCACATACTTTTAACCCCAGTACCCGGGAGGCAGAGGCAGAGAGATCTCCAACTTCAAGGCCAGCTTGATCTACAGAGCTAGTTCCGGGACAGCTAAGGCTACACACACACACACACACCCACCCCCACCCCCACCCACCCCCCTCCCCACACACATCCCCCACACGGATGGAAGGAGGGATGGAGACAGAGAAAGACAGAGACAGAGAGAGACAAAAACAGAGACTCCTCCCTTAGGTACTAATGCCTTGCTGATCACCAGAGAGCCAGCAGAGAGAGGGTGAATGAGGCTGTGTGGGACTCAGCTTTCAGAACAGAAACCTTTACCAACGCCAGCTTCCCACTGGTGTCCGTTGGAGAGCTACACTGTTCTACTAGGCAGGCTCTTGCACGCATGGGCAAAATGACCTCTTCTGTGGAAAAATTCTTCCCGGGGTCAGCTCCCTCTCCTCTATCTTAACAGTTGGGATGCCTTATCACCTTTTCTTCACCAACAGATCATTTTGAATCACTTGATCTTTGGTAAGTCCCTTCATTGTTATGGGCTCTGACATGCCAAAGTTCCTTCATTGTTATTATTGTTATTTTGAGAGAGAGAGTCTCACTGTGTGGCCCAGGCTGGCCTCAGACTTATGGCCCTTCTGCCTCAGCCTTCTGAGGTAAGTGCTAGAGTTGCAGATGTGCAATGACACAGCAGGTTTCTTTAGTGCCATTTCACCGAGGTCTAATTAATGAGAAGGCACAGCTGGGGTTGGTTTGCCGTCTTGACCTGCACTTGATAACATGTGTATGTTAGTGTGGTGTTTGCATGTACTTGTATCCATGTGTGCCATCTGTGTGTATGTGTGTGTGTGTTTGAGGGAGATGGAAAGTGATGGCACCTGTCTTCCTTAGTCACTCTCCACTGAGGCAGGATCTCTCACTGAACCTGAAGCTTAATGATTCTGGCTGCTCTACCTGGCCAGTTTGCTCTGGGGAGCCCTGTTTCTGCCTCCCAAGTGCTGGGATTTACAGGGGTTTGCTGTGCTTGTCCCACTTTTACATGGTCCTAGAAATCTGAATTCATGTCACCATGCTTGTGTAGCAAGCGCTTTATAGAGTGAACCATCTTTCCAGCCTCCCTGATTGTTTTCAACTTTGATTATGGTATAAACCCAGAAATTGATCCTCTTAAGTGTACCATTTTAAGTGTACAGCTCAGTAGCACTAAGTATCTTCTCATTGCTGTGGGAGTAATCTCCAGGACTCTATTTCTTCAAAACTTTAGCTTTAAGCTATTAAATAACTCCTCACTCCACCCTGACAGTTACCCCCATTAGTAAGCGTTACACTTTCTGTCTCTATGCGTTTGACTCCTCTATGAGCCTCATATAAATGAAATCACACAGTATTGTTGCCTTTTCAGACTGGCTTATGTCACAGCATAAAGTCTTCAAGATTCACCCGTGTTGCAGCACACACTATTTCTTTCCTTTATTCTGTTACATGGCTGTACACAGGGTATAAGTTTATTTGTTGGTGGAAACTTGGGTTGTTCCCACCACTTGGCTGTTGTAATGCTGTTGTGCGTATGTATACCAACACTGTTGAGTTTTTAAAGGGCTTCTGCAGGAGAAGCTGGCCACTTAGCCCTAAAGAAGATATATTTACAAGCAATTTCCCATTGCATTGAGATTAAAATATCATTATAACCGTTACTATCATCACCTTCATACTCACTATCACCATTACCACCACCACCATTTTCATACCTATCATCTCCATGGCTACCATCGTTATCCTCATCATTCTCATTACCATCATCATCATCACAATCATCATCATCATCATCATCACTACCACCGTGTCCATCCTCTACATCACCATGACTACCATCATCATCACCATCACCAGGATTACCATCAGCATCAGCATCATCATCATCATCACCACCGCCATCACATCATACCCCAATGCATAGAGTTTCCCTTGGCACACAACTTTTTAGGCCAATCACCACAATCTACATAGTATCAACAATAGAAGGCACTATTTGTGCATGATAGTGCTCAAAGTCTGAGCTGCAAAGAGGAAGGTTAATGGGCCACCTAAAAGTATTGGGTAGTTCTATCAGCCTGAAAAACATTGCTGAAAGGCTATGTCTGCATCGACTCTAGGGTAGGTTGGTTGTGCAGGCAGGGGCTGAAAAGTGATATATATATATATATTTTTTTAATTTTATTTTATTTTATGTGCATTAGTGTGAAGTTGTCAGATCCCTTGGAATTGGTGGTATAGACAGTTGTAAGCTGCCATATGGGTGCTGAGAATTGAACCCGGGTCCTTCGGAAGAGCAGACAGTGCTCTTAACCACTGAGCCATCTCTCTAGCCCCCGATATATATTTTTTTAAAGATTTATTTTATGTGTTCAGGAGTTTTACTTTCATGTGTATATTGCCCTTGGAGGTCACAAGAAGGGGTTGGATCCCCTGGAACAGGAGTTACAGATGGTTATGAGTCACCATGCGAGGCCCGGGAACCAAACCTGGGTCCTCTGCATGAGCAACAAGTGCTCTTAACTGCTGAGCCATCTCTCCAGCCCCCACAGCGATTGTCTTTAACCGGATAAGTTTAATGCAGTTCTTCCTAATGGATGAGCCAGGCTGAATTGTGAATTTCACAAGGGAAGGAGAAGTTTGTCTGAAGCTTTGCCAGCTGTGAGAAGACAGGATGGGAGGATATGATTGGAGTAGCAACGTTGCAAGATGTGCTCCTAGTTATTTTCCACAGAGGGGAATCAGGTAGATGTGTGTGGGTTGTTAGTGCCGTTGTTTCCGAACCACTGCTATTGTGTCGTTTAATGGAAGTTGATTATCAAACCACAGGTATACACATTGGATCTCATGGTTTACGAATGGTCAGCAGCGGCAGGAACACTTGTGGGCAATTGGAGAAGGGCTCTACAGCTCTGTCCCAATGGCTCTGACCTTTCAGTTTCCTGTGGAACTCTGTGATACTTTGGGCTGTCAGCTGAATCATGTATTCATCTTTACCCATTATTTCTATTTTCCCTGTCTTGTTGGAAAATAGATCTTTATGAAAAGGAAGAAAGGAAGTCGGGGAGCTGGCTCAGTCATTAAAGTGCTTATTGCTTGAGCCCTGAGGACTGATCTGGTTCCCCAGAACCTATGTAAAAAAAAAAAAAAGGTCAGGCACAGTGGCAACACCTGTATCTCAGAGCTGGGCGGAGGGAGACAGGAAGATTCCTGGACCTACCTGGCCAGCCAACCTAGCCTAGGCAGCAAGCTCCAGGCCCCAGTAAGAGACTGTGACTCAAAAAAAGAAAAGGTGGGTGGCTTTTGTAAAAATGACACCCAAGATTGAACTCTAGCCTCTATAAGCGCGCGCGCACACACGCGCACACACACACACACACACACACACACACACACACACACACACACACCAAAACAAAACCAACCACAGTTCTCTTGTGTAACCCTTGGTCCAGATAGCACCTTTTCTCAATTTTTTTAGGAAATAATGAATGTGGTTTCTGAAGCCTTTCATCATCACGTCATTTCCCCAACATCAGCAAGTGCAGATGCTACAGCATTTTATAATATATATTGGAGGAAATAATAGCCCAGGGATGCTAACACTCAGATGCTAACATCTGAAGTCCCATGGTACTTATTAAAGAAAAACTGGCACCAATGGTTTGTTCTTCTCATGCTAGTGTGTGTATTTACCCGGTAGGCTGTGAGAACGCTTGTTGAAGTTCTCAGCTATTGTATTAGAGAAAGGTATACCATTCCCTAGAGGTGACCAGAGGCTCCTGAGAGCTTCCACTTAAGATTTCTTTATGTGGTTTGCAGAGATGGTTAAAGCATGGGTAAAGTATGTGCTGCACAAGTAAGAGGACCAGAGTTCAAATCCCTACACCTCACGTAAAGCTAGTGTAATTCTGGTGCTCCTATGGTGACAAGGCGTGGAGAGGAAAGAGTAGAATAGTGGAAGCTGGCAGGGTAGCTGGCCTGGCTCATGCAGTGGTGAACAATAGAGACACCATCTCAAAGTGGAAGGTGACATCAAAGTTGTCTTCTTATTTTTGACCTCCGCATAGGGGCCCTGGCATGTGCTTGTTTGCATCAACATATATAAATGCACACGAATGCTTACATACACAAATACGATAAACAAAATGGCTTCATTCTTTCTTTCATCAAGAAAACAGCGAGTAAACTCCTACCAGCCAGATCTACACTTAGCGCTCGCATACAGAAAACCTTTTTTGCTGAGGCTCCCCAGGTTGGGCCTGAGGACACAAAGCCCAGCAGAATGGGTATGGCCTCTTCCAGGGCCATGGACTTACCTTCCAGGAGCCCATGACTTCAATGAGGATGGCACCTCCACCCCAGGGAGCTGTTAGAATGCGCTGATAGAATCACTGATGGTAGGCTCTTGGCTTATTTGCATTTCTTCCATCTTCTTGGTCCCTGCCACCCCCATTTCTAATCCAGAGCTCCAAGGAGACCTTTGTCTTCCTTCATTTTTGCTGAATTGGCCCTTGGGGACCCTAAATTTTCTCTTTCCCCTCTATCTCACAGCTCTGTTCTTTTGCCTCCAAGGACTTGGCTTCCCTTCCTCCTGGGGACTTGGCTTCCTCTCCTCCTTTCTCTCCAACTATGGATTTTCACAAAGTGTCTGCTTCATAATACTGCGTTTTAAGCATCAACATCTTTTCACAGTCTTATTCCTTAGTCCATTTTTGTTGACTCCAACTATCATCGTTAATCCCATGAATTCACAGAATAAAACCCAAATCCTTGGCATTGAGAATTTTTCTGAATTGATTGACACCTGCCTCTTGCTCGCACTAACTTCTCTCTTCTTCCACACTGAGCTACAGGCGAATGATCATTTTTCTCACTGTGAACTTGTGCTGTTTTTGTGAATTCTCTCCTTTTTTCATCCATTTCGAGAACTCATCTATTTCCTTGAAAACACAGGCTGTCTCATGTCTGGGGAGCCTTTCCCAGTTTATTCCTTTGTCTCAGTAGCTCTCCATGTGTGGTCCTAGGATAGGACCTGTCAGCCTGCTTTGCAGTTTTTTTGCTTTGGTTTTAGAGAAATCTGAAGAATCTAAGCTTGGAAGCTCCATTTGTAATCGCCCCCCCCCCCCATTTTATTTGTCTGTGTTTCTGAGCCTTGTTCCAGTCCCAAGGGTCTTGTCCTGAGTGGAGTTCAATAAAAGCTCTTGAAACGTATAAGTGAAGGAATGAATGACCTCTTATGTTTCATACAGTAACTTTATATTTTGTAGACACAAACCCACCATAATAACCCAGGTATATATAACATTGCTTAAATATATGTGGAAGCATTCATTTCACTGTCACAATGCTCAGCAATCTAACCTTGTATTCTCAGTAAATTCCACTGTTTAAAACAAACAAACAAACAAAAAAACAAAAACAAAAACAGGGAAACCTAATCTGTTGACCAGATAGCTAGCTTTGTTAAATGTGATAGCTTCCATATCTCAGATTTGTCTGTGAAACAACTTTTTTTCCTCCTCCTCCTCCTCCTTTTCCTCTTCCCTCTTCTTCTTTCTCCTCCTGTTGAGGCAAGGTTTCTCTGTGTATCTCTGGATGAATTGTAACTCATTCTGTAGACCAGGCTGACCTTGAACTCAGAGACCCCTCTGCTTCTGCTTCCTGTGTTGTGGGATTAAAGGTGTGCACCACCACTGCCCAGCTGTCTTCGAAACTTTGTAACCAAGAGGTTGGGATGTGCCTCAGTTTCCATGGCAGTAAAATAGGAGCTGTAACAAAACTGACATTTCATGGCTGTCACGATCATTGACTAAGACAGTTTACGTAAAGGGTCTGAACCCAGCAGTGATCCAACAATTATGAGAAAACTGAACTAAGGTTTTGTTTGGCTGAGTATGAAACATGGAAGCTGAATAATAGCACAGACTGCAGCTATCTATAGGCATGGCTTTATGACCAGGAGCTCCCCTCCTATGTCTTCAGCCAATAGAGGCACTCACATAACTCCATCAAAGACACGAATGGGGATGTTGACAGCATCAGTACTTGTAATTGTTCCAAACTAGAAACCATCAGAATGTTATTACTAGAACAGATGCACACACCAGGCTATATTCATACACTAAAATAATACTATACAGCAACGTGTAGGCTTAGATTCACCAAACCTACTTTATTTAGGGTTCTTAAGCACCTTTACCTCCCTTCCAACTCCCCCCCCATGTTAGGTAGATTAGTAGGAAAAGGGGCTACTTCCCACTGATAAGGGTCCATGGGTCTTTTGGGAATTACCAAACTCAGTCTTCAGGATATTAGCAGTCCATTCCAAAGGCCAACACCAAGCAGCAACACGAAGTCAGCGAAAGCCGCAAGACTCAGTTGGATTGCCCTGAGAAGTTCTCTGGTATGTTTCTTTCTGTGAAGTCAAGTCTTGAAGCATGAGGATCAGCATAGTGATGTTGATCCAAAAAGTGACGTCTCACTGTATGTAGGCCTCTATATATCTCCTCTCCTTACGTCCACCCATGGATGTTCTCAGCTGGCCAAAGTCACACCCTTTGCATAAAAAAAGTTCACGGCCGGCCAAATATCGTGTGCCCTCTCACAAGCCAACCTACAGCAAAACATCACATGATAAAACCGAGTCTTCAGAGAAACCAGAAATTTCCACTTCAGCAATGAAAATGAATGAAGCAAGAGTTGGTCTCCTAAGTACAACATGAGAGGAAGAAGTCAGGACTGAAGGAAATTATAGTCAAGTGATATCAGTTTTAATAGCAAGTGCTCTCATCTATGCTGGTGGGAACCAGGAGTCACTGCAGAGACTGGAGAGAGTAGGATCCAGGATACTGTTGTCCTAGACTTCAAGCTTGGGGCTGGGTCATCTGCACAGATTCCTTTTGTCCAACTTGGTGAAGCTATGCGTGAAATATGTGCTCTCGACACACTCCAGAAAAAGCTTGATCCAAGAGGCAAATGAAATGGCTGGATGCTGGGAGCACAGCCAACAAAGTAACACTGCCCACAGGGGAACATATTGGAGGGAAAGAGGTACAGAGGCCACATCAAGAGCAGACCCTGGGGCTGGAGTGATGGTTTGGTGGTTAAGAACAAACACTGTTTTTGCAGAGAGCCTGAATTCAGTTCCCAGCACCCATATCAGGAGGCTCACAATTGCCTGAAACTCTAGCTCCAGGCCATCATGAGTCCATTGTCCATCCCATGCTCCCCTTTTGTGGTAAATAATAGAGTCCAGAGCCTTGCATATGTTAAACAAGTGCCCACATCCCCATTCTATAGACTCTTCAAGGTCAAGATGGAGCATATTCAGTCAACCTGTACTTCCTGAGTGAGGCATGATTGAAGCAATTCCTTGGTAGCTTTACCATCTGGCCAAGTCTCAAAGCATACAGCGAGGTCATTAAGATGCGAGGTGCAGAGGCTGGGAGCTGGGGGAGTGGTGCCACGAGTGGCTCTCCATTAATTAAAGAGAACATGAGGTGAAGTCACCATCGTCTGCAAGTTCCAGACTTTGAGAAATCGTCTCAATAAAAGAGAACTTCATTTGGGTTTCAGTGAGAACCAATCAATAAATTAGTTGGCCGAGGGCAGAGATGGGCTGGAAAGGAGAGGGTCAGGTGCTGTGTAAAATCAAGGAGGCTGCAAAGAGTCAGGGTGGAAGGGGGGATAGGAGAGCGGGTGGGGGGTGGGACAAGCAATTTAAAAAGGTTAGAGAACAACACAAAGCCGCCATTTCCCTGTGATGTATAAACTAGCTTGTTAGCCTTGGGAGAGACAGAGAGGATGGAAGAGGAGAGCACTTGTCACAGATCGGCAGCCATTTGTTTTCCCTGTTATTGTCTCCATTAGGGTAGAGAGATCCATCAGAGGGTCACTGTCACAGAGACGTCCTGTACTCTAGCTTTCATTCCAGATACAGCTAAGGATTCTAAACTCTTTTGGGAAACATCCTTGCCTAGCTCTGGACCTGCCAGTGCTGAGCTGAGGTGTTCCATCATCAAGGAGCATGCGGGGTGGGTGACTGCCCTGGGCTCCCAGCTGGCCTTGTAAAAGTTGAGTCATGGTGACAGAATTCTTTCCATCACTTATGCTTCACCTTCTTGGTGACATTACTGCTATTTAGCATACTGCTGTCATCCATAAAGCACCTCTTTGCTATTTGGTTTTTATTTCTCATTCTCCTGGGGGTAGTTGTCCTAATGTCTTGTCTGAGAGGGGGGAGGATAGTTTCTGTCCCCAAGCCTGTTTCCCCCTGCATCTCCTGGGGGAGTGCTTTCTGTCTCCAAGCCTGCCCCTCCTGCCCCTCCTCACCCCACCAGGTGGGTGCTTGCAAGCCTAGGAATCCAGAGCTTGGCACCTGGCTAATCTCCCCTACTCTCCTACTTTATGATCCTGGACAAATCTTTTCATTTCTTTTGTTTGTCCTGTGCCATAAAAAGGACAAATTATAGTGGCTCCCTTTTCCTCAACGGATCGTCAGGCCAGATGTTGTTTCTCCTTATTGCAATAAATTTGAGAGGCCACATATAAACACCGAAAAAGGAAACACTGAGTTTCTTAGGAGGGGAGGGTCTGCTAGGAGTGTCAACCCAGAGTTCTCAGACAAGGACAGCTGTGAATGTGGCTTGGTACAAAATCATAAAGTTACTCGAAATGTGAGGTTTTGTATTATAATTGCACCATGCCACCGTCGAGTATGGAGTTTGTTGGTGACGATGTTGCATCGAGATACCAAAAGGTAGGGACCCTGTCTTAATCCTTGCCAATAAAGGCTGTGCCTAAGAAAACCTCCTGGGCACTCTTCCCTCCTGAACCCCAAGTTCATCTTCTGCTCAGACCCTCTAATGCCCCCCTTCTCACCTAGAGTCTAGGAAGGTCTTTGGAATGGCCCAGGCTCATACTGCTCTCTGCTTCTCCCCTGACCTCCTGCTCTGCTATAGCCAGGCAGCCACCTGATGGCCCTTGTGCACAGCTGGGTAGCACCTTTGACACCTGGAGTTTGCTGTTTCATAGAGCCGATGGCTGTTCTAGCATTTTCTGATGGTCTCTCCTAATGTGACCTTGTGGTATGGGAGCGAGGGGCTTCCCAGACCTTGGTGCTCTCTGCAGGATATCCTCTAAAGCATTTACCAGACCTGCTGGTCTTAGAGCATCTAGGCATCCCCTATATTTGTTCAGACCACACTGGAAGCGCTCAAGGGTAAAGTTCTCTGCTTTGATCTCTGCTGTGTTCCCAGTACCTCCCTCAGCACCTGGTCCATGGTAGTTAAGACACATCTACTAAAAATATCAATATTGCAGCTCTGGTTGAATATTAACAACACCAGCAATAATTATTATTCATACTAAAGGTTGTAAAGCAGTTTGAATGCAAACCCAGTAGTACTCATGTGCTGTAGGCACATTTACCAGTCAGGAATTTGGACATGCAAAGATGTTCACTTTATAGACACTGAGAGTTAGTTAATTTCCAAATCCTTAATTCTACTCAAGGCCAGAATATTTCACCGTGTCAATACAAAGACACTAAGTGTTTCCTCATTCCCTTAGCTCCAGGTCAATTCCAGGATGTCAAATTTTGTTTGTGTTGCATCCTCCAACTGGTCTACCTCACCCTGCTCTGCTGCTGAGGGTGGAGAATGGATCTCAGTCTACACTGACAAGAGGACCCTGTCCTTTTGCTAGCACTAGGCTTGTCAATCCTTCATAGCCTCACCTTGGAGTCATGCTGTGTATTAAGTGTATTAAGTCTTGGTTCCTCAGTTACTCTTTGTAACCTACACAGGACAGCCGGGGATGGCTTTTCCCATCTACATGGCTGAAGAAGTCATATCTTCCCTCTACCTATGGCTGTCTCCCAGCTATCACTTTTCTCTGGTTTTCTTCAAGGCTCTTTCCTCTCAAAGTTTCACTAGAGAACACATTTCAACTCTCCAGCTTTAGGTCTCGGGATGCCGCGGTAGTGACAGGGACAGGAGAGGAATCTCGACTCTCTTCTCCCTGTTTGTCCAGTGTTACTCTCTGCCTTGCTCCTCTCCTGTGTGTTCCTGTTGTCCCTGCCCCAGCTTCCTATTTCAACTATGCTGGTTAACTAAGTTTTGAGACCCGTATGGCTCTTTATCCCAGGCTCTTGGAGCTGCAAGGCTGGCTACCAAATGATGGGTTGAGTATGGCTTTTAGAATGTCTGTTTTGAAATTCAAAGCAGAAAACCAGGGGCCACTCAGGAGGGCAAATACGGTTAATACTTCTCAAACGTTGGGGGCTGGGGAGACAGATCATTTGGTAAGATTTCTGCTGTACAAGTGTGAGGACCTGAATTTAAGTCCCCAGCGCCCATGTTAAAAAACTGGCTGTGGTAGACCACACCCATAACCCCAGCAGACAAGCGAATCTCTGGGGCTCATTGTCCATCCAACTCAGCTGAATTGGTGAGCTTCAGTTTCAATGAAAGACCTTTCTCAAAAAATAAAGTGAAGAACAACTGAGGAAGATACCTCAACACTGTCTTTTGGAAGATACCGCAACATTGTCTTTCGGCATTCACATGTGCATATAGGCACACATACCCCCATGAAGATATGAATATATGCATCACACATACAAATTCCAAAATATTATCTGAATACAAATTCAGTGCTGACTCATATTTCACATATGAGTGAAATATCCTGTGTAAGAGGATTTGACTGTGTGAGTCTGTGGAGACAAAGCAGGGGGTCAAGATTACAAGAGGCAGGATGGGGACTTCCACTCTGAACTTCATGTCTTTTGGTTCAGGAACTTGTCCTTCCTCCCTCCCACCCTTTTCTTCCTGCCTTCCTCCTCCTTTACCTTCCTTCCTCTTTTTCCTTCATTTCTCTTCCTTTTTTTTGCTTCCTTTTTCTTCTTTCCTTCCTCTTGCCCTTCCCCTTCTTTCTTGTGTAGGCTCTGAGGCTCTGACTGGGCACAACGGTGACTGTATGGTGACTCATTACACGAGTTAGTCTAGATTCCGTCATCGTATCGGGTCCTAGGGGATCAAAGACTCAAAAGGGTGAGTTGATAGAGCTCTAGTTCCAAAGTCAGGTGTGAGATGGGGAGGGGGGGTGTATTGTAGGATAACATTCTAGTTGGGGAGGGGGGGAGGGCATGTTGTAGATAGAGTTCTAATTCCAAAATCAGGTGCAGAAACGGGAGGGTAGGAGGTGGAGGGGAGAACGAATGTTGTAGGAATTGCTTCCTTTTTTCTCTTTTTCTTCTATTACCTCGACATCTGAGAGTCTGTTCTGTCTGTCTGTCTGTCGGGTGTGTGTTTGGAACTGTATCTTGGTAGAGCTTTAAATTTCCTTGTCCTATTTCAGACAAATAGTCACTTTACAATAGTTTCGAGTGATAAAAACCTCTCCATTCCTTCCCTGCTCCCTACTCTCTTTTTAGAGAGGGTCTTACTATGTCAACCATGCGGTCCTTGAACTCAGAGAGATTCACCTGCTTCTGCTTCTCAAGTTCTGGAAATCTTTTTTTCTCGTTAACAACTAAAAACCACAGTAAATTGCTGTCTTGACAATGAAGCACCCTACAAACAAATAAAACTATAAGGCCCTTTTTGTTAGGGCTTAGCAGTAGAAGGAAGAGTACCTTGGTTGGATGAGGCCAAGGAAGGCTGCAGAAATTGCACCATGCAACAGCTCTCATACAGGAGATTTATTGGGGGAGGGGGAAGGATTTATTGTGGTGACAGAGTGTGAGGGGGAGACAGAGATAGAAACAAGAGAGAGAGAGAGAGAGAGAGAGAGAGAGAGAGAGAGAGAGACAAAGAGAAAAACCAAAAGACAGGCAGAGAGACAGAGAGAGCAAGAGAGAGAGAGAGGAAGAGAGCCCCTGTGATGGCGGGGACTTTTTAAAGAATATATGTGTCACATTTGGCAGCGGCTGGCACTCAGTCACCGAAGGTGGGCCGAGGAGCACCTGGTTCCTTAACACCTTTGGCCCTCAAAGTGGATTTTCAAAGCTGTTTAAAACCTCTAGCCTTTTCACAGAGGCTACCAGCTTTTAGGGTGTTAGAACGTCTTGTCTGTGTAGACAGGGGGTTAGAGATACATGTGTCTTCTTTTTTTTTTTTTTAGCTTTCTTCTGTTGAACAAATTTCATTGACTAATCCCAGCATTTGCGCTGCTCTCCGGACCACGTTTTGGCAGTGTGGTTGAAAGCTCCTGCAAATCTCCTGGACAGTCTTTGTGCATCTCTGTTGTTCAATACACATCATTTTTCCCTGCACTTGTATGTTTCACACATTTGCAAGGTGCCCAAATTACGTTCTTCAAAAGGTGCTATCATCTATTTAAGCTTTGAAAAAGTGACAAATGAAGGTGTTTTTTTTTTTTTTTTCCTTCCTCTATTGAAAAATGCTTTTGTCAGGTGGTGGTGGCACATGCCTTTAATTTCAGCACTCAGGAGGCAGAGGCAGGTGGATCTATGTGAGTTTGAGGCCATCCTGGACTACAGAGTGAGTTCCAAAACAACCAGGGTTGTTACATAGAGAAACTGTGTCTCAAAAGAAAGAGAAAGACATTTTTAATGCAATATAGCCTGGTTATGTTTTTCCCTCCCCTTACTTCTCCCATTTTCCCCCATCTTCCCTACCATTCAGATCCATACCCTTTCTGTCACTCATTAGAATAATAAAATGCAATAAGATGAATAGAAAACAAACAAATTGGAATATGACAAAACAACTAAACAAGAAAAAAAAACAAAGAAAAAGCATAAGAAATACAAACAGACTCAGAGACACACACATTTGCACACACAGAAATCTTATAAAGACTCAAAACAGGGGAGCTGAAGAGGTGGCTCAGAGGTTAAGAGCACTGGCTGCTCTTCCAGAGGTCCTGAGTTCAATTCCCAGCAACCACATGGTGGCTCACAACCATCTATAATGAGATCTGGCCTACAGGCAGAACACTGTATACATAATAAAAAAACAAACAAATAAATAAACTTAAAAAAAAGACTCAAAACAGGAAGCCATGATGCATATATGTAAAGGACCTGTAAGGTTTAAGAAAACACCCTGACAACATTATGAGACAAAAGAACCTCCCAAGATGCCACTGAGTTTGTTTTGTGTTGGCTATCTACTATTGAGCATGGGTCCGTCCTTGATAGTGGCTTGGTTCCACAGTGAGGCTCCCTTGGAGAAAACTAATCTTTGGTTTGCAAGTGACTATCAACTGGGGATTGCTTCTATGTCAGGGAAGAGAAGGTGTGTCCACTTCTCCTCTCAGCTCTAGGACCCCATCTGGTGCAAACTCATGCAAGTCCTGTACATGCTGCCACCGTCTCTGTGAGTTCATACGTGCATCGTTCTTTTGTGTCTAAAAGGCCTTGACTCCGTGGTGTCCTCCACCCCCTCCGGCTCTTGCATTTCCTCCACCTTCTCTTCTACAGAGTTACTTCTTCGGGGGAGGTATTTGGTGGAGACATCCGTTTTAGGGCTGGGTGTTCCAAAGTCTCTCACTCTCTGCATATTGTCTGGCTGTGGTCTCTGAATTTGTTCCTGTCTGCTGCAAGAGAAAACTTCACTGATGATAGCTGAGCAAGGCATGGCTCTATGAGGATAGCAGAGTGTCGTTCAGAGTCAATTTATTGCTATGTTCTTTTAGCAGAACAATAGCATTCCATTTACCCCCATGTCCCTGGCCAGTCTAGTCTCAGGTTCTTGGCTATCTAAACAGTGTTCATTATGGGTTTCATCTTAGAGTGGGACTTCAGTCAAATTAGATAGTGGTTGGTTACTACCACAAGCTTTGTGCCACTATGGCACCAGCATATCTTGCAGGCAGACCACTCTCATAGACTGAAGCTAGGTTTGTGTTTACTTTTCTACTTCAATAGCATGTGGACTACCTTCCAGTACCGTGAATATTAGTTCACAAGGGTGAAGGCTCTAGGTTCAACTTCTCCATGTTTTTTGATGAGTTGGGTAGGTTCTATATGAAGGTGTCTTAACAGTTGAGTATGTTCTGAGGTTAAAAAGATTGACAAAGAGCATCAAAATATATTCTTGTTTTCTTAGTTTTCACTCTATCACCTTTCTCTTTCTCTAGCTATCAGTTCACACTAAACAGATATTTAATGAGCAGATTATTGCATTCCGTGGGCCACCTAGATACCTGCCAGGCACTATCATGAAGTCTCCAGGTGACACCCTTTCTGCCCTCAGGAGCCAGACATGGAGAGGGCATGGATGGGTCTGTGAATTCTTTCCACAAAACCCCACCACTGCCTGTGTGTCACACAGACACAAACATATACTCCGATGAACGGTGATCACGATCTGGAAGGGTCCTTAGATATTTATTCTGGACTTGATACGAGCAAAACTTCCCCTCTGGTTTGTGAAGATGCTGACATTCCAGGGTTTCTTTTCTTCTTACACCTGCCAGCATTTTCTTAACTCAAAGTTGCTTTCACTGCAAGTTTTAAATAAGGAAGAACAGAACAAGAACATGTGCCCAGGAAAAAAGCCATTTGAAGACAGAGAAGGAAGGTTACCTGTCAGTAAAGGAGAGATCTTTAACCAAACTCACTGAAACCTTGACCTTGGGTTTTCATAATTGAAAATTTCTGTTGTTTAGGCCACCTGACCAGCTCCAGAAACCAGACACAATTCTTCTCTTTTTATCAGCTTTTTAATCAAGTCTAATTTCCTTCAAAGGGTCATGGAGGCTCATTGCCTTTCCTCCAAACTGTACCAAATCTCTATTTTTTGAGTTCTCCCTGTACCCTGCTGTTCCTTCATCCAGTGACTCATGAAACCTGCCTGTGATGCCATATCCTTATCTAGAAAAAGAGCCCCACAATGAAGACCGTATCTGGTACCCCACATAAAAAGAGTGCTCAAGAAATAGATGACTATCAAACAGAGCAAGAAGAATTTT
Organism: Meriones unguiculatus; assembly: GCF_030254825.1. Taxonomy (NCBI): domain Eukaryota; kingdom Metazoa; phylum Chordata; class Mammalia; order Rodentia; family Muridae; genus Meriones; species Meriones unguiculatus. Next base: position 10,841,261 of record NC_083349.1, read on the forward strand.
TAAGCCAGCTACCATCTGGAGAGTTGGAACTGGTCAGTGCAGTCTTGGGACTCTGCAGCAGAGGGTCTTTGTGAAGTGCTTCCTGGGAAGAGTTTCTTTATACTTGACAGGGCAGTACCTAACAGTATGTCCAGCTGACAACAAACAAACTGAATGAGAGCTTGGATAGAGTTTGCACGTGCCTCCCCCAAGGTTTGTGTGTTGAAATGTGATCTCTGTTCTGAGTTATTAAAAGGGTAGACATTTAATCTGACTGGAGTGTTTTGAGATGGGGCCTTTGGGAGGTGACTGGCATTGGATAGGATCATTATGGTGGAGCCCTATGATTAAATTACTAGAATATTTATAAGAAGATTGAAAGAGACTGGAAGATAGATTAATAGGTTCTCCAAGTGATGCCCTGAACAATCCTGGGGCTCTGCCAAGAGGATGACTATTACTCGATGCCGGGCCTTGTTATGGGCTTGAACCATTAGCCAGAACAAATCACTTTTCTTTATAACTTACTCCGTCTTAAGCTTTCTGTTCTAGTAAAGCAAAGTAGATGAATACAGTATCTTATTTGGGATGGGCTTGGAAGATTGCTGGCTTTGGAGCCAGGTTTCTTGTCTATCATGCTCAATTGTACTTTTCTATGAGTCCGTCATAGGTTGGAAACATTCAAACGTCCCTGGGTGGAGATGATGCCAGAAAATTAGGAGTAAGGGTAGGAGTAAGTAAGGACTTCCTCAAATCAGTTCCTCTAAAGAAGGAATAGAACACTGGGAAAAATGGTCAGAACTAACATTTTTCAAAAACAACAACAACAGAGAAAACCCCAAAACAAAACACAACACAACAAAACAAAACAAAACAAAAAACCCCATAAACAAACCTATAAAAAATGACTTCCAGGAACCTGGGAAGAATTTATTGAGGGAAAAATGGCTGAAAGTTGGATGAAAAGCTTGTCCCGTGTGTCCCCTACTCTCCTCAGTTCTGAGTAGTAACTTGGAAAGCCAATGGCCTTTAATGACTGTGATCGTCAACAGCCTGGCAGCCATTGGCAAAGCAAGAACGTTAGACTCCTTCAGAGTTGCATTCCCAGGGAACTGCTGCTGTGGGGCTGGTCCAAAGGTTTCTTGGAAGACCTCACTCACAAAGAGGTCTTTATTTATCTGCTTGAAGTTCCCTCCAGTGTGAACAGCCCTTTCCTCAAGGACAGTTGTCACAAGACAGTCAGGCCATTGTTGAGTGTAGTTTCTCAAGAGACGGCAAAGCAGAGTTGGGGCAAACTGTAAACCAAAACAACTTAAAAGAGAGCTCTAGGAACTGAGACTTTCAGAGCGAGCTTTGAAAAGCCCCGAGAAATCCTTAAGACTCCGAGAGGTCACGCGTGGACGTAGAGATGAGCGCATGCTCAGAAAACAACCGAGCAGGGCCCTGGGCGTGTAGCCTTGGCAACCGAGCCTCTGTACAGCGGATAGATTTGTCAACTTCCTGGTTGAGTGTCAAAGGAATGCTCAACACGCACACAAAAGGCCTTGGCGGGGATGGAGGGACAACTCGGGAGTTAAGATATTCTTCCATAAACCGGGTAGGCAACCCCTCCACTGACAACTAAAAAGCCCCTGGTGAAGACTGGCAGACTCATTAGATGCAGGCATCTACGGACATCTTTGGTGAATGATTGGCTGACCACTGAGCTAATTGAGCAAAAACATTATTGGTCACACACACAAAAGGACAGGACCTTACATTGTTTCAGAAAACCAAGAAAAACGGAAACTCTGGGAGGCAGAGGCAGGAGAATCTCTGTGAGACTACATAGTGAGTTTCAGGCCACACAGAGCTATACAGCCAGACCCTGTCTCAGACAAAAGAATACCCAACTGAAATGCACAACAATTAACCACAGAAAGGATCTGATTTCCAGAGTTTGAGTTATAACATGTTATTCCTTTTTATTTTTTTGAGATAGGGTCTCTCTGCATATCCATGGCTGTTCTGGAATTCACTCTGTAGGCCAGGCTGGCCTTGAACTCACAGAGATCTGCCTGCCTCTGTCTCCTGGATGCAGGGATTAAAGGCATGCACCACCACAACTGGCCCATTCTATTATTTTAAACCTCTGCATTTCAGAAGTAAAACTCACAAGACCTAACAAGCAAATGTTGATACACAGAGGCAAAGAGTCCAGCCAGTTCAATTTAACCAGTGTCTGATGAGGACTAAGGGATTAGACTTACTTGATTTTTGTTGTTGTTGTTTTGTTTTGTTTTTGACATAGGTTTTTCTGTAGCCCTGGCTGTCCTGGAACTTTCTCTGTAGATCAGGGTGTCGTGGGACTCAGAGATATCCACCTGCCTCTGTCTTCGTCTCTGAATGCAGGGATTTAAATGCGTGTGCCAGCACTGTCCAGCTGAACTTACTTGATGCTTTAAATCATTTATTTAGACTATTCAAAGAATTAAAGAGAACATGAATGAAGAATTTAGTAAAAGTATAAGAACAATATATGTTGTGGATGTAAACATGTTTTTGTTTTAATCCCAGGTGTGGGAGATGGGTCTGATTCAGATTGTACACAGCAACAAACTATTTGCCTCGTGCGGGCTCTGAGAGGGCTCTTTGCCAGGTGTAGATAGTTTAATTCTGAGGACTCTGGAGAGGGGAAAAAAATGCAAGAGCTCAGAAAGTGTTGTGAGAGCTCTGAGAAAGAAGGCGGCTGCTGGTGTTTCCCCCTGCTGCTCCTGGTTGCTGCTGATGCAGTTGGATGGGAAGTTGGAGATCTCCTGAAACAAAGATTGGACTTGACCCAAAGAACTTGACAACCCTAATTAGCAGGAAGTAGCCTAAGAGAACTATGCTCCCTCTCCCCACTAACCTCCTTTCTCTCCTAGTTGGTATTGGGCTGTTGGAAGGGTTTAGGTTGGACAAGAAAAGAAGAGGTATACGAAATTTAAATAAAATAGAGTTAAAAAAGTACGTCAATAAGTATCTCACCAAATAAATAATTTTAAAAAGAGTTGTAAAGTATGAAAAAGGACCAACTTAGAAATTCAGGAGTAGATGAGCCCCAAAACTAAAACAGGAAGTTTCCCTGGGGCTCAACAGATGGGAGTTGTAAATATGAGGATAAGGAGGAAAAAAGAAAGGAGAAAAGAAACAACCTTGAGTCCTGGATTCCATTCATGAATCATAAATACACATACATGCACACAGGTAATGCCAGAGGCACACACAGAGAAAGGGTCAGAAAAAAATCTCAAAGAAAATAATCATCCAAATTTGATGGAAAATTAGACATCCAAGAAGCTCCATGAAATTTAAGAAGATAGACTCAAAGGGAGTTGTTTCCAAATGGTTACCTGGTCAAACTGTTTAGAGCCACAAATGAGTAACTATTATAAAAATGTTTAGTGTGTATGTGTGTGTGAGAGAGAGAGAGACAGACAGACAGTGAGACACAGAGAGGGGGAGAGAAAGAGGAAGGGAGGGAGGGAGAGAGAGAGAGAAACAAAACATATGAGTGCAGGAACCTGAGGAGGTTCAAAGAGATGTTGGATCCTCTAGATCTGGAGTTACAGATGGTTGTAGTTGCCATGTAGGTGCTGGAAACCAAACTGGTCCTCTGCAAGAAAAAGTGATTTTAACCCCTGAGCCATTTTTCAGGCTCTTGACAAGGAAATATTACTTCATTCTTTTGTTCATTTATTTATTTATTTATTTTTAATTGACAAGGCAATCTTTAAAGCATTATGAAACTCATTGTACACAGAGGCTTCTCAATCAGATTAGCACCTGAATTTCCCAGAGACTATGGATACCAGAGGACAAAAGTTACAGATTCCAAGTACCAGGAAAAGGGACTGTTAAGTGGGAATTCTGTCCAGCAAGATTATCCTCCAAATGAAGGGGCGAAACTGAAATACCCCTAGCTAAACAGAAACAGAGGGGATGTTTGCGAATAAATACTAAAGTGAACCTTGACAGTGGAGGCAAAGGAACCTAGTAGCAACTTGAATTGCCATCAAAACAAACAAAAAACAAAATAAAAAAGAACAGACTTTTCACTGGATGGTTTCTTCTGAGTGGTTTTAAAGAAAACTTCACAAGACAATGCTCATAAATTTGTGTTAATTGACCTACAGTGCATAAGCTTAAATAGTATCATGAATTAGAAAGAGAAGGGAACTATATAGAAATATATATGTATATAATACTTATGCTGCAGTTAGATTACATTGTTATTAGTATAAATTAGACTACTGTAAATTAAGGTTTTTTATGATTCTCAGAGCAAGCACTAAAAAAAATAACATCTAGAAAAGGGAAAAGTGTCAAAAGAGAACAAAAATGTTCTATGAGACTATTCAATACCTCAGGGAATCCGGGAAGACAATGCACGACACAGGTTAATCAAATAGAAAAGAGGCAGACATGAACCTTAGCCCGTAAATAATTATAGCAAATTGAACAGATTAAGCATCATAACTAAATGGGCAAATTGGGCAGAATGGATAAAAGATATTCAACTTTCTGCTGTCTATAGGAGAAATATTTCAGATTAAAAAACACAGCTAGGGGGCTGAAGTGATGGCCTCATGCTTAAGAGCACTGGCTACTCTTTCAGAACACTGGGGTTTGATTCCCAGCTTCCACGGGGCAGCTGACAACAGTCTGTAACTCCAGTTCCAGGGGATTTGATGCCCTCTTCTGGTCTCTAATTCCAGAATTGATGGATGTTTATGGTCTGTTGAGTGTATATTACTGTCACATCATCGTAAAACTAAAAAAAAAAAAAAAGTAAGACAAAATAGACTTTAAGAAAAAATGTTGCTACAGACAAATAATGATAAAGGGTCAAGGTAACGAGAATATTTCACAACAATGAATGCATCTCACAACAGACTTCCAAAATGCATGATGCAGAGACTGAAGGAGAAACAGGCCAATTCAACAATACTAGCTGGGCACATCAATACTTCATTTTCAGTAATAGACAATTGGAGAAAATACATAAGAGTGTATATGTGATCAGTCTGTATGCGAACTTGACCTCAAAGACATAACAGCAGAGTGTGTATTCTTTTCAAGCTCAAATGGACTGCTTTCTAGGATAGGCAATATATTCAATCATAAAAACAGTCTCGTAAGTTTGCAAGGGTTGATACCAAACAAAATACAGTCATCAACTAAAATGGGATTAAATAGGGAATCAATACATTCGTAAATAGTAAATGAGCCAAAGCAGAAATCACAACAACAACAACAACAACAACAACAACAACAAATACTTCGAATCAATGAAGAAAAAGCCACTCCATACCCAAATGAATGAATGAAGAAGAATATTACCAGAAAAAAGAGAAAAAGAACAATGAAATCTAAAGCTAACAGAGGTTAAGAGACAAAAATTGAAGAGAAATGGATAAAGATTAGAAAAATAATAAAAAAAAATAAACAGGTAAAACAGTTGATAGACCAAAAAAAGTAAGATTCAGATTTTTAAAATAAAGTAAAAAAGGGACATTACTGCCTAATAAGAAAGGATGGGATAGGGGTATTGGCAGCTGAAATAACGTGGTAGATGCTCTGGAGGGCGCATTCCTGAAGCTGTATTAATTTCCAGAACTGAGTTCAGGAAAAACAGAAAATCTGTCAGAAATAAAAAGATTCAACTTCTGATTTCAAATTTCCCAAGTAGAACGGGCCAGGACTATATAGCTTCACTGACAGGTTCTAAATACTATTAAAAATGGTTATCTGCAACCCTCCACTAGGTCTTCCAAACACTGAAGGGGAGTTATCCACAAATCGCTCTAGAGGCTGGTATCACCCAGATGACAAACCAGACAGACATCCCAAATACCCTAAGTCTTTTGTGGGTGCAGATATAAATATCCCCATTGAACACTAGTGAAGCAAATCAGGAAACCCAGGAAAAGAAGTTTACGTCAGAACCATGTAGGACCTATGGAAGAATGCAAGGTTGGTTTAACGTGTGATGTTAAGTCAATGTAATTACTGTACCACAGCCACCGAATAAAAACAAAACCATAGCCATTCAGTCATCCCAGGAGATTCCAAGAGACCACACTCTCAAACCCTGTCTCTCTGAGGCACCAGCTTTGTTGTCTTGAGCAGATGACTTGACACTTCTGAGCCTTAGATTCCCCAAAAATAAAGGGTTAAGTCAGTTGGGATGATCAGTACAATCAGCTCACATTAGCATTTATTTGAGAATGTGAACGAATGTGTCACGCTGTGAGTATGCAGGAGTGTACTTCTGTGCATTTAATTTAAAACTTCAACTGAGAAGAAAATACATGCGTTCATCTTGAAAAATACCAAAGAGATCTATGAGAGATTCTCAGTGGTAAAGTCCTTTTGAACTCTGTGTGGCGACTATTTTTCTCACTTGACCACATACGGTAGGTAGCTATGGTGTAGGATGTCATTGGGAGCCATGTATGTCTGAGTTGAGACTTCCAGTTGTATGAAACATCTGGAAAATGGTAGATGTTCAATTCATATTAGTTCCTTTTCTCTTCCTTTATTGCCATTCTTTCTGGCAGGTCTCAATATGCAAACCCAGCTGGCCTGGGGCTTGTAGCTACCATCTTTCTCCCAGGCTTTGTTAGTGTGCGAACCACCATGCCCAAGCCCCTGCCTTCTTTTGATGCATTTCCTCTGGAATGATTTGAATGTAGCTCATTACTGTTCCTCTCATTATAAACTGTAGCCTTTGTCTCCTGAACTCACAGACTCCTTTGGAGGGACCCTACATCTCCTGTCTCCTGCTAGAGCCATCTTCACAATAGTTGAATACTTACTTTTAAAAATATATTGTTGAGAACATATCAGAACTGACAATCTAGATGAGACAATTTTGATTTTCCTCTAATTTGCGGAGTCATTTGAAGGAGTCGATCACCTAAGAACACTGTGCTGGAGTCTCTGAGGACACTTCCTGGCTCCCCATTAGTGCAGTTTACCACTGCCATGGTACTTAGCCACTGCAGGGGGCAGAGCTGCATTTAATAGTGTAGTGCTGGGCTCAAGGTAGACACTTAAGAAGCAATCTCCGAGTTCACCGAGGAGTGGCAAAATATGGGCTTGTTTTTATTGATGGGAGAACGGGAAAACAGAGAGCCTTTTTAAGACATGAAAGATGTTCGTGTCAACATGAGCGATGTGTTCTTACCTGAACCAAATGTGCAAAGCAGCTCTGTGGAGGCAAAAACAAAAGGTTATTTTGAAGGCAATCAATTTTGCTTAATTTTAACATGGCCTCATCTATGCCAAGCAATTAAAGCTTTCTCAGTAGTGTAGCAAATTCGATATGGCAAAAATATTTGGCAAACGCTGGTTTTAGAAGTTAGATGTTGTGCCAACCTTGCTAAATAATCTAGATGTGATTTTTAAGTTACCCAACCACTTCACAGTTGTTGAAATGGGTCCAAATAGCTGTTTATCAAAGATAGATGGTTTCTGATGGAAAGGAAGGTATGGAAGATTGGAAGACAATGTCAAATATTGGAGGAAAAGGAACAATTGAGACATTTGAAAGCCGGCACATTGGATATAAACAAAAAACGACTCCCCTGAGAAATCTACCTTTCTCGTTTGTACTGACAGATCCTCACTGTGCTAAGCACGTTACCCTCATGGACAACACAGATGTTTGTGAGCATTGCATGGGGAGTTGATACAGCTTCCCTTGAAACTCCATCTTCCTTCGACTTTGCTTTTCCCCATCAATTAGAGACACTCTGTTAAAACGATTATATGATTTTTGCAGAACTACGTTATTGCAGACTGGAGGGCAGTAATGCTCTTACATGCGACCGATTCACAGACAAATTCCTACCCGGAGCACAATCCTCAAGGGGCCACATATCATCTTCTGCAAGTGAGGCAGAGAGATGCCAATGCCCAAGAGATGGCAATGGGGCTTTGTGTGTGTGTGTGTGGGGGGGGGTAGGGGTGTCTAGGTTGTGGGGTGCACTGCGCTGTTTGCTGAACTGCCTGCTGTGCAGAGGTTGCTGGGAGGAACGCGCGTCAGCAGCTCTCCCTGTCTCCTGATAAGGTTACACTGAATGGGGCTGGCATCGTTCAAGGTTACTGTTTCAGAAAATATTTGCAAATAATTTGATGTGCTGTCAGCTAGCAGGCTGCAGTGAATCTTTGTAATTCAACATACTAATGTGGGTTTTCATGCCTTAAGCTATAAATAAGTTGGCAATGTGAAAGTTTCTGTAATGTTTATTTAATAACAGTATTTTAAAAAATAAATCTTGATTATTCCATCGCGCTCCAATGGAACTCTTCCACTCCGCTAGTTGCCTATGACCCCGGGCGGTTCCTTCCTTCCTTTGTCTCATTTGATATCGCTAAAGAACATGCTTGCTTTTTCTTTCAGGCCTTTTGAAGTGGCATTCTGATGCTTCTGCCTACATGCGCCCTATCCAAGTCTCTGCTTGTTAAATGGCTGAACTCAATTCAAGTCTTAGGAATCTCAGCAGGGTGGCAAGTTCATGGGCTCAGGGCCCGGAGCTGGGGACAATAGGAAGATGCCACAGCCATCCTGGACTTAGCCCAGCTGGAGCACCAGGCTTGGAAAAGACTGGCCCTGTCAGAAAGCAGTGCCCACAGTTTCAGTTTTTAAGGGAACCCAGAGAGAATTACTAGTCAGTTTGTGGCAAAGGTGACCCAGAGTGGGATCTATAGAGATGGATGTCGTGGTGAGACACAGCCAGAGCAGCAGGCAGCATAAGCACTGGCCGGCAGGCCTGGAGAGCTGGAGTCATCACTGCAGGACAAGTCGCATGGGTGGCTTTTTCTGCTGATATTTTTCTGGAATGAGGTCATTTCAACTGTGGCTTGGCTGAGCTAGCGAGCCTTGAAGGACAGTTCGAGGGAGTTCTTGAAGCTGGGGTCAGCCAGCAGGTCTGAAGATCGAGTCAGAGGGTGTCCTATTTTGTTTCTGTTGCTGTGATGAATACCACGGCCAAAAGCAACTTGGGGAGGAAAGGGTTGATTTTGCTTCCTGGTTACAGTCCATCACTTAGGGAAGCCAAGGCGGGAACCTGGAGGCAGGACGGAGGGGACACTGCTTACTAGCTTGTTTGCCACGGTCTCTCAATCTGCTTTATACTATCTGCTTGGAAATGGCACAACCCCATAGTGGGCTGGGCTCTCTCACACCAGTCACCAATCAAGAAAATGCCCACAGGCACGCCCATAGGCCAGTGTGAGGGAGGTGATTTCTCAACTTATATTCAGTTTTCTCAGTTGGCTATTGGTTGGGTCAGATTGTCAAATACAAGCAGCACAGAGAGTAACGCAGAGGACTGGAAGACATCCATCCTAGGGCGACTGCCATTCTGAGGACCTGAGAAACTTCTGAGGTTCACCATGTTGGTTCTAAAGAGGTGGGCCTCTGAACGAAGGGATGATGACTGTCCAGTCCTGCTTAATTGACAAACACACGTCCTGGTTTCTACCCTCAGCTTAATCAGGATAAAGGGGATTCTGGGGAGTGGTGGGGTAGGAGGCTGGGCCCTTTTTGGATTCACTATACTCATTGCATTGCCCTCAGGGTGAAGGTAAGTCTTGCCTTTGGGTGACCTTGAGAGTCACCGATGTGCTGGGACATCTGGACCAAGCCTTCAGCATCTACTTCTTCAGAAGGAAGGCTTCTAAAGTGTTGACCTATTTTCTTTCTAAGCGCAGAAATACTTAACTATTGAAAAGATGCCCTTTGGGACTAGGTGGGTTTTTTTTAAATATATTTTTTGTTGGTTTTCTTCTTTGACGATTTTGTACTTGTGTATAATTCATTCTGGTTACTTTCACACCCCATCCTCTTCTATCTCTCTCCCACCCCTGTCAATCACTCTCCTCTTCCCTACAGGCCTTTTTTCTTAAATCTCTTGTTTTATTTTGTGACCCCTTGGGTTTACCCAGGGCTGTCCCTGTGACCTCTGGTTGGGAGCCGTTCAGTGAAGGTTGGTGCGTCCACCTGGGTGCAATGAAAGACAATGAAATCTTCTCTATTGTTCCACTAGTTGACAATAGCTACTCAGGGAGGGGTAGGGTCTTGTGAATTCCATCCCAATCCATAATTGACAAGGGACAGGCCTGATCTTGTGCATGACAATGGAGGCAACATCAACCGATATGGGGATTGTGATTGTAATAGCTGTGTCATGCCCAGTGTTGGGAGCCTCTCCAAGCCTTTCTCAGAGGCCCCATCGAAAGGACAAAGGGAGCATTGCTTCTTTTTCCTTCCCTAAGGGCAGACTTGGCATGGTTGGGTCTATGGCTAGCGCCAGGGGCTTAAGCAGTTACGATTTTGTTCCTGGGAACCCGACTTTTCCTCTACTGAAGGGACTGGAGTTATCAGTCCCAAGCATTTGCTCTGCGATACACTTGAGATAATCCTGTGTTCCCCTTGTGCAGTATTGATTAGCTTTCTCCTGACTTTGGCCCACTGTGTGATGGCTTTCTGTTGACCATTTCATTTTCTGCCTGCAATCCATGTGTAAGACTTTACTTGGTATAAGACAGCCTGAGCGAGACCCCTGACCCCAGACTTCTCATCCTCCACCCCTTCCCTGGGCAACCTGTCCCTGAAGAGCCACCTGCTGGTCCATGCGAGCCCAGGACATGGCAGTTTGTAGCGCCTTATGCTCCCCTCTGGCTCTTATATTCTTCCTGTCCCTTTTCCCATGAAGTCCCCTGAGCCTTAGAGAAGATGGTAGAAATGTCCTGTTTAGGGCGAAGCACTCAACCCGTCACTTACTCTCAGCAGCCAGAGCAGCCTTGCGTCTCTCATTCACTGCTGTTCTCTGTACAGAGAGGCCGGCTCCTCTGATTGCTGTTGAGAGTGGTACTTGTCTATGTGTATAAACAGATATTTGGAAAGGAGTTTGGAACCATGTCAACGTATCTGTTATGCAATAATAAGTTCTCACCTAGAGACCAGGATGTCTCAGCCATGGGTTTTGGGCCGGAGTTACAAGCACAGTACATCTTTTTTAAAAGCAGCTTTATTGAGATGTAATTCACACACCAAACAATATCCCCACCTAAATGTCGAGTGACTCCAACACAGTACCTTGTTTTTCTTTTTCAGAGACGTGTTCATATACCACCATAATCAATTTTAGAATATTTTTATTGCCTTCCAAAGAATTCGCACACTTCTTGGCTGTCCTTTCCATTCTCAATTTCTCTGTGCCTCAGCCCCCTCTATCTGTGTTCCTATGTGGTTGCTTTATGTAGCTGAAATCACATAACATGTTCTTTTAAGATAGAGTCTCATATGTTGCCTAGGCTGGTTTTGAACTCACCATTTTCTTGCCTCTGCCTCCCAAGTCCCGGTATTAAAAGGTGTCCACCACCACACCCAGCCTTGTCGCTGGTTCTTGTGTGACTGTCCTCTTCCACTTAGCACGGTGTGGACAGGGGCACCTGTGCCGCAGCCCGGAAGTCCCTCCCGGCAGCAGCACTGGCTTTCTTGCACATTTGATTGCATAGTACTCCCTGAACCCCTGGCACGCGGTGTTCTGCCCTCTATGTGCAGCTGCTGTGGAACAGCCCTGGCTCTGGACTGGCCACCCAAAAGTTCCGGCTCCTCCCACGCAGCCCCAGGCTGCATGTGACCCAGAGCTCTGATCCCTCCTCACCTTCCCTTCTGTTTTCAACTGGAGAAAAATGGTCTTGGGCTCCAGCTGACTCAGAGACCGTAAATGAGTTTTGTACACCCCCGTGTGGTGTTTAGATTTGGGGAAATCTGAATAGAGGGTTAAAGTATGTGAATGCTTCCAGCCTCTCTGGCAAATCCAACTTGGCAATCATCTATGGAGATGCACCCGACAACAATTCTATTTGTTTGTTTGTTTGTTTGTTTATTTGTTTTGTGTGCATGTGCACAAGTGTGTACAGATGCATGTAAAAGGCACAGGTCAGCATTTGAGTCTTCCTCAGTTGCTCTCTACCTTATTATTATTATTATTATTATTATTTTGAGACAGTCTCTCACTAAACCTAGAGCTTGCCAATTTGGCTAGACTGACTGGCCATTGCACCCCAGGAATCATCCTGTCTCTGCTTCCTAGTTGGGATTAAAGGTACATGCCAATGTGGCTTGCTTTTTCGTGTGGATTCAGGGGATCTGAACTTGGGTCTCCAAGCTTACAGTGTTTTACTGGCTAACCCATCTCACCAGAACTATTAAGACTTTTTTTGGTCCTCCCTACCCCCAACTAAAATATACAAGTAAAATAAAGGCAAAATCAGTCTTCAAAATAGTTTTTTATTTTCTGGTGGGGAGGAAAATGTAGCTATTATGTTTATATTCTGGTAGGTGGAAATAGGTCTACAGCTGTGATTTCTTTGTACATTTTAAATAAGTAGACTGGTTTTTTTTTTTTTCCTCCTCAAGCAAAGTCATAATTGTATTTATTTTAAATTTATATCCTGTCTGCTTCAAAAAGGAATTTGAGGCAGCCAGGAAAATCACAAGCTATAAAATGAGCCAGCTCCATTTTATTCTAATAAAATAAAAGTTGGGCTCTCATCAGTGAGACAACTTCTCTTTGTGCTGCGCTGTGTGCAAATATTTGGATTACTAAAGAGAATTTATGAAGCAATTACTTTTAATGCTATAAGAGGAAATTAAGTACTCATTGATTCTTGATTTATAAGCTTGAGCCTAAGATCATGAAAAAGCAAATATAACTTAATTAAATGTCCCTTGGCTTGGCTACTATTGAGGTCTTCACTCATAAAGTTAGTAAAACAAACCATTCCTAGAACATAAACGTATATTGGCTCTTCCAGTTGGGAAGGCAAATAATTTACTGGTTAAATATATTCAGCAAAGTTAACCCAAGTGAGAGATTTTCCCAGTGTCCTTTGGGGCTTAAAGAGATAAAAGCTGTTGTGGTTCTAAGGAAGCCATTGTCCTGGGAATGATAGGCATTAACTTCCTCTAAAAAGATGTAAACATTTCTTCTATTAGAAATATATATTTTAATGTGCTAACAAAACAGACCATAGATCTGCAAAGGAAACAGCGTTCTAGTGTATCCATTGGCTGAGTGTTTGCAGTTATTCATGGAGACGTTAACCTGGGATAATTTAATTGAGCCTTCCAGTAATGTTGCTATTTTTCTCCTCTGAAGTGTAAGTGAGCTTTAAAAATTGGGTTCTAAAATGCAGCACTCCGGGTGATTCATAGCGAGCCAGCGAGCCGGTACGAATCCCTCTTTGTGCTTCAGGAGTTATTGACTAAAAAAGAAGGGAAGGTGAGACAGGAGAAAGAAAGCACAGATACAGAACTATGCAGAGTGGAGCAGGACCATGCAAAGAAGCCGCCTTCCAAGGAAGCGCTATGTCTCTGTTTGCCATTCATCTGCCACGCAATGGGAAAACCCATTTAAATACATGTTGTTTGTGTTTGTTTTTATGTCTGTATCTGTTCATATGTGTGTGCGCACTTGTACGTGTGAGTGCATATGTGCGTGTGGGGGCCAGACGTTGATGCCAGTATCTTTCTTAATTGGTTTTCACCGAATTTATTGAATTGATTTTGTGGGTATGGATGTGCCTGAATGTATATATGTGCTCCATGTATGTGTGAGCCTGTGGGGATCAGGATAGAATATCCAGTTCCCTGGAAGAGGAGTTAAAGATCATTGTGAGGTGCGATATGGGTGCTGAGACCTGGACCCAGGTCCTCTGCAAGAGCAGCAAGTGCTCTTATCCACTGAGCTGTCACCCAGCCCTCCCACCTTAGTCTTTGAGACAGGGTCTCTCACTGGCTTGAAGATCACCAGTCCACTCTAGCCTCAAGGCCAGCAATCCCCACAGAGTCCTGTCTCTGCCTCTGCTATCCAGGCCTGTCCCTCCATCCCAGCTCTTCCCGTGAGTGCTGGGGATCAAAGTCAGGCTTGTGTGGAAGGCAATTTAGAAACAGAGCTTTCTCCTTAGCCTCTAGATATGTTTTAAGGGTGCCTAAGCATTAAGAGTTTCAAGGCTTGTTAGAGAAAAGAAAGAGTTTGAGAAATTCTCTTCCCCATGGCCAGGGAGTGGTGGTGGGGGCGCAGATGGAAATTTTGTCTTCAATGGTCCAGGAGGCTGGTTCAGGAAGGAAAGTTGCCATGGCAGTAAAGGAGAAAAGTTTGTTTGAATTCTGGCCCCCAAGTGTTAGGGTGGTGAATGGGAAAAGCAGCATGTGCTGGCTGGGGGTGGGGGGTGAGGGGAGGGAGGGATGAAATATTAAGGTACTTTTTAGGGAGCGCTGGCATCTACCAGATCTCCTCTTAGATTGGCTTTGTGGTTAGATGAAGTTTTACCTGATGGTTGGCTGGTCTTAGGGGCTTTTTTTTTTTTCCTTCAGTGATGGAGAACTTTTTTTTCTCTGTCTGTTCAGTGAGTGTGCTTACAATTTGACCTGTGGGTGTATATTCTAAGCACAGGCTCTAAGTGGCCCCAATTTGTGGACTGTGTATGGCAGTGGATTAACCCAGAAAGCTAAAGTGGAGAGACACAACCTAATAAATTATTCTGGCTGAGTGGCCTAGAGAATTTCTTTTTTCTGACATTTCTGACAGACTGGTTCTGAGTCATGTCTTCTGGACGGCCACCTTCTCCTCATGTCTCCACACGGCTATCCCTCCGTCTGTCTGTGCCTGTGTCTTGGTCTCCTTTTCTGATAAGGACACCAGTCTCATTAGATTAGGGTCCATCCTTACGGTCTCATTTTTACTCGGTGCCCCAGCTTTTTCAAAATATTTAATTAATGTATTTTTTAAAACTTTAGGTGTCTGGGTGTTTCGCCTGAGTCAGTGCACAACACATTTGCAGTGGACTCAGATGCCAGACGAGGGCATCAGATCCCCAGGAACTGGTGTAACAGAAGGTTGTGGGCCACCTTGTGGGTGCTGAGAACTGAACCTGGGTCCTCCGGAACAGCAGCAGCCAGGACTCCTAACCACTGAGGCATCTCTCCTGCTCTTTAATTCCACTTTGAGAGACCCCGGCCTGTGCAGTTCTTTTCTGAAGTGTAGGAGATATTTTTAGAGGGCACGGTTCAGTCTATAATACAGGAGAGAAGCTGAGGTAGACATAGGTCATCGAGTAAAAAAAATAAAAAAATAAAAAATAAAGAAGACGCCGAGCAAGCAAGTCTGGTCCTTCGTGCAGTCTGCATACTGCCCATTTCTTGTCGCCGCTGTCGCTGGTGAATGTCAGTCAAGCAGGTTTCTAAGAAATAAGTAACTTGTTAGGCAGTGCTTGGTGGTGTCCGTGTCCCCAGCCTTCCAGCCTGACCTCCGTGGATGTAAAGTTGAGTGGACAGTTAGTTCCTGAACAAGCATTCTGGTGCCAGAATGCTGCCGGTGACGCCCCTAACAGACAGGTCAGTCAAGATGAAAAGCTGACACTCTATGTGTTAGTTTAAAAGTGATTCCTAGAAGGCCTGACAAAGGGGCAAAGTCCAGAAAATGTTACCTAAACTATCTATCACTTTCTCTTATTATGAAAAGAAAGAAGTTTCTAGAAGGAGAGATGTGACAGTCTGCTGAAAAGAGGTGATGACATGAAAAGGGCTGAAGACACGTTTGTTCCCTGGCAGTCTCAGGACCTGGACGTACATCCTTCTTCACATAGCTTCCAGAAACCTTGGGCACATTAGTAAGAAGTATATGAGGCAGCTTGGGCAAGTCAGCTCAGCGGTTAGGGTGCTTGCCATCAAGCCTAATGACCTGCATTTGACCCCCAGACTCCACATGGTGGAGGGCGTGCTGCTTAGTCTTATGTCAACTTGGCACATAAACTAGAGTTACCTGAAAGGAGGGAAGGCCAACTGAGGAAAATGCACCTTTGGAGCATAGGGTGCCCCCGAGAACTTGGTTGACAAGGACTTCGGACTGTGACTTTCATTGTTCATGGGACTAGAGACTGCGCTCAGTGTTATAAAAGACATTGTCCCGGAAAATGCCGCACATAGAGGGCGAAAGCTGTGAGGACCGGTGTCTCAGGGTTTCAGTCCCTTTTGGTGGGGCAGGTGAGGTGGAAACTTAGTTCTCATCAGCAGCGTGTGTGGGGGAACGTTTGCTCACGGTGGAGCAGAAAGGAAGAGAGTAAGGAGGGAACTAAGGGTCAGGCCAGCCTTCCAAGGCCTACTTTCATAAGCCGGGCTGTACCCCCTGAAGGCTCCACACCCTTCCAAGTCAGCGCTGCACATTACAAACTGTGGAGACTATTGACAATTCAGACCGTGACCTGTGGAGTCTGAGAGGCTAGCCCGCACCCCATGGCTCTTCCTGAACTGGGGTAATCTTGCCACTCATGGGGCACTTGTTGGTTCTGGAGACACTTTTGATTGTCATGCTGGAGAAGACACTGCTCACGCCTCCCATGGCCCAGGCTGGCCACTACAACAAAGTGCGTCCACCTGCCCCACACAGACCCAAAGGTCACATCTGCTCACTGAGGCTGATTTAAAGAGACCCCAGTGACCCCCACAGGGCTTGGGAAGCTGAGGTAAGAGGATTTTGTGTGTGTGTGTGTGTGTGTGTGAATTACAGGCCATCACGGACGATGAAATAAACTCCAGGCCAGCCTGGGCTAAAAGTGAGACCCTGTCTCAAAACACAGGGGAGAAAAGGATGATGAAAAAGAAAGTACAAATTAAAATTAAAATTAGGATAGATACAAATATGGTGGCTTCTTGGCAGGAGGTGGAAGGTAGAGCTGGAAGGTCACAGAGACACACACAGGGGCTGTGGGGTGAGCACACGGTCACAGAACTGTCATTTACATGTTAATGTAGTCAACAGTGTTTGCTGTAGGACAGGATGGGAGAGTGAGCATGGGCTGACCAGCCTTTAGGGTGGATGGGGCTGGGGAACTCGGCTTCATTTCTAAGGGATTCAGAAGGGTAGAGTGAAGTCTGCTGGATGGGAAGAGCAGATGTGGCTGGCAGAGTTTCTCTGTGTATCCTCGGCTATCCTGGAACTCACTGCTACAAGCTGGCCTTGAACTCACAGAGATCTGCCACTGCCTGGCCAATATATCTCATTGATGATGCCGATGATGAGAACGATGCCGATGATGACAATCGTGGTGGTGGTTAGTGCTGGGGACTGAACCAAGGGTCTCACATGCTCAACCAGCTGTGCTATATTCCTGATCACCCACTTATTTACTTATGTAATTTTGCAACACTAAAGATTAAATCCGTGGCCTCACATAAGCTAGGCAAGTCCTCCGTCACCAAGCCATATCCCGAACCCTCTTTTCACTTTTTATTTTGAGACAGGTTCTTGCTGAGTTGTCCAGAATGAGCTTGAGCTTGCAATCATGGTGACTCAGCCTTCCAAGTAGCTGGGATTACAGGCATGCATCATTGGGCCAGGCTTATTGCTTTTTTTTTTCTAATAGTGTAGACAATGTTTATTTTTGAAAGACTTTTGTGATGTTTATTTCTTTAAGAGGCATTGTTATTTGCAGTGTTGGAGACTTTATTAACACAAAGGATATGGCACATCGTTAAGATAGAATTGCTGTCTTAGTTAACATAGTTAAGATAAAGTAGCTGATGTATTATCATTAGAATATATAAAGTGGAATCTCTAGGCATTCAGGAAAAACAAACAGAAATAAAGTGGAATAGAGCTCTTTCCTTCCTGCCGCCACCATGCCATACAGACTGAGGAAGACTTGGGAATCCCGGGCCCTGTGGTCACTGCCGCCTCAGTAAACACTCCAAGCACCCAGGAGGCCGAAGGAATAGCTGGAGATGTGCATCACCGCAGGAGCAACTTCGACCAACATCGTCCAGGTTACTTTGGGAAAGTTGGCATGAGGCATTACCGCTTAAAGAGAAACCAGAGCTTCTGCCCAACTGTCAACCTGGATAAATTGTGGACACCGGTCGGTGAGGAGACAAGGGCCAGTGCTACAAAAGACGAGACTGGACTTTCTTCCATCATTGATGCTGTGCGATCGGGCTGCTGCAAAGTTCTGAGGAAGGGCAAGCTCCCTGAGCAGCCTATCATCTGAAGGCCAGATTCTTCAGCAGAAGAGCTGAAGAGTGGGATGTGCCTGTGTCCTGGTGGCTTAAGGCTATCCAGGGAGGTTATTTAAATGCTAACATTAAAAAAAAAAGTGGCATGGAAGACTGAAACTCTTCTATAGGAACCAAGTAGGAAACAGAGAATGAGGAACATTTCTCTGACATGACTCAGAGCTAGTGGATGAGCACAACCCTGTGACACAGAATGCTCCCAGAAGTGCCACCAGCACCTGAGGACACTTTACAATTGAGTCAAAACAAAACCTGCAGTGTTCCTTGAAGAGGAGGAGGGGAGGGGGGTAAGGGGAAGGAGAGAAGAAGCAGGAGGAAGAGAACAAAACAAAACAAAGAAAAAGACCCACAGTCTTTGCCAATCTATCTCATAGCTAATAACAAAAGTATGAAAGGAACAAATTCCTGAAGTTCTCCAAAACAAATTCCCAACTCCCCCGTAGGGCCACTTTTCTTTTCTTTTCTTTTCTTTTCTTTTCTTTTCTTTTCTTTTCTTTTCTTTTCTTTTCTTTTCTTTTCTTTTCTTTTCTCTTTTCTTTTTTTTTAACAGAACAGGAAACAAAATGTTTAACTCTAGATTGAATATCTACAATAACTGTAATAAAATACGGAATCTAAACCTATAGAGAGAGCAATACGTGGCCTGTCTTTTCTGTTAAGTGCCTGATTAGATAAAAAGACTAAAGGATCCAATAAAGAGAAACTGCACTTCACAGATCGTTTTGCTCTGAGCTTGAAAGTACATCGAAAACAAGGCTTGTTTTTTTAAAAAAAGGGTTTGTACATCTTAGGAAGTAGAAGTATAAAAAAAGACAGATGAAAAACTGATAAATTAGGAAATGAGTTAATTAGTGAGTGATCACGAGAGGTAGCTCAGGAGGCCCTCAGCTCAACGTAGCGATTGACCTGCTAGCATCTGCCAGAGGCACACACAGAACTAGTGTACACCCAGGAAAAGGAGCCAAGACTGAAGCCACCCCAAGGAGCCTCAGCTTCATTTCATGGCTATCAGTTTGGCTACAAGAATGAAGTGAGTGATTCCCAAGGAAAACTGGACGTGAAAATCTTTTCATGTCCAGTGAAAAGATCAGCAGAAAATGAAAACACTCTAACCATAAAGGAAAGGTCTAAGGAGGTCCTTTTGTAAGGAGCCTTCAGAGGGCTGGAGAGATAGCTCCGTGGGGAAAGCACGGGCTGCATGCTTCTCAGAACCCAGGTAAAGCTGGAAGCAGTGTGGTGCGTCTGTAGTCCTTAACAGGCGCATGGTCAGAGATGAATGAATGCTCCCTGGTTATAAAAACTTATACCATACAAGACAATAACATATAATTGCACACACACACACACACACACACACACACACACACACACACACACACGAGACAGGGCCTTACTATGCAGACCAGGCTGACTTTAAACTCACAGAGATCTGCCCACCTCTCCCTCTTGAGTGCTAGAATGAAGGTGTGCACCACCACTCCTGGTCCAATACTCTGCTTAACGAGGAAACCAGCATCAATGATGCTCAGTCTAGTCAGCAAACAACACACTATCATCAGGGCAGTTGCAATTAGACTCTTCTCTGACAAGGTTTTAGTAACTTGACTCTCAGCATCTCAAGAACCTCTTCTTGTGATTACATGATACTTTTCTTTCTTTCTTTTTTTTTTGTTGACTTTACATAGGAGGCTGTCTTATAGTGATTTTAATGATAATTTCTTTAAAGATGATTTTTTAATTTTTTTTAAAAAATGTGTGTGTGTGTGTGTGTTTATGTGTGTGTGTAAATGCATGGATCTATGGAGGCCAGAGCAGAGTGTTGGATCCCCTGGAGTTAAAGTGCCTGCCTTGGGTCCTGGAAACTGAACTTGGCTCTTCTTCAGGAAGAGCCAGTGCATTTCTGAGTTACCTTTTGTTTCCAAACCATTTGTGCTATTGTCAAAAACATATTCCAGCCCCCTTTGCCCATTCTTTCATTACTTTGACATTGTTGTATTTGCAAATTAGCAGCTCTTGTCATATACCTTGCAAATCTTTTGATCAGTTTATAGTTTGTCTTTAATCTTGTTTATGGTGTCTTTTGGCATGAAGGAACTTAAATACATCTATGTAACGAAATCTTCAATCTTATGTATTAATAGGTTTCCTCTTGGTGTTTGCACTGAGTAGAGCTGTGTCCAAGCCCGGGGGCATCGTCCCCACTGTTTTATTTGAGCGGTTTTACGGTTGTAGTTACGGTTTTACACTGAGTGCTCTGACACACCCGCAGTGCTTACAGCTGGCACGACCGAGGCAGGGGACGTGCATGTGCCAATTTTCCCAGGCTGCAGAGTAGCTGCGGGATCCGGTCCCTGGCCGTCGGTTTCAGGGGCCGTGTTGAGGCACTGTTTTCTCCTGTGGCCTCAGGTGTGCGCTTCTGCATCTTTGTGTAATTTGTCTGGCTCTGGCAGAGTCAGCACCCTGGTTCTCTGCCAGGACAGAGAGATCCTAACGCCATCTTTTCTTCCCCCATTATTCCCTGAAATTCCTTCTTCTGAACCATCTTAAATATTGTTTCTCAAGTTTCAAAAATAAATTTCTGAGCTATCCAAGAAAGGAAACAGTGTTTCCTTTTCTTTCCCTTCTCTGGTTGTTTTTGAGACAGGGTTTTAGTCTGCAGCTCAGACTGGCCTCAAATTCATGACAGTCCTTCTGCCTCATCCTTCGGAGTGTGGGATTATAGGCATGAGTCACCACAACTGGCTCTTATTCTTAAGTGTTATATTTTGGGCAATATTGCAGTTCCCCATTTAGTCCTCTAAACCAGTGGTTCTCAACCTGTGGGCCACAACCCCTACAGGGATCACATATCAGATATCCTGCATATTGCAATTCATAATAGTAGCAAAATTACAGTTATGAAGAAGCAACCAAGTTTTACGGCTAAGGGTCACCACAACATGAGGGACTATATTAAAGGTTACAGCATTAGGAAGGTTGAGAACCCTGCTACAAACCCTAACTGTTTTCAAACCTTCTTTTGTTATTAACTATACACTAACAGCTATTGGCATGCTGTTTTTCAGTTGGTAAATCCTATTTTTTAAATCTTTCTTTTTATTTTGTAGTGCTATTCATCAAACTCAGCACTTGCATACACGCTAAGCAAAGGACGTGTCACTGAGCCATCCCAAGCCTCTATTTATTTCTGAGTTCCTGTAAGATCTAAAGTCGTGTCTAAAACAATTCTGTTCTCTTCTTTTTAAATAGGTGTACATTTTGTTTCTTCCTACTTTCTAATAGTAACAACAAACGAATAATTCCTGAAGAAGGTAAATAATGGTAGATTACGCTTGCCTAGCCGGAGCTGTAGGACCACCGCGTACCACGATGAACTCTATGTACGTGAATTTACTTGACTCAGAATAACCTTATTCATCTACTTAGGTGACCATAAGCATTGATTTTACTGTCAGTGTGCCACAAATTAGAATCACCTGAAAAAGGAGCCTCGGTGGAAAAATTGTCCTGATTCCCTTAACTGATAAGGGAAGGCCCACCGAAAATGTATCTGGCACATTCTCGAAGAAGCTCAGGAGAAAAGGCCGTGGCAGAAGGAAGCTTATTTGTCTTTTGCTCACTTGATCTTTCCTCTCACCACGGAGTTGATTTATCTTACTGCTGCAGTGTTTTCCAGCACTGACTGAAAACGACAGCTTTCTGTGAACTCTCTGGGTTTGAGGGGCCACCCTGGACAGCTGAGGCACCCAGCCTCAAGGACTGAGCAAGCTGGGTTCTCAGCCTCTCAGGCGGGAGCCAGCTGCTGCCACCACTGTGTCAATGTAAGCTGATCTAATGAATTCGTTTAATGGGTTCTGATCCTTTAGAGAACCCTGGCTAATATGCTCATCATCCCCATTTCTTAGATAAAGAGCCTGGTGTATACGAAGATGAGGTATGGTGCCTGTATTCTCTGAGCGAATAATGGTAGAGCCAGAATTTGAACTCACATGTTTCATCTTTTTCAAAGTGTAGCTTAACGCTTATATAGTCATCTGTCTTAATATTTTGTTTTTATCTGCTTATTTGTTTGTTTTTGATGTTTTTGAGACAGGATTTCTCTGTGTAGTCTTGGCTGTCCTGACTGGCTTTGAACGTTATCTGCCTGCCTCTGCCTTCCTGAGTGCTGAGATTAAAGGCATAGGCCACTACGCCCAGCTTATTTGTTTATTTATATTTATTTATATTAAGTCTAGATGTGATTATTTTCCTATGGATTTCCTTTGGAATTCATTATATTTCCCAGGGTTTATGAGTAGCTATTTCTGCTTTTGTCATAAGACTTGAAAACTATTTGGTTAATATTTCTTCAAATGTATTTTGCAGCATCTAATGTTTTCTGAGATTCAATGCCCAGGTGGACTATATACTGCTGTGTACTGTCCCACTGGCTACTGAGACTTCTTAGCCATAGTTTTTCTTTCTGTGCTTGGCTTGTGTGATTTCTATTACATGTCTTTGGACTCACTAAACCTTTGTTTTATCACACCCATTGTGCTGAGTCTCCCCCACTTGCTTTTGAGTCTTTGCTGCTCTCATTTCCAATAGAGTTTTCAGTTCTTTTCATCGTTTCTGTACTTCTTTTGTTATTCCTCATGTTTTCCCTGCTCTGGTATTTGTCACAGCTGCTTGTTTTATTATGTTTTGTGAACTTTGGTTTATTTATGGAGCTGGTCTCACTGTGTAGTTGAGGCTGCTCTAAAACTCACACCCTCTTTCTTCAGACTCTAGAGAGCTGGGGTTTTAGGTATACACCTCTGCATTTTGCGGTCACAGTTTCTTTAAGTGTCTCTTTTCTAAGGCTAACATTTCTGTGTTGTTGGAGGCTCTGCTTCTTTTGGTGGATTGCTCTCCTGACGGTCTGATTTCTGTGTAATTTGTTATTGTGTATGGATACTGTGAATTATTGATACAATGTGTAGAAGGGAGACCTGTCTGCCACAGTTTGAAGAGCTCTGAGCTTTCTTGTAGCAGAGTTAAAATATTGATCCATTAAACTTACCCATATTTGGTTTTCTGCTTTCCTAGGGCAGCTCTGTTTAGATATTTCTTTAACATTATGATGAATCCCCCAAGACACATTTTTTGGTTCTGCTAAGGCAGGACCCTTCTGAGATTTCGGTAATGTCCATTGCTGTGATAAAACCCCATAAGCAAAAGTAATATGTGGAGGAAAGGGCTTATTTCAGCTTATAATTCCATATCGTAGTCCATCAATGGAGGGCAATCGTGGCAGGAATTTATACAGGGCAGGAACCTGGAGGCAGAAGGTGATTCAGAAGCCATGGAGGAGTGTTGCTTACTGGCTTGCTCCTCATGGCTCGTTCAGCCTGCTTTCTTATAGAACCACGACCACCCTTCCAGGTGTGGCACCACCCACAGTGGGATAGGCCCTTTCACATCAATCGGTAATGAAGAAAATGTCCCACAGGCCAATCTGGTGGGGGCTTTTTCTCAGTTTGAGGTTTCTTCTTCTCAAATGATCCCAGCTTGTGTCAAGTTGACGAAACCAACCAGGGCAATGACAATGAAAATGGCAAATGACATCATTATCATCATAATTCTTTGTCTCTAACACTCTTGGGACTCCTAGGGCTTCCCCAAAATGCACATGAAGAACCACTGATCCGAACACTTGTATCAATACCACTCACCCGAACAGTTAGGAAATAAAACTAACATTTATTTCTTGAATGTTGACTGCCCAAGTTTGTTTTCTGTTGCTGTGGTAAACCCCACAATCAGAGCAACTCCAGAAGGAAAGGATTTATTTGGCTACAAGGTGCAGTACATTATGGAGGAATCCCAGGAGCTCAGGGTAGGAACCTGGGGACAGAAATTTAAGCAGAGACCCCAGAGAAATGCAGATGACTGTACTCAGTTGCCTTCCTTGAACATCACAGTCCCACCTGCCCAGGGGTGGCTCTGCCACAGAGGGCTGGACCCTCTTACATTATGTAGCAATCAAGGAAATGTTTCATAAGATGGGCATGGTGGTACATGCCTGTAACCTCAGCACACAGGGAAGCAGAGGCAGGTGGATCTCTGTAAGTTCTAGGCCACTTTAGTCTACAGTGATTCCAGGGCAGCCAAGACTACACAGAGAAACCCTGTGTCAAAAAGCAAAAACAAACAAATAAACAAAAACAAGTCGTCCACAGGTCAATCTAATGGAAGCAATTCCTCAACTGAGGTTCCCCCTTCCCAGGAATGTCAAATGACAACCAAGATCTGTCATTGCAATACTTCTGTGTGTATTTTGCACTAAACTGCACTCTTTTTAGAGCAACCTGTTCTTGTAGAAATTGTCATCTCTTCTCTATCTTTCCCCTTCATTCATTCCCAATCTCACAACATTTTAGAGCAGGTGAACTAATGGAGAGACTGAGTCCCTTTTTTTGGGTTGTACGCAGTTATACAATGTTAGCTTTCTGGATAGAATTCCAACTTTAGTCTCCCCAACCTCCATCTGGACATCTTTCCCTTAAAAAAAAAATGCTGAACAAAGGTGCCTGCAACAAACTATTTCTTCGCTTTGTGATCTGTGATACAAATGTGTGTGTAGTGTGTGTGTGTGTGTGTGTGTGTGTGTCCTGGTGGGGGCAGGGTTTGGCTATGTAGCCCTCACTGGCTTGGAATTTACTATATAGATGAAGCTGTCCTTGAATTCACAGAGATCTTTATGCCTCTGCCTCATGAGTACTGGGATTAAAGGCATGTGCCACTATCCTTTGCTGCAGTATGTTTTTAAGTTTCTCTGTGGGGCCAGCAGCTGGGCTGACCTCAGTCTCCTCTCTTCCCCCCCCCCCACACTGGGAAACACCCAAAACTTCTTTCTGTGCTAACTGCTATTACTTCTGATGAATCGCCAAGAATACGTTTTGGCATATCACATCATACACTTTGTCCTGAGAGCGATTATTCTGCAATAAATGAAAAGATCTTGTCCTCTCATGAAGAATAGGCAGTGATAGCCAATCAATTCCTTAAAAAGATTTTCTCTTTATTACCATCAAGGGTTAGATCTAGGATAGTGTAGCGCTCTGATAGTAAAGGTGAAATACAGGATCCCAGGCAGATAACTACGAGGCACTTTCTTTTCTTTTTTTTTTTCCTGACAGTTACAGAGGCAAAGGAAGATGCCTGATAAGAACCGGAGACATTGCTGTATATGACTTAAGAGATAGGAACAAGGGAAGAGGGAGCAGGAAGAGGCAGGAAAGCCAAGGAAGCTGAAGAAGAAATGGAGCTCTCTTCCGTTACATGGGCTGCTTCTGATGATTTGCCTTTGTGGATGAGAGTTGAGATTTCTTTCTTTCTCTGGGGATTCCACGCTGGGGAAAGTGGCTGACTGGAGTGTATATAGCTTCTGTGAGAGGACCCCTGGCAAATTAAATTCCATGGTTTTGTCTTCATTCATAATGCATGCTTTATACATCTCCGTAAATAACTGCTGGAATTTAAACTAGAAAGTGACAAAATAGTCCCAGCTGTGCGTCTGAACCTCACTGGGGTGTTTGATCATTCTGAAGGCACCTCCGATCACCATCGCCTTCACTCCAGCCTCATGTCTTCCTGTGGAAATGGCTCTTATTCATATTTGGGATTGTCACCAGCGAACAGAGAAGGCAGAGACACTGCACTGCAGTCTCTTGAGATGACTCTCTGACGACAACAGAGTCCCTGTGGACACTACATGACCATCTTGGTAGAAATTTAAACAAAGGAAAAGGAAAAGTCCACTTGAATCTCTCCTCCAAACATTGGCCAAGCCTTGAGGATCTGGTGACCATCCCTGGTGAGTGTCCACAGCTCATTTTCAGGGGTTTTCTCTTTGTCTCTGTGTATGTGTTCATGTGTTTGTTCAGAATGCTCCAAGACAGGTGTCTTCTTCCAATGGCTCTCCACTTTATTTTTAATTTGTTTTTCAATTTTTTATGTGTATTTCGCCTGCATGTACACCATGTATGCACTTGGTGCCTGTGGAGGTTCGAAGAGGGCACTGGATTCCCTGGAACTGGAGCTAAGGTTGGTCTTCAGTCACCATGGGGGTGCTGGAAAATGACCCAGGGCTTCTGCGAAATTAACAAGTGTTCTTAACCACTGAGCCATCCCACCAACTCCTCTCCACTTTAATTTTGAAGCCAGTTCTCTCACTGAACCCACAGATTACTGATTGGCTTGCCTGGCAGGCCAGCAAGCCCCAGGGCTCATTTGTCTTCACTCCCTCAGGGCTGGGATTACAGCTGTTTTTCACCTTGCCTGCTTTTTCACTTGTGCCTTGGGGGAATCAAACTCAGGTCCTTATGACTGAGACCCAGCTTTAAATTTTGTAATGGACTCAGTCAAGGAAACCTTTAGGTTTCCATAAACACAGTTCCACCCTGTTAGTCCTCACTTAGCACAAGAGCTGAGATCACCTTTATTTATCATCCAGGCCACTGACTCAGAACTGTGCTCCTTGGAAACAGGGAGATCAGCCTTGCTGCTGAAGAACTGGACAAACTGAGCTAGTTTGACTCGATCAGGCTCACATCAGGCTCATGTGTATTCTTTGCCCATTGACATAAAGTCATGGATGGGGCAGAGAGGCTTTTATTTTTTTTTCAGTAATGTAGTCACTGAGAAGGTGCCATACCCTAGTAAATAACCCCACATCCAAATACGCAAGCGCAAACCCTAATTAAATGTAGTGAGGGTCGCTGTCTCTGTTACTCTTCAATTGCCATGACAAAACATCTTGACCAAGGCAACTAATAAACAAAAGTGTTTAATTTGAGGCTCCTGGTTCTGAGGCGTTACACCCATGACCATGTTGGCAGGGAGCATGGCAGGCAGGTAGGCAAGCCTGGTGCTGGAGCAGTAAAGCTGAGAGCTCTTATCTCTATCCATAGGCACAAGGCAGAGAGAGCTACCTGGGAACGGCATGGGTTCTTGAAATCTCAAAGCCAGTACCCAGTGATGCACCTCCAACAAGGCCACACCTCCTAACCTTTCCAAACAGTTCTACCAACTGGGGACCAAGTCTTCAAACATGTAAGCCTTAGAGGGCCATTCTCCCTCAAACCACCATAGTCACACACTCAAAAGAGGAAGAAAGAGTTAAATGGAATGGGAGGGGCTAAGAGAAGATAACGTGGGGAGTGTGATTACATCAGTTATGTACATGTATGCAATTGTCAAAGGATAAACAAATTATTTAAAAAACATTCCTGTTTTAGCACGGCACGGTGGCACATGCCTTTAATCCCATCAATCTGGGAGGCAGAGGCAGGTGGATGTCTGCGAGTTCAAGGCCTCCTGGTCTACAAAGCAAGTCCAAGACAGCCAAGATTACACACAGAAACCCTGTCTTGAAACACCAAAAAAAAAAAAAAGAAAAAAAAGAAGAAGAAAAACATTAATTTTTTCCTTATAAATTATCTCTGCACCGTTTTAAAGAGAAAAAAAAAAGTAACACACAAACTACAAAGCACGAGATGCTGAACATGCAAATATTCTAAGAGTGTAAACGAGTCTCAGAGCTCGAAGACTTTCCTGGTTTCACCCTCTTCAGAGCAGGCTCTCTAACCTGGTAAACTTCCCCTCTTGATCCTTTACCTCCTCTGTGTGTGTGGATGTAGTTTTCAAAAATGTTCGTATTGACACTGTGATACCACTTCCATTTTCTTTTTAAAAAAAAAATCTAACCCCATATGGTAAGCATCTACAAAGTTTCCACATAGCCCTAATCGGCTTAGTGGCTACACCACAGTGGATGATTTCCTCATGATTATTACTCCAAGTGTGCCTGAATGTTCTTGGGTGTAACTGTATTTGTAAGTGTGTGTGACGGTAGGTGTATGTATATATACATGTATGTGTGAGCACAGTGTGAGTGTGCGTATTTGTGTGCATGTATGTATGAATGCATGTGTGCCTCTGTGAGTTAGTGCATGTGAGTGTGTGTTTTGTATACACACATGTGTGAGTGCTTAGGAGTGTTTGTGAGTACATGTGCACATACATGGATAGGTGCATGTGAGTCCATGTGTGTGTGTGCATGTGTGTGTGTGCATGTATGTGTGCGTGTGAGTGTGCACATTGGAGCATGTGAGAGTTTGTGTGCATGTGCGTATAGTCTGTTTCCACACATGGTGCCTTCTCTCCTTTTCTTCCTCCTGCCAGATTTGGTTTGTTCTTAGTCTCCAGCATCACTTCCTCCTCTTTCTGGATACTTCTGGAATTCTTTCCATCATTTGGTTATTATTTGTACTTATTCTTGCAAAAATATCCATACTTATTTAGTCTGCACACAGTTCTTGGCCACATGTCTCACTCTGTCCCTTACCTTTGCCCGCTGAGTAGTAACCTTAAGACCATCCTTATTGCTTTTAACGCCAGAACATTCTGTGTCAAACAAACTATCCACTTTCCAGGTCTGGTACCCCAAACTTCCTTCCCATCCCCACTGCTTTGAAGAGCCCTCACCTGACAGCTTCCTCTGTGGAAACAACCTGCGCCTGTCTGTGTCTGGGTCTGAGGGACTCGCATCTAGGGTGACACTGTAGAATCACAAGGCTCGTATATACTTACTGTGGCTGGGAAGAGCCAGGTGGTCGCTGCAGTGGCTGCTGCTTATTTCTCTACAACCGGTGTGGGCAGGCGTGAAAATGCCCCAGCTCCACCCTCCTTGCAGGGCCCACACCCAGACCAGCAGCTTCCTAGACAGAGTCACACGCCATCGTGGAGATAGGACACTCTGATTATGAAATGTGGGCATCTGTGTATTTGCTTTTTGGGCCACTTTTGGGCTGCCTTTTTGATTTGCATCTTTCTCCTATTTTTCTACGAGACTGCCTTTTACTTCCAGTTGTCAAGACTTCTTTGACTATTCCAGGCTACGCTTCTGTCCATATTATATTTCATGGGCTGGAAATCCTTGCTTTCGGTGTGATTAAACTCTGCTGACAACTGTTCATTTTTCACATTATCATAAATCTTCTGATTTATTGTATCGACTCAGTTTTCTTCTCCTCCACACAGTGAACACATGCCCTGTTCAGGTGGATTCACTATGGCCCTCTCGCCCTGCTGTAGGCTTTCATCTACGCGTGGGTCTTTCTTCGTCTTGCCTGTCGTGGTTATGACATGGCTGTGCCTCTTTTTCTCCAGCTCTGTGGGGATCTATTGAACCCTAACCTTGATTTTTTCAGAGTTAACTTAAGCTATTCATGAACTTACTCCCTTTATACATCAGTCAAGTTTCTTAAACCATTTCAGAGGGTTGTGATGGCTCTGAGTTTATACAGCAATTTAGGGACAACTCAGATTTTCATATTATCATCATCCGACAGATATGTAATTTCTGATCTATGCAACTTACTAGAGATTTGAAGTATTTATTCTTTGTTAATTCCTAGATGCATTATCATTTTGAATATTGTAAATAATATCTTTTGTTCAGTTTTTTTTCGAGACAGGGTCTCACTATGTAGCTCTGGCTGTCCTGGAACTCATTATATAGTCCAGGCTGGTCTTGAGTTCACAGATACTCACCTGCCTCTGCCTCCTGAGTGCTGAGACTAAAGGTAGGAACACTGTATATCGCTGTAAATAGTATATTTCAAAATTAGCTTTTCTACTACTTTCTACCCTCTGATGTAGTAATAGCAACTTTGTTGAAAATTCCAGCTAGTTATTTTATTGTTTATTTATTGACTTTTTTTTCATAATTGGGAAATGAACCTATAACTTCATGCATCTTAGGCAAATGTCCTGCCATGGAGTTATAGCCACAGCCTTTATTTGTTGTTTAATTTTAAAAAAATATTTTAATATTTATGTCATAAAAATGTAAGTTAGTTGCACAAATGTTTAACGATTTTATGTTATATTGAGTATCTATTGTAATAGTACAGTAGTAATTTTGTCTCATGCTTCGGATACTCTCTTCTTATGCTAAGCTGGTAATCATGTTATCTACAAAGAATCTCATGTCTCTGGCACCACGTGAAGCCTCACTGGTGAGAATGGGCAGTCTCACTTTGTTCCTGATCTTAGAGGAAATGAGTGGAAAGTTACCTCCTTAAGCATAATAAGTTTTGATAGGTAATTTATACTAAGTTAGAGAAATGCTTCTTTCTGACAGGAACTCTTTTGAAAATCCACAGTCATTATTTATCATATACGTTTTAGGATTTAACTTTGACTACTATTTTTTTCTTTTAATGCGAGGATGCCATGAATCACACTGGCAGACCTTCTGAGGCTGAACCATCCTTGCCATCCTGGTGTGACTCCTCATTCCTGGTCCCTTGTTTTTGGTTTGGTTCCGTTATCCTTTGACTTGTTTACCTATTCATAAGTGAAAGAGACACAGACTTTTCTAGTCACGTTTTTCTTTCTTTATTTTGGAATCAAGACTATCCTAACCTCATAAAATGAGCAGGACAACTTCTCCTGCCTCCCTTCCCCCTTCCTCTCTTCCTCCCTTCCTTTTCCTTTTCCTACTTTGCTTTTTGCTTTAGACAAACAGCTAATTTAAAAGAACAAATTGTCTTTTGAAAGGTTGGTATAATTCACTTGTAAAACTGTATGACATTTGAGGGGCTGGAGCTCAGGAGGGAAACACACTTTCGGCTTATTATTTCTCCCCCTATTATTTGATTTGAACACCTCAGTCAGCTCATTTTCCAGTTTCTTGCCTTAGCTTTGGCCTGCATTTTATTTTAAACTTTTTATTTTATTGAGGCATAGCTTACACACTGTGAAATGCATGATGTTTGGTGTATTGTTTGATGAATATTGACAATTATAGATTCTTATGTAACCCTAAATCAAATAAAACCGCTCAGCACTTCCACAGTCCCATAGGCACCTCCTGCCTCTTCTGTAATCGCTGTCGTCCTCAACCCTGGTTCTTGGAAACACCCACCATTGGAGTCCGTCTATACCTCCCACTTCTCTCTGTTCTTCGGCATCATGAAAGTAGAATTACATAGTGTGAATCCTGTGTTTCATGCCAAAGAACTCCGACTTCTTTGGCTCAATGTGTTTGTAAAATTCCCCTGATTTATTCCACAGATCAGTAATCAGTTCTTTTTCATTCCCGGAAAGTGTTTCTCTGTGCATCAGAAACCAAGAACTGTTTATCAAGTCACCTGTTCACAGGCAACTAACCTTCTCCCCACATTTTTATCAATAAATCTTCCAGGAACATTGGATCGCACATATTCATTTCTTTCTTGATTAAATCTCTAGAAGCAAAATTCTTGAGTCTTAGGGCAGATGCACATAACATTGGTAAGAAACTGCCAATGTGTTTTCTGCAGAGTTTATGCCATTTTATGTTCCCACCCTCCAATGCAGGGGAGCCTGAGACGTTCCAGATTCTTGTCAACATTTGCTATTGTCAGTCTCTCCAACTCCAGCTTGGTGGATAGCTGTGAAGTGGTTTCTTATTGTGCTTTTAATTTGCATTTCCCTCTGTTTTTCTGTGCCATTAGCTCTTTACAGATCTTATTTTACAAATTATCTGTTTATGGCTCTTCACTCATTTTTTAAAAAAAATTTATATGTACAATGTCTGTGCATGTTTGTGTGAGATTATTTGTGTGTGACTGTGGGTAGGGGTGCCACAGCCCATTTGTGGTGTCAGCGGAGAACTCCAGGTGTCAGTCTTGCCTTCGGTTTTTGTTTGAGACAGAGTCCCCTGCTGTCTGACACTAGAAAGCTGGCCTGGGATTCTCTTTTCTCTGCCTCTCGTCTTGCTGCGGGACAATTGGGACCACGGAGGCATGCCGTCTCACTCTGCTTTGCTGGATCTGAATTTCAGTTCCCATGCTGTGTGGCAATAACTTTATCCACTGAGCCATGCGTCCTGCCCACAGGGCTCATTTCAAAGGTTGGATCTTTTAAATACTGCAGTGGAGGACACAGCGGTGTGTGTGATATGCAAGTCAATGAGAGCTCACATGTCCAAAGGTAGTTCCATCAGATTACATCACCTAGCCACCTAGGCTCAGCTTATTCTCTCCCCCTCTGTTTACTCTGTGACTTGCCTTTCTTCCGTCTAGTAGCATCTTTTTATAAAGTTTTAGGATCTATCTATCTATCTATCTATCTATCTATCTATCTATCTATCTATCTATTTATTTTTGAGACAGGGTTTCTCTGTGTAGCCTTGGCTGTCCTGGACTCCCTTTGTAGACTAGGCTGGCCTCAAACTCACAGAGATCCACCTGCCTCTGCCTCCTCAAGTGCTGGGATCACAGGTGTGTGTCACATGCCCAGCTAGTTTTAGGTTTTAATGAAATGCCATTTACCGATCTTTTTCTATCAGGTTTGTGTGTGTGTGTGTGTGTGTGTGTATGAGTGTGTGTGAGTGTGTCCCTGCTAATGTTTGTGAAGATATTCTTAAAATGCATTTTTTAAGCTTGTTTTTTTTATTAATTACACTTTATTCATTTTGTATCCCCCCCATAAGCCCCTCCCTCCTCCCCTCCTGAGCCCACCCTTCCTCCCGTTTCTGCATGCATGCCCCTCCCCAAGTCCACTGATAGGGGAGGTTCTCCTCTCCTTTCTGATCTTAGTCTATCAATTCTCGTCAAAAGTGGCTGCATTGTCCTCTTCTGTGGCCTGGTAAGGCTGCTCCCCCCTCAGGGGGAGGTGATCAAAGAGCAGGCTCATCAGATTATGTCAGAGGCAGTCCCTCTTCCCATTACTGTGGAACCCACTTGGACACTGAACTGCCATGGGCTACATCTGTGCAGGGGTTCTAGGTTATCTCCATGAATAGTCCTTGGTTGGAGTATGAGTCTCTGGGAAGTTCCCTGTGTTCAAGTTTTCTTGTTCTGTTGCTCTCCTTGTGGAGTTCCTGAAACTCTACCAGGGAACTCCTACAGCTGATAAACACCTTCAGCAAAGTGGCTGGATACAAAATTAACTCAAAAAAATTAGTAGCCCTCCTGTATACAAAAGACAAAAGGGCTGAGAAAGAAATTAGGGAAACAACACCCTTCACAATAGCCACAAATGACATAAGGTACCTCGGAGTAACCCTAACCAAGGAAGTCAAAGACTTGTATGAAAAAAATTTCAAGTCTCTGAAGAAAGAATTAGAAGAAGATATGAGAAGATGGAAAGATCTCCCATGCTCATGGCTTGGCAGGATTAACATAGTAAAAATGGCCATTTTACCAAAAGCAATCTACAGATTCAATGCAATTCCCATCAAATTACCAACACAATTCTTTACAGACCTGGAAAGAAAAATTCTCAACTTCATGTGGAATAACAAGAAACCCAGGATTGCTAAAACAATCCTCCACAATAAAAGATCTTCCGGAGGTGTCTCCATCCCTGATCTTAAGTTGTACTATAAAGCAACAGTAATAAAAACTGCATGGTACTGGCATAGAAACAGAATGGTGGATCAATGGAACCGAACAGAGGACCCAGAAATAAACCCACACACTTACGGACGCCTGATCTTTGACAAAGGCGCCAAAACCATACAATTAAAACGCATTTTTAAGACAGGTTTGTCTGTTTGTAACCGTGGGTGCTGCCCGAGGTGATGCGCAGCACGCCTATGTAGGTGCCCTGGAGACCAGCAGAGGGCACAGGAGCTCCCGGAACTGGAGTTGGAGCTGGTTGTGAGTCACCTGGTGTAGGTGCTGGGAAACAAACCCAGGTGGTCTGCAAAGCAGTGAGTGCTGCGAACCACTGAGCCACCTCTTCTGCCCTCCAAAATGAACTTTAGTATACCGTGAGTGAGTATACAGCGACTCCACTGTTGTTGGAGTCGCCCTCTCACTGAATTGATTAGGTGCCTCGGTCAAGTTCAGTGAGTCATAAGACGTACCCTCGCCCTTGCCCTTCAGCTTCTGTTTGTCCGCCTTCGCGTTAGAGCCACGCTGCTTTGATAACTGTAACTCCACAATGTCTCAGTAAGGGAATGCATCTTCCAACCCTGCTCTAGAGACTGTGAGTTAATACACAAAACTTGGAACAATGTAAAAACTTACAAGTGCACACGGATATGTGTTTGTGTGTTCACATGAATGCACACACAGCTGGCTAGGAGTATGGACTGGAGACAGTTTGTAGATTGATTTCAGGAGTTAACCAACTTCTTTTTCAGTCTATTAGCGGCATCCATTTGTCCCTTAAAGCAGGCCCTAACTGTTCTTACACAAGCCTGCTCATGTTTTCTCGTACTTATCTTTATTTCATGATTTTTGATCCTACTGTAGATGACATTTCAAATGTTTTATTTTGCAGTTAGTCACTGTTAGAATGGGGGGTATAGATGAATCTCTAAACTCTTAATGGTATAGTTTATAAATTTCTAAATTTGTTTATTAATATTTGCTTCTTGTAGTCCTTATAGATGATCCTGTGGCTTGTGTGTAATGGAAGCCTCATTTCTTTGTGATCTGTGTGGCTACTGTAGTGATTGTCATTATTCTAAGGCCACGGTTAGGGTGATAAAATTGACAAGAATGGTGTTTAGTACATTTTCTTATGGTGTGATATTGGTGGCAGTTTTTTCCACAGGTATCTTTTACTAGGTTGATGATAGTTTCTTCAGCACATGCTAGATGAAGCCTTTCCTCATGAATGGGTGTTCAGCTTCCTTAAGTGCTTTTTCTAAGTCTATTTATGTGACTGAGTGGTTTTCCTCTTCATTTAGTGTGATACGATGAACATATTGATTGATTTTTAAAAAATGTTATATTAACCTTGTGTTCCTGGTATATAAATGGAATCTAATAAAGTAGAAAACCAGTAGGGAAATAAGCCAATGAAACCAAAGACAGTTGAATTTTTGCTTTTGTTTGGTGATCAAGCATGGTCAAGTTTATTTTTGAGGCCTCTATTATAATTTGAACACTAAGAGGTCATCCTGGATAAAATGTCTTCTTCTTGTAATAAGGGATTCGGTTTACTAGTAGTTATTTTTATTTTGTTGCATATGTGCAAGTGAGGGATATTTTCATTTCTTTTAGCATTTTAAAGGTTTTGTTCTTATGGTGATCATAGGCTCATGTATTTGAACACTTAATCGTCAGTTGTTGGTGCTGTGTAGATATTCAATCTAGAGTTAAACATTTTGTTTTCTGTTCTGTTAAAAAAAAAAGTGGCCTATGGGGGAGTTGAGGATTTGGTTTGGAGAACTTCAGGAATTTGTTCCTTTCATACTTTTGTTATTAGCTGTGAAATAGATTGGCAAAGACTGTGGGTCTTTTTGTTTTGTTTCCTTCTCCTGCTTCTTCTTCCCCTCCTTCTCTTTCTCCTTCTCCTGCTCTTTTTCCTTCTTTCTCCTCCTCCTCTTCAAGGAACTCTGCAGGTTTTGTTGTGGCTTAATTGTAAAGTGTCCTCAGGTGCTGGTGGCACTTCTGAGAGCATTCTGTGTCACAGGGTTGTGCTCATCCACTAGCTCTGCCCCTGAGTCATGTCAGAGAAATGTTCCTCATTCTCTGTTTCCTACTTGGTTCCTATAGAAGAGTTTCAGTCTTCCATGCCATTTTTTTTAATGTTAGCATTTAATTAACCTCCCTGGATAGCCTTAACCAGTACACAGGCACCTCCCACACCCTTACTCCTCTCTTCAGCTCTTCTGCTGAAGAATCTGGCCTTCAGATGACAGGCTGCTCAGGGAGCTTGCCCTTCCCCAGAACTTTGCAGCAGCCCGATCGCACAGCATCAACGATGGGAGTGAAGAGCAGACTCCAACGCCTCCAAAAGAAACTAAACCTTGATTTTTTTATTTTTGTTTTTATTTTTAAACAAACATAAACTTAATTCAACTCTAACTATCTTGTTAATACCTTTAGTAGAGAAAACAGAACTTAAGCTCAACCAGCCCGAAGCAGACAACCAACTTCCTCGTGGGACAGACCAAATAAGGTGTGGCATCACACAACAAGAACTCCGTGTTCTCCCCACACTTTGGCTTGATGTTTTCTAACTCACCATGGTTTCTCCCTCAAAGTCTTCATAGCGTTATTGTGCCTTGCCTCAGATGTTTTGCTTTTACTGTATCATGTGATCCCCTCCTTGAAAGTTGGACAAATTCCCTAGGTATACAGTGTTCTTGTAGGAGGAGCTGGTTTCCTGCAGATTACAAGTCCAATTTTTAAAATTGATACGGAGCTGTACAAATTTTCTATTGTTTCTTGAGTGTAGTGTGTGCTTATTCATCTACACG
This sequence comes from Meriones unguiculatus, assembly GCF_030254825.1. NCBI lineage: Eukaryota > Metazoa > Chordata > Mammalia > Rodentia > Muridae > Meriones > Meriones unguiculatus. The sequence goes on from NC_083349.1 coordinate 10,877,584, forward strand.
TGGATGCATGCATGTGTGTGTGTGTGTGTGTGTGTGTGTGTGCAAGTGTGTGTGTGTGCACGAACCAGAGTGTTCCTTGATCACTGTCTGCCTTACCTTTGGAGAGGGTCACTCACGGAAGCTGGCACCCACTGATTAGCTGGACCAGTGGGCCTTCGAGCCCAGGAATCCTCTGTCTCCATCCTCCTCTACCCTGGACTACTCCTTCTTAAATCATGGTGCCAGCATTCAACCTAGGTTTATCATTCTTTCACAGAAGTCACTTCACTGATGGAACCATCTTGCTGGTGCCAGAGCTTGGTAATTCTTGTCTTTTGAGGGTTTATTTACTTCATACAGTTAAAAAAAACTATCGGCTTAGAGTTGTCTGTATTTATTTTTGATGTTTTTACATCTGTGTTATCTAGAGTGGTATTCCCTCTTGCATCCCTGAGATGAATCATGTGATAGCTCTCATTTTGTTTGATCAAGCTATGAAAGTTTGGTTGGCCATTTTATCAATATTTTCAAAGAACCAGCTTTATTCCATTTATTTCTTTCTACTGGTTTATTATTCCCATTTTGCCAATTTTGGTTTATATCTTTACTGTTTCGTCTCTTCTGTTTACTTTCATTTAATTTTTTTTCTAGATTCTTAAAGGAAAAGCTCAGAAAAGAAAATAGACCAATGTTCTTCCCTAAAACAACAATTTGAGGCTATCTATTTTCCTGTAAGTATTGCTTTGACTCCACCCTTCCCAAATAACATATTCTATTTAATATATTTCTATTTAGTTTTAATTATGTGTGTGTCTGTTGTGGATGTGTTCATGTGATTTCAGGAGCCTGTGGAACACAGTTACTGGGGTCCCCCTGGAGCTGGAGTCACACGTGCTGTGGACCACCCACTGTGGGTGCTGGGAATCAGACTCAGGTCCTCTGCAGGAATGGCATGCACTCTTAACTGCTGAGCCATCTCTCTAGCCCTGCATCTTATTTTTAATATCATTCAGTTTGAAATAGCTTCCAATTCCTTCTGTGACTACTTCTTTGCCCCATGGATTATTTAGAAGTACACTGTTTCGTTTCAAAATGTTTGATTTCTAATATGATTATATAGCCGAGGACACAGCATACATAATTTCAAATTTAGCAAGACTTGGTTTGGTGCATAAAATATCCTATCTTTTTCTAAAGTGTGTTTGCAGTATAATTTATTCTATTTACTGATAGTATTATTCTCTGTTGTCCAGTTTTTGTCTCCTGATATACTAGTTCCCGAGAGTGAAGTATTTAAATGGTTTTCTATAATCATTTTTCTTCAACCCCTACTGTTCTGTATAGTGATATTTTTGCCAGTGTGTTCTTATGCTTTCTGGTGACTGGGCACAAATCCATTTAGGATGACTATGGCTTCCTAATTAATGAACCTTTTTATCATGAAAAATCTCTCTCCGTTGTAATATTCCTTGTCTTTAATTAGTTTTCCTGTAATGTATACTCTATGATTAGGTTGGTAGACATATTTTTCCGACCATTTACTTTTAACCCACCAGTGACTTTCACTTTACATTTAAATTAGAATTCTTATACTGAACAAACAGCTTGGTATCTCTGGGGTTTGAGTCCAGTGTAATTATGTCAAGAAAAGTCAACCTAGAAAAAGGAATGTGCCACCTGAAATGCCTCTAGAAGCCAGCAGTAACAGTGGAGGACTCTTGTTGGTTTGTAATAAACAGCATCTTACATCCAATTGTCCAATTGCCGGAATTCACCAGCCTAGTTTTTCACCTCTAGCCACATGCTTCCTTGACAGTCCTGATTCAAGGATACTTTATAGGCACCGAGAGAAAAGGGAGTTTATTTTCTATTTCTTGGGTGCAAAAAATAACACTTATATCAAAATACCTGACCAAGGATTTCTGGCTACTTCCGTATAGACCTCTGCTCTTTACAGAGCTGATCTCCCTGGCTAATTAAGTTCTCTGGCCACCATCAGGAGCTAAAATGCTGAAGTAGAGAGACAAGATTGCATTATTTTCTAATAACCTGCAGTCTTCAGGCTGTGGTGCTTCTAAGATCAATACTTTTATCTTGGTGAGGACAGGCCATGTTCATTTTGTTAAACATCCGATGCTGTAGAAAAGACCATTGTTTCACACAAATAGAGTGACCCAGTACTTTGTTATAATGAATTCTTCTTGGAGGAGCATAGAGCAGTGTGAAAGTGGAGAATTCGTGTCTTAACCAACAGGATTACCAGTGTTTGTTTGTTCTTTTCATTCGTTCGTTTGTTTAAGAAAAAAAAAGCAACTACTTTTTACAGCAACCTCTCCCTCCTTGTCTTTTGAGACAGGGTTTCTCTAGGTAGCCCTGGCTTTCCTGGAACTCACTATGTAGACCAGGCTAGCCTCAAATTCATAGAGACCTACCTGTCTCTGCCTCCCGAGTTCTGGGATTAAAGGCGTGTACCACCACACTGGGCTGCAACAAGCCATTTCCAAATATCACTTCAGCCATGGAATTCTGACATTCTGACAGCCATTCCAGAAATTCATTTCCACTGAGCACCAACCGCTGTCATAAGGATTGTAAGCTGCTTCTGAGCCCCTGGATCCCAGTAAGTGCGCATGCATTCTCATTTTCAGAAAAGCAGCATCTCAAGACACAGAGTCTGAAATGAGGCTATCTGCTCATCCATGGTTTTATTTGTTAATGAGAACTTCATACATGAGTTCTGTATCTACGCCACTCGTACCCTTCCTTTTAACAGATTCATGACATCTTCTTTAGTTATTGTTACATATATATCTATAAATACATATATGCATACATATAAATATATAAATACAGACTACCAAATCCATTTGTGTTGCTTGTATGTGTACGTTTAGGGGTGACCACTTTGGATCAGATGCCCTGCCCTCTCAGGGGCATCAGATGCCCTCTCAGGGGCATCAGATGCCTTCTCAGGGGCATCAGATGCCCTCTCAGGGGCATCATCCCTTTTTCTCCCTCTTTTGGCAGCCATTCGTTGCATGTAGCTTTTGATCTAGGGGTAGGGCCTTGAGAGATTTTTTTTTTCTCCTTCCATGTTGGTATGTCAACTGGTGTTATCACTGTGAAGGTCTTGTTTCAGCAACCACATTTTTGAAATTTCTTGGGTGCAGCTTCTCTGTCATATACTGAAGACATTATCTCAGAGCAGATGTCCTGGTTTTCTGGCTCTTAAAATTTTCCCTCTTAGTCTCTGATGTTCCATAAGTCTTAGGTATATATTTATTTGGTGTGTGTTCGTGTGTGTATGTTTGTGTGTGTGTGTGTGAGTGTGTGTGTTCACATGTGCATGTTGCAGGACTCAAGCAGAGGTCAGAGGACAGCTTCTGATAGACTGCTCTCTCCTTCTACCGCGTAGGTCCTGGGGATTGAACTCTGGAGTCAGGATCCTTAACCCCTTGTCTTCGTCAGGGTTCTGTTTTTGCAAAGACACACCATGACCATGGCTATGGCCACTCTTATAAAAGAGATAATTTAATTGGGGCTTGCTTACCATTCCAGAGGTTTCACCCATGTTCATCATGGTGGAGGGCGTGGCGACACACAGGCAGACTTGGTGCTGGAGAAGGAGCTCAGAGTTCTCCATCCAGATCCACAGGCAGCAGGAAGAACGAGACTTTGGGCTTAGCATGTGGACAGAGGCTATGCTGTGGGTCACACTGTGATACACTACAGCTTCCACAATGCTTTCTCTTCCTTTTTCTCTCAGGGTGAGGTTGCAGGGGTGGAGAGTAGGTATGAGGAGATGAAGAGATGAGTGGGATTGAGGGGTATAATGTGAAATTAACAGAGAATCAATACAAAGTTAAATAAAAATAAAATATTAAAATGGTTTATTTGTGTGTATATGTGGTGTCTGAGGAGGCAAGAAGAGGGCATTAAATTCCCTGGGATTGGAATTACAAATGGGTGTAAAACATGCCTTCCCCTTCATGTGGGTGCTAAGAACAGAACTCAGGTCTTCTGTGGGTCTATGAGTGGGCTCTTAGCCACTAAGCCGTGCCTCCATCCCCTACCAAGCTCACTTTTTGCTGGTATGGTGAGCAGTTAGGGGTCAGAGCTGAAAACTGGGCTCAGAGTCATTTCATCACTTATCCCATGGAATACCTGCCTTCCAAACATTTAAGCATTTTGAAATAACATTGGAATGCACAGCATACAATTTTAAAATTCATCATCTATGAAAGTGATTATCCATAATGCCAAATAACTACAATCTGTGGTTCTCTGGGAAACAGGAAGAATCAATTATTCATGACAGTCAGATATTGTTATATGGTTATCAGTGGGCGGTGGAGAGTAACTGACAGGTAAAAACAGCACCAACCAACGCTGAGCAGAAATCGTGACCTTAAGTTCCTTCATACCGTGTTCACCTCCAGTGATGAAGCCCGACTTCCAGACTCAAACAGGAACACCATGAGAACCCAGAGTACTACCCATCACTTATTTATGTCCAGGAAATGATCTTGCCACCACTTGGTTTTGTGACTTGTGTAGGGGATATTCGTCAGAGAGAGGGGATTGGGTGGAGGAATTTCCTGAAAAATTTAGTTGCAGAGGAAAAAAATGAATAAGGGCAAGCAGGCCTTCTGTGTTGGTTTCTTTCCCAGTTGCTGTGATAAAATACCCCAACAAAAGCAATTTAAAGAAGAAGGAATTGATTTTAGCTGGCAGTTAATCGGAGAGAATGCGGTCTGAGGTGGAGAGGAAGTCAGGGTGGGAGGAGCAGGAGGAGCAGGAGGAGCAGGAGGAGCAGGTGGAGCAGGAGGAGCAGGAGGAGCAGGAAGAACAGGAGGCAGCTGGTCAGGCCCACTCTGCAGTCAGGAAGCAGAGAGAGACACATGCTGGTGCTCAGCTCGCTCTCGCTCCCTTTTGTTCTGTCTGGAGTTCTAGCCCTTGGGACAGTGCTGCCCACACTGAAGCTGAGGCTTCCCACCTCAGTTAACATAATTGACATCTGCCTCACGGGCATACCCAGAGGCGAATCTAATCTAAGTTTCCTCAGGTGTGCAGGCAGGCCTGCCTCCTAAGTGCTGTGAAAGTCTGTCGGGTTGGCAATATTAACCATCCCAAGGATACTTTGAAGAAACACTGTATCTTATTGTCTTTTCCATCAGTAGATGTGGCCTGTAATAGTTGGGACTTAAGCAAACATTCAGAACCTTTTTTTTTTCTTTCAATTTTGTTATCTTCACATGTTAGAGTAGAAGAATTCTGCAGATAAGACAGAGGTTTCTTACACAACCTTTCCGCCAGTTTCTTTTTAGATACTTCTGGAACCTTCTATATGGCCAACACATCTTTCTTGAAGCATCTGGTATAACCACCCTGGCCAGAATCCTGCCTCCCGTTGACTCATACCCCCAAGACATCTGGAAGTCCCTTCTCCTGGAGGAGAGCTATTTTTATACCCTATTTCCAGGAAGGACAATGCAGTGAATGAAAGTGACTTCTGACCTTCTGGGATCATCGCTCCCACCAAATAGGAAACATCTTAAGAATATGAGCATGTGCCTCTGGTCTTAAAAGTGGTCTGGAGCCTCAAGCTGGGGGTCAGAGAACAGTAGTTCAAAACCTCCTGCATCTCAAGGCAGTGCTCAGGTCGCATCGGGTGCATTAGAGGCTGCCCCTGCATGGGTGTGCAGATCAGAGCAAGGACGAGACACTTGTTTCTGCCTCGATTCTCTTCTACCAAGCAACGGACTCGGAGCATTTTGTTTGAAAAGCAGAATGCCCATAGCTTCTGCTTAATGGAAGGCTTCTGAGATGCTGTGGGTCCTATTTTGAAGCAGTGTATGTTTGAGCTTCTCGATTTTCTGGCCAGCGGGCACGGTTACATTCACCTGGCAGGAGACCCGAAGCGGGTGGCTGTCTCCTGTCTCCTATCACCTGGAGCTGTGATGTGATCATGGCCCTTGAGAGCTTCCCTTCCCTGCATCAGGGCAGCGCATCAAGTTTCAGAATTCCTGCTCCACAAGAGCCAGCAGGGGAGTGATTTCATTCCCATCTCACAGTCGGGGAAGCAAGACCGAGGGATGTACTTGCTCTTAGTCAAAAGGCTTAGAAGGGATGCTACTGAGCTGGTGCACAACTTTAGGCCGTGCTTGTGCTCCCACGTGCACACCCAGGGACCTGAGCATTCATTCGGCTCAGGGAAGCAAAGATGTGTCAACACCCCTGGCCCTGCCAAACTCTGTTGCGCTGAGCTCTGCCTACATACTGAAAGTGGGGTTCAAATCCTTACTGCAGGTCACAGAGGTGACCAGAGGAAGGTCATTTGTCTGACATAGCATCAGTTGGACAAGATTCCTTCTCAGAGCTTTTGTTCATAATCCAAGGATGAAAAGTCTGGTCTGGGGGATCTGAACCCCCAAGACTGGGGTCTGGACAGCATCCAGCAGAGGGTAGATATTTTAGAAACCCTACTTCGCTTCTGGCCCCACTCAAGAACTGTGAGACAGCACCAAGCAGCCCCAGAGATCTGGAAAACTGCGCCAGCGGCGCACCAGGCTTTGTCACTTCCTTTGCAGAGCTCATCTCTACTTTGGTGTCTGGTGCCAGTCAGCCCAGAAGCAAACCCTTCCATATCCATGCTTCTCACCTTTGCGTCTGACCTTGAAGGGCCTGGAAAATGGTTCTGGTCTTCACTTCGAGACTCCACGAAGAAGTTGAGTTCCAGCAAGAAGGGAGCTGGCCACCCGGGCTTGTGATGACGTCTCCTAGCCACAGCAGACGGCCTCTGTGTCTGGGGCAGGCAGCCACCTCTCTGAGAGGCCAGTGAAACTACTAGCCAGTGCTTCCTGAGTCTCTGAGCAGCTCAAGGCCACGTACCAGGCTCTGAGCAGAGACTGCAATGCTAGGTAATTGAAACAGAAACAATTACAGTGTGTTAGTGTGACTCCCAGCCCCACTCAGCTGTACCAGTGACAACATAGGACACTCAGAGTTTTGAGGTCGGTCAGCCTACTAACAAAAACAGAAGAAATAAGAATCTTGAAATGCATCAGCAGGCTGCTGTGAGCACATGGGGAGGATGAATGAAAAAAAAAAAAAAAACAAACTATCCATATTGCTTTTCTAGTGGTTGTGGCCAAATATCTGGCAAGAGGCAACCAAGGGAAGTAAAGGCTTATTTTGGCTCACAGTTGGAGGGTACAGTCCATCTTGGTGGGAAGCCACGGCAGCAGGGGCTTGAGGTGGCTGCTTGCACTTCTTCTATGATCAGGAAGCAGAGAGAGCATAGGAAGTAGGGCCCAGGCTATCAGATGTCTTCCCAGGGGCCCAATGCCTACAGCAAGGCTCGGTCCCTTATAGGTACCACAACTTTCCCAGACTGCAGCACAAAGCAGGGACCAAGGGTTGAAACACATCAGCCTGGTAGGCACATCTTACATTCAAACTACAACATTCCTATTTGAGGACAAAGTAGCCAATTTTGAACCTTGTGGAAGCTTTTTATAAATTCTTCAAGAAGGGTCTGCAATATAACTATGTCGGTTTCTTCTTTTGCCCCTTTGGAATCATGCTGACTCCATCTAGGACCTAGTGCCAGCTGAGTGCAGTTTCCCTGCATGAACCTTTAGAACCCGTAGAGAGGTCTCATTGGAGCTTGTAGCAGGTCAGAGGTTTGTCCAGGAATGGGTCTGACCCACTGCTCCTATGTGGCGTGTAGGGCCGTCTTCCAATCATGCCAATGTCTGTGCCAGCCCTGTACTAATGGCATCTGAGTGCCAGCCACAGAAGGGAGTCTGGGAACAGGGCTATGTCCTAGCCTGCCTGAAACAAAGCCAATAGCCTTCCAACGGTCATGATGGCTGCACTGCCCTTTCCTTGTGGAATCCATACATTGGACAGACTGTGTCCCCCACTCAATACGGAGTCCTGAAACCACTGGACAGGTGGCTGTGGGCCACTCAAAAGCTGCTGAGGTGGTTTTAGGAGGCACAGAGGTCGGCATTAGCCACCACTGCCTTACTGGGTGGCAGAACTATTCCCACTCAGTCCCCTCGCAGTTTTTAGTCTCTGGAAGCTTTCTAATACCACCTCAGGCCTGAACCCTTCTGCAGACAATGGCATCGAGTGAGCACTAATCCCATTGTTTTATGTTAACTAAATTTGTTTGTATAGTTATTTTTTCCTATTTGTGTCTAGTGACACTTAGAGTCTATTTGTGAGTGACATGGAACTTTAAAATCAGCGCATTATTTTATAAAATGTAATCAATCACAGGAAAAATATTAATTAAGTAAAAGGCCAGAGGTATAGAAAACTCACCAAGGTTTGCAAAATACTGACTGAGATTGGCGGTATAGGCTTGAACTTGTTCCCCGACTCTGCCATCTCCTAATCACATAGCCTATGCAGGCCACTTAATTATTGCTAATTACAGGAGCTAAGAGGCGTGGGAGTTCTCCTTGAACTGTAAGATAATAGTCAGTGATTGCTTATTGTCACTGCTGCTGAATGGCGATATTAAAATGTACGCGTCTCCATCACACTGGCTGTTTTCCTTGTTACTATGACCACGGTGGATGGACAAAAGGTGTGCAGAGAGCCCAATGCCTGGCTGAGAAGAGACCCCTTGGGAAGGAGGCTGGATGGAGCCCCAGCGTTCAGGTTGGGCAGGGAGAGAAGGTAGCAGGCTTTCCCAGGCAAGAATGTCTCAGATGCTAACGGCTTTGTAGGATATCTCAAGGACTGTTTGTCTCTCAGCTGGCCAGGAACCCAAGTTCAAGGATCCTGGGGTGGAACCCTTCCCTGTGTTACAGACAGGAGCAGAGTCTTGGGGACACACAAGACCCAAGTTTGAGGCCTTTTCAGGACTGGATGTTCTTCCCTTCAGTGCCAGGGTTGCTGTGTGCCATAGAAGGTACATTCCAGGGAGTAGAGGAGCTGCACATCCCAAGTTCACACAGGCAGTCCTCAGCCAAAGTTTGTCATCCAAAGCAGAGGGGACAAAGACCTTATGCCTGACCAGGACAAGCTTGAGGGCTGTCCCATATCGAACCCTGTTGCCTGGCTGAGGCTCACATGATGACAGCCCTGCAGCCATATGCTACTCCACCACTTTAGCCACATGCAGTGATGGGGAGCCCTTCTCCTAGGCACCCCCGCCCCCCAAGTTTAGATCCTCTTCCCCACAACTGGGCTATTTCTGCAGAACTTGACTGATGACAAGAGGGTTCAGACGCACTCACAATGGCCATGGGCTAGGGATGGAGTGGAGACCCCAAGCCTGGCTCTATCAGCAGTATCACGTGGGCCCTGCGGTGTCTTAGATGAAAAGCAATGTGTTCAACAGTCACCTTTAACTTGAATGTTTAAACTCCACCTTCCCCCCCCCCACCCAGAGGCAGCATTTTATAGTACAGGTTGCTACTGGAGTTTGAGTGTCAGAGCCTAGGCCCTGGCTTGGCTACCTGTCCTCAGCGCACCAATTAAAGGCACAAGGAATAGTGAAAACAGAAATAGAGATTTATCCAGTGTGGTCACATTGGGAAGAGGACCAAATACAGGGGTCCCAATCCACTCTCCCCACCCTGGCATAAGTCTGAGGTTTGAATAGAGGGTAAAAGGCAGGCAAGGTGTGGTCTACCCAGCAATGACTCACCACCGTCTCTGCTCCAATCTCTCCCGTGAGGCAGTCTGACAAGTTGTCAGATGGTGTGAAATCTATTCCGGGGAGAGAGCTTCCTGCTGGCTGACACCAGGGCCTTAGCCTTTCCCTTCCCCAGCATGGCTTCTATGGAAGATTCCAATTACTTGGGGTTCTTAGTCTCAATAGTCTGATAGTCAAAGGGGAGGGAACAAATGTCATCTGAGAATGGTTATAATGTGCAGGATGGAAGTAAAAAGAGCCTGTCCCCCAAGGTCAGAGCTCAAAGCCTACTCTTTCCGTTTGTTTTGTTTCAGACAGGTTTCTCTGTATAGCCTTGGCTGTCCCAGAACTCACTCTGTAGACCAGGCTGGCCTCAAATTCACAGAGATCCATCTGCCTCTGCCTCCAAGGTGCTGGGATTAAAGGCATGCGCTACCACTACCTGGCTCAAAGCACACTCTTGAGGTTTGTTCTTTTTATAACATTTTCTGTGTACAGACACAGTGGCAGGTACTAAAGGCAAAACAGTGAATAGAGTTGAGACCTTGGTCCTTGAGTGGAACAAAGGTAGACAATGAGGAAGTAAAGCTCTATGTATGTATGTATGTATGTATGTATGTATGTGTGTGTGTATGTATATGAGTGTGTGTGTTTGTGTGCACTTGTGCATGCATGTATGTGGGGGGCTGTGTGTGTGTGTTCATGCACCTACGCGTGTGGCAGAGTGTACGATACACAGGCAGGTAGCTGGAAAGGGCCCACTGAGGAAGAGGTGGGGCGGGGGGAAGCGCATGGATAGAGGGAACAAAGACTTCACAGACTGGGCTCTCTTGGGCATTCCTCTTTTCCTCAACTTTCCAGGCAGAGATTGTGGTAGTGGTGATGGTTACAGTGGTGGTGGTGATAATGGTGGTGGGTATGGTCATGAAGGTAGTGGTCCAGGTGATGGTGGAAATGGTGTCTTCTCATTTCCTGCCCATGGAAGCCCTTGTCCACAATTCCAGGCCCGTATATGATCTTTATGGTCTGGACCTTGAGCTAGCAGGTGAAACAACGGCTGGGAGGAGGGAGTGGCGGGGAGGCTGTTGGGATCTGGGACTCTTGGGAGGACTGTTAGAGAAGACCCTTTGAGGATGGAGCCTTAATTCTGAGGAACTGTGACTGGCAGAGTGGACTTGTCAGGAGGTGGGGGATGAGAAGCTCAAAAGAGGAAAGTGCATGAGCAGAAGACCTGGTAAGTTCAAAGGTCCCCGAGGTTGGAAGGAGGCCCGTGGGGTCCCCAAGGGAAGCCCCACTGAGTGTGAGAAATGGCTACACACCTTGCCTCCTGGGTTGTAGACAAAGAGCATGTCTTTGAGTGATTGGGGAGGGTTTCAAGGAACTGAATAACTTCTTGTATGCTGTTAGTGAGGATATAAAACGATACTCTCTTTTGAAAACATTTTGACACTTTCTTAAGAAGTTAAGCATAGGGTTGCCATGTGACTGAGCCATCTCACCTTAGTATTTACCATGAACAAGTGAAAACATGCTCTCTCACAAAGGCTGTACATGACATGCCTAACAGCTTTTAAAAGGTACATTTCCACCTGACTTACCTTCTCTTCTGTCCTACTTATTATGAGGCAATTGGCCTCCTCTGTCATATTCTCTCTCCACCATGATGTTTTACCTCACTACAGCCCCTAAAGCAACGGAGCCAACCGTAGGCTGACACCTCCAAAACCATGAGCAGAAATAAACCTACTTTCTGTAACTGTGGACGGGGGAAGGTTTCCTAGAACCACTCAGAGACAGACTCACATGGTATGCTCTCTGCCATTTTGCTTCTTTCCCAGTGTATGGGTATGCTGAGGTTCATCTATGTTGTAGTCGCGTGTTCCCAGCCCACACAGCTCAGTGTTGAGTGGTCGTCTGATGTGCACATGTTATCACATCTCCTTCACAGATCATCTGATAGGGCGACACTTGTGCCTTTATTCCTCCCCGGCCCCAGATTTTGGTTATTGCCATCGAAGTTGCTGCTAGCACTTGTGTACAGCCTTTGTGTGAGCATATGTTTTCGTTTGTTTTGGGTAAATACTAGGGTGGGATGGCTAAGTCATATGGTATTCCTATGTTTAACTTCTTAGGGAGCTGCCAAAATGTTTTCCAAAGGGAGGATTATTTTATATTCCAACTGACAGCATGTGAGGGTGTATTTCAGGTCCTTGAAATCCCCATGGGCATTTGGTGTGGTCAGGCCTTTCCATTGCAACCCCTCTAGTGTGAGTGCAGGACCCTGCGGAGTGGGTCTTCCTTTGCACCTCCCTCAGGTTGTCACAGGCTGAGTACCTTTCCAGAACTTTCTTGGTAGTGTCTACTTAAATATCTTTCCATTTTTAATATGGGTCCTGTGTATTCATTGCCTTGTTGTAAAAGTTCTGTGTGTATTTTAGATGCCTGTCTTTCCTCAGATAAATTGACAGTTTTTTTTCCCCCTCCTAGTCTGTGGCCTGCCTTTTGGAAGGTTTCTTTTGCTTCATATGGAAATCAAATTGTTCTAACATCTTGTGTTGAAAAGATTATCTTTCCCTCATTACGCTGCCTTGGACCTTTTCACTAAAAAACAACTCTCCCACCCAAAATACCCTAACCAAAATGTCATCTATGTATAAGTTGTGTTTGAGCCTCTGCTTCTTTCTGTTGGTCTGTGTTTCCAACTTCACGGTCATGTCATGTTATCCTGGTGACTGAGGCTTTTAACATCTTGCAATCAGCTTGTGTATGTGTGTGTGTGTGTGTGTGTGTGTGTGTGTGTGTGTCCCAAGCTTGTCTAACAAGGTTGCTCTGGCCAGCTTTGCCACCTTGTACTCCTATGTAGAGTTCAGATTCGGCTCCCAGCCCCTCCCTGCCTTACTGTGAGATGATGGCTCCTATCAGCTTGGGATTCTTTCTCCAGCAGGACGGTGACCTGGTCCTCTCTCTTCCTGCCCACCTTACCTCCATTTCCCACAATTCCCAGAGCAGTGGTTCTCAACCTGTGGGTCATGCCCCCTAAGGGTCACATATCAGATATATACATTGTTATTCATAACAGTGGCAAAATTACAGTTATGAAGTAGCAGCAAAAAATGATTCTATGGTTAGGGGTCACCACAACCTGGGGAACTGCACTAAAAGGTCGTAGCAGTAGGAAGCTTGAGAACCATTGTCCTAGAGGGATACTTCAGGCAATTAGCATTTTTGTTGTCTGGTCACAGGCTCTGGTGAGGGGTCTTCGCAGCCCCTCATTGATATGCCATAGCCAGAACTCATGGCCCTCAAGGGGACTGTGGAGTGCTGACTTTAATGGGCTGGAAGACAATGCACACGGAAGTAAATTTTTAATGCGGTGAGCCAGAACCCGCTCAGATCTAGTTTGTAGGTAAGACCCTCCTGGCCCCTCTCTCTATGCACTGTTTACTCTGGTCGCCACCCCATCTGCCATGCTGTGAAAGAACCTCGTTCTTATTCTGTTCTCTTCCCTCAGAAATGTCAGGGGCAGGCTTGCATGGCTGGATGTGAGAAAGCCATGCCAAGGGCACAGTAGGCTACGGCACAGACACTTAGCCTACCCAGCACACCACATCAGACTCCAGTCAGGACTAGGGTGAGCGGTCTGAGGTATGGAAAGGATATGACGGAACACCAGAGAATAGCTGAGAGCAAAGCCACGTCACATTCTTCTTTTTTTTTTTTAAATAACTTATTTATTTATTTATTTATTTATTTATTTATTTATTTTTAAAGATTTGAGTGCTCTATCTGCATGTACACCTGCCTGCCAGAAGAGGCCGCCAGACGCCCGTATAGCTGGTTGTGAGCCACCCTGTGGTTGCTGGGAATTGAACTCAGGACTTCTGGAAGAGCACTCAGTGCTCTCAACCACTGAGCCATCTCTCCATCCCCGCATGTTACATTCTGTGTCCCCAATGCTTCATGCTCTTGCTTGTCCTCTAATTGCTGGGATGGCAGGCTGAGGGGTGAGTGAAAACTGCCGTGCCCCTGAGCCTTCCCACTCTTGTTTTCAGCCAGTGTCACTTGGTCCCTCAGTTCTTTAACATCAACTTAAAGTCTCGGTTTCCTTATGCTATCCCACCCAACAACTTCAGTGTTAGCAATAAAGGCCCCGATTCTCTGAAGTGAGCTCATGTAGTGGGTTAATTAAATTTTTCGTAAAACCAGATTTGAGGTTAGTTGGGCTTTCAGAGGGAAGTCTCTGTGCCAGGCTCCAGTTCTCCATAGGAGAGCAGGGCCTTTGTGAGGGGTGGGGTAAACCTGTGACCTATTTTGCAGAAGGTGCTGGGAGCCAGGAAGAGCAGCGGACCCACCCTGCGCCACAGGGGAGGTGTCAAGAAGGGGGCCATCTTTAAGTTGGGCCTGAAGTTCAAAGCCCCAAATCTTGGAGGAAAAAAAGATAAGGAAAAAATTTAAATTACGTTTAATTTACTTTGTGTGCATGTACGGGCAGGCGTTTTCTCCTCTTCCACTCTACGGGTCCCAGGATGGCGCTCAGGTGGTCGGCCCTGTGGCAGATGCTCTCGCCCTCTGGTCCTCTCATCGGCCAGAAGCCCTGAATCTTTACCAGCTTGAGACAGCAGATAACGATGCCAGCACATGGTCTTTGGTAGAAGTCAGGCATGTGCGCAGCGACGCACGGCGGCTTCACGCGCAGAGCAGCCCAGGGTGCGCACCTTACGTGTACTCTATATGTGCGTGCACTGCACACGTTTAGTTGTGTGTGCCAGTTGCCCCCATCTCACAGGTAAGAAAGCCGAGACTCAGAACGCCGAGGTCCCTTGCAGACAATAAGCCTGAGCGAGCGAGTTGAGGAGCGCAGCTCCAAACCTGAGGAGTCTCAGAGAAAAACATCAAATGCACTCGTGTTAAACATTGAATGGAAATATTGCGGGACCTTCAGAATAGGCTCTGTTTTAGTTTTTCTTAGAATCTTTCAATATTCAAGTGCAAGTGTACTGCGAAGGCACAGCTGGCATGTCCTTTCCATCCTGAAGTGAGTACGTCATGACAATTGCAAAGGTCCTGCCCTGAGCGTCCCTCCCCACTACCCTCCCACACAGCCCGGGCTGAGCATGGGCCACCGTGCTCTTTGCCCCCTTGTGCATTGAGGAAGCTAAATAAGACTTTACTGGGGACAATAGCACCCGTCAGTTATCTGTGCCTTAGTGTAAACAATAAAAATCTTATTATGTACTCAGAATCCACAAAGCCATTGCCATGGAAACTGTTTTCATGTCTGTATCTTTAATGAATAGGTAATGAAAGAAATGCTGCAGTTACAACTTCATTACTGGTTTAAGAGAAAGAAAAGCAAGCAGGCAAGTAAATGCACACACACACACACACACACACACACGCACGGCTATAAATTTGGATTATAGTCCTTGTCACATTTTAGAGTGTGGGGAACACTGCAGAAGCATGCCCAGACTGTCATTTTTGGACTGAATGAGTCAAAGGGAAGCAAAAAGAACATTGCCCAGATTCTGCCCACCACGGCAATGACTGAGGCATTGTCTTTTGGTCTCATTGCGGTTTAATAACTTCAGTCCTAAACAATTCCTTACATGGAAAAAGTATTACTCACCTTGGGGAAAAGGGAGGGGAGATTTGCACGGAATTGCTGGTCTCTGGCATTCTGCGCCGCTTGATCTGTGTCATACACGGGAGGGTCTGCCAACAATGGCTGTCTTCTGCAACGCTTCCTTATCACACAGGCAGGGTGACAGGCAGGGGTTGTGATCGCTGTAGAAGGATTTCTTTCATGCTCATAAAAGCTTGTCTGATCATGGCATCTAATCGCCAGGAGAAATCAATTCTAGGGTGATGGAAATTCCTTAAAAAAATTACTGTTAGGAGAACCATTTACAAGGAGCGATGACATTTCCCTCCTGACAGGCTGGCTAAAATATGTGCAGAGCTTGGAAACTCCACCAGGCAGCAGAGCCCAGGAAAGGAAGAAGAGTTTAGGACACCCAGCACACCCAAAGTCACCACCAGGCCTTCTGGAAGGTTCCCTGTGGGTGAAGGCCATGCTGGAGTTCATACCTCCCCCTAAGCCCCATGCCATCGCTGGGATGTGCAGGCAGAGTTAAGACAGGAAATAAAGAATCTCTGTTGCAGTTTGGTCCTTGGAGAGGACAATTTCGTTTTTTATTTATGGGGGGTGGGTGGGAGTGGGCTGTGACAGGTATACGGAGGTCGGAGGACAAATTCTGAGAGTCGGCTGGGGTAGGCTCTCTTGCTGAGGATTTCTAGCCAAAGAATCCTTCCGGCAATTCTCCTGTCTCTACTTCCCACTTTGCCACCATAGGAGCGCTGCAGTTATAGATGGGGAGCGACCACATTTGGCTTTATTTTATGGCTTCCTGGGATGGCACTCTGGTCCTCAGGCTTGGAAAGCACGGGCTTTTTACCGGCTGAGTCATCTTGCCAACAGCAAGAATACAATTTTAAACCGCATCGGAATCCTGTCAATCTGGGGGTCTACCCACTGTTGTCCAGCTTTCCTGGTGCTTAGGGACCGACCACATTATCCTGCACCAGGCCCTGCATCTAGAGTTTATTGAGACGTCGTAAACAGTGGCAGCCCTCAGCCCCCGCACCCCAGCATTTCTGGCGACCGTGTGCTAAGAAAAGCCGCAGGAAAGAGGGACATTGGAAAAGATATGTAGATTACTTTCAAGTGCCCTTGAGGGAAAAATATCTATTTGTCTATAAAATGTATTGTCTATTCATTAAAGCTCTTCTGTTAAAGAGCTTAGGAAGGGAGGTTTTCTTTATTCTTTTCCTTTCAGTGTAGCAATAAGTACTTGAGGATCATCAAGCTACATTTCCTTAATGAAATTTCTAGAAGACAGGTACTGTTCTGTCATGGAGAATAACACTGTCTGACCTTCCTCGCTAACTTGAGAAGGGGTCCTGGGAAATTTTCTTCTCCAGGCTTGGCTTCCTTCTCTGTCTGTTGAGTGTAGCAGGCAAGAGGATGGAGGAGCTTCCTGTCTGACATTTTATGACTTTTCAGCTTTTCTTTAAAGCCTAGCCTGGGCGTCATGTGTGTGAGGCCAGAGCACAGAGCTGACTTCCTGAGAATCAGCTGGATTAAGGCTGTGCCTCACGGATCTAGAAGTTGGGAGTCTGAGATCAAGCGCAGGCTTGGGATGGTGAGGGCTGCAAACTGTTAGCTTCTTGCTGACCACGGAGGCAGGATGGTGTCCGGTGATGGTCAGATGCTCAGGCATGGGAGAAGGGATGGCTACCACACATAGCAGTGCATGCATTTTGCTTTGGGGATCCCCTGACATGCACAGTGAGTGCCTTTAGGTGTTGGGACTATGGGTAAGATATTTTTCTCTCCTTTAAATTGTATACACGTTCTAAATCTGTTTCCCAGAAATTTATGAGAAAACATTAATTATAGCTTTTTAGAAGAAAAAAAAATATGAAGGGAAAAGCAAAGGCTCTCTCTCTGTCTCTCTGGAAGAAATTTTAGTCTGAGAAGAATTCTTGGTGGCACTCCAGCATGTCATTTAGATCAACTGGAGAGTCTTTCCTATAGCTTAAAAGCAAATAAAAGACAAAACAAAACAAACAAACAAACAAACAAACAAACAAAAAACCCTTGTGAGCCGGGTGATGATGGCACACACCTTTAATCCCAGCAATTGGGAGGCAGAGGCTGGTAAATCTGAGTTTGAGGCTAGCCTGGTCTACAGGGCTAGTTTCAGGACAGCCAGCAGAACACAAAGAAATCCTGTTTCAGAAAAACAAACAAACAAACAAACAAACCCAAACAACAACAAAACCTTTTATTTTGGACGATTGATTGGAGTGCAAAGAAAAGTTGTATCCACATGGTGGTGAGTTTACGTGTTCTATTCGCCCAACAAGCATTTTACAGCAGCATGTTACACTGGTTGAGAGTAACAAATTATCCTTGACACACCTCTCTGGAACAAGTCACAGAATTCAGTTGGATTTCACCAGTTTCCACTGATATCCCCCTCCCTGCACCCCCTGTTTTCATTTGGGATCCAATCTGATGTACCAAGCCTGAATTTAGCCAATTAACTCTGGAGGATTTCTTGGTCAATATGCAACAATTGTTCATTTTGTCTCTCATGCTGAGAGGGAGCTGAGGTAATCAGCCGGAAACAGGTCTGTGTTTTGTAAACTGCTGTACAACATTGGGACATTATGATGACAGCGATTACACACAGGTCAGTGGGGCTAGCTTGCTGGGTAGAGTTGCAGGGAAGGCAATAGAGACTTCCGTGTGAGTGTCACACTGCTCTCTGATGCCTCAGAGTCTCACTGGCTAACAAATGGCTCTGGTTAGGCGATGACCAGGTGTTTACTCTTTGGTCAGGACGGGGGTAAGTGTGTTTATTGGTCAGGAACAAAGTGCAACAAGTTGGATAGCTTGTAGGTGCATCCAACCTTAATTTTTTAAAGACGTATTTATTAATTTTTTTGGTGTGTATTCCAATGTGCGCTATAGCGCATGTGTGGAGGTCAGAGAACAGCTTGGGCAAATCAGCTCTCTCTTCCACCATGTGAACTCGGGGACTCAAGCTTACTTCATCAGGCTTGGTGGCAAGAGCCTTTGCCCACAGAGCCAGCCTCCCAGCCCACACCCAACCTTCTGACACTGAGAAACAACATTACCAATACAAAGCTCACACTTGATTCAACTACAAAAATATTCCAAAAATATTTTGTACAACTCTACGTGAGTGAGGTTTGTTGCTGGCTGTGTTCATTCATGGCTGTCCTCAGCTGTGTGTGGCTTGAGGGCTGTAGGATGAACATGCTTGAAAGCAAGCGGCCTTGCTCTTTCCTGGATCTGGAAACTAGACAGACAGAGTCAAGACTCCAGCAGCCTCCTTTGGAGGAGCTGCGGAGAATCTGTTTTTGGCCTTATCCATCTCCCCTGGCTTCTACGCAGCAATGCCTGGCATTCTCTGGGCCGTGGACACAGTATCCTCATCTGTGCGTCTCTTCTCCCACAGCGGTCTTCTCTGTGTGTGTTCCTATGATAAGGTCCAGCATGGACTAGCTTGAACTTGCTTACATCTGCTGAGACCCAGTGTCCAAACAAGGTTCTCGGGGAACATTAATTTGTAGGGAACACTACTCAACCTACTATGTGTGGGGAACACTATTCAACCTAATCATATATGCTCTAATGGAATAATTTACTTCATGATACCCATCAACCTATGGTGCAATACTTTTTTGTTGTTGTTGATTTCAATCTATAGACAGAAAGCCAAGGCTTAGAAAGGCAAACCTGTGTCAAAAACCCCAATAAATTCATGAGGCCATGCTGAAACCATGGCTTCCCAGACCTCAAGCTGTTCTTTCCTCTCACAGGTTTCTCAAGCTAGATTCAAGCACGTACTCTTGGGCTTCCTCTCAGTCTTGTGACTCCTGTACTTATATTTGAGTTGTGGCTAGGACAGTGCTCGGGTTAGGACAGATTGCAAGCCAAGAATAGGGGACAGTGTGTATAAAAACATGTGTTGCTACGAGAAGGCCCACAGCCTGTCCTGGCAGGCAGACATGCCCGGGAGCCTGGGAGCTGAAGCGAGAAGAGAAGTTTCTGCAGGGCAGGGTGCAGCTGGGTACCACTTGTGCAGCATAGCTGTCCTGGGCACGGCAGGCCTGGAAGCCTCATCTCGAGATGCTGCTTAGCTCAAGCAACAGCATCCCTGTCACATTAAATCTGTGCTTTTAATTGGACTTTTATAGGTTTTATGGTTTTGTTTATATTTAATCTTTAATTTTGTTTTGGTTTTTATAGATTGTATAAGAGCGACAAGCAGAAGGAGGTTGTGCCTAATTTATGGTTTGCCCATATTTGAGTGTAATTAAAGAAATTAAGCTCAGCATGTCAAGAGAGTGTGTTAGTCGTGTGCATGTGGGGGGAACACCCTCTTGCCTCTGGACTCCACCCTTTCCAGCTGCCAGCAGAGGAGAGAAATGTGTGATGTCACTTAGTTTTAGCAAGACCACAATAGGTCTCACAGATGGGGGAACCAGGAAGACTGACCCATCAGCCATCTAGGACTCAAAGCTACCAGGTACAGAGAAGCAATTCTAACTGGTGCGGAATATGACTCATTCAGTGGCACACATAGTAAAACAGAATGGAAGAAGACTCATTAGGGTGGTATAGTCTGGGCTCCAGATATAGGACCAGGATCTGGCTTGTCTCATTTCACTCTTCCCTATAGTCCATGAACAGTGACTCTCAAGGCAGCTCTTGATTTAGGGCCCATAATGGCTATCAGCAGGTCCCAGGCTGTTGAAGTTTTCTATTCATGTCCAGTGGAGACATGGTAGCCCGGAAGAAACCCATGAGTTCTAGCTGGACCTTGAACCCACCTCTGAAGCATCCTTGGACCTAGAGAAAGAGGTGAACTGAGCTTGTCGGTTTGCTTATCCAGAGCCTGAGACTGCAGATGAGGTTACCTGAAGAGCATGGTTAGGAGGTAGCAGAAGTCACAAGCCCCTCAGAAGGAAAAACAGTGTGGTGACTGATAAACAATAAGGAAATGCCAGATGAAAAATACCAGTGCTTAGAAGGTGCCCTAGTTAGCTTTCTGTGGTTGTGATAAATACCGTAACCAAAAGCAACTCGGAAAGGAGGGCTTTACTATTTCTTACACTGCCAAGTCGCAGTCTGCCATCCAGGGCAGGAGCTCCCACAGGGCAGGAACCTGGAGGCAGGGACATCGTTTACCCCTTGCCTACGTTCCACACACCTCCTGGGCTCACCTGCCCAGAGGTGGCACCACCCACTGTGAGCTGGGACCTCCCATGTCAATCACTACTCAAGAAGATGCCCCTCAGACTTGTCTAGAAGCCAATATATGACGAAGGCATTTTCTTTATCGAGCTTTCCTCTCCCTGGATGACCATAGTGTGTTGACAGAAAAACCTAAGAAGCACAGGAGACAAACCTTCCTTGCTGAGTGACCTCTAGCAAGTGTTCCAGCTTTCCCACCCCTCAGGGCCCACCAGGGACCGTGACAACGGTGTTTATATCACAAGGTGGACTTGTTTTATTGGTAGAAATGGAATGAAATAATATAGCAGCACTGACTAGCCCCTGCCTGGGGCAGAGATGAGATCCCAACTTTAGCTGTAACTCACAGTATCTTTCAGCATGGATCCCCGAACAGAAGCAATGATGGTAGGAATGAAGTTGCGTTGGGGGCTCTTGGGGAGTGCTCCCAAGCTTAATGAGGGGAAGAACTTGGCTTTGCTTGAAATAAACACGTTGAAGTAAGAAACCCCTAGTGATGAAGTTTATGGAAGAAAATATCAACATCCTGGGTGTCTGGGGGGAGCACATCAATGTGTCCTAGTTAATTTCTTTTTTTTTCTTTTTTTTAATTTTATTTTATTTTTATCAGTTACATTTTATTAACTCTGTATCCCAGCCGTGTCCCGATCCCTCATTCCCTCCCAGTCCCTCCCTCCCTCCCTCCCTCATCTCCACCGTGCCCCTTTCCAAGTCCACTGATAGGGGGGACCTCCTCCCCATTCATCTGATCCTGTTTTATCAGGTATCTTCAGGACTGGCTGCAAAGCCCTCCTCTGTGGCCTAACAGGACTGCTCCTCCCTTCGGGGGTGAGGAGACCAAAGAGCCAGTCATTGAGTTCCTGTTAGAAATAGTCCCTGTTCCCTTCACTTTGGGAAACCAATTGGTTACTGAGCTACCGCAGGCTACATCTGAGTGGAGGTTCTAGGTTATATCCATACATGGTCCTTGGTTGAATGTCAGTCTCAGAAAAGACCCTGTGCCCAGATATATTTGGTCCTTGTGGAGCTCCTATCCTTTCCCCATCAGACTAACTCCCCTTCTTTCTTATGATTCCCTGTACTCTGCCAAAGGTTTGGTCATGAGTCTTTGCTTTGAAAACACTGCTAGTTAGAGTCTTTCAGATGCGCTCAGTAGACTCCTGTCATACGTTCAATGCACATCCCATCTGTCTTTCTAAATGAGGATTGATCATCTTACCCCATGTCCGCTCAATTGATTATCTTTTTTAGGTGTATAGATTTCATTATGTTTATCATATCTTATAGGTCTATATAAGTGAGTATATCCCATGTTTGTCTTTCTCTTTCTGGGATATTTCACTCAGAATGATCTTTTCTAGATCCCACCATTTGCCTGCAAATTTCATGATTTCCTCGTTTTTGATTGCTGAGTAGTATTCCATTGTATAAAAATACCACAATTTCTGTACCCATTCCACCGTTGATGGACATCTGGGTTGTTTCCAGGTTCTGGCTATTACAAATAGAGCTGCTATAAACATGGTTGAGCAAGTGTCCTTTTTGTGTACTTGAACAAACTTTGGGTATATACCTAGCAGTGGTATAGCTGGGTCTGGAGGAAGCACTATTCCTATTTGTCTTAGAAAGCGCCAGATAGCTTTCCAGAGTGGTTGTACCAGTTTACATTCCCACCAGCAGTGGAGCAGGGTTCCCCTTTCTCCACAACCTCTCCAGCATGTGTTATCGCTTGAGTTTTTCATCTTGGCCATTCTGATGGGTGTAAGGTGATATCTCAGGGTCGTTTTGATTTGCATTTCCCTGATGGCTAATGAGGATGAGCATTTCTTTAAGTGTTTTTCTGCCATTCGATATTCCTCTGTCGAGAATTCTCTGTTTAGCTCTGTTCCCCATTTTTTAATTGGATTACTTGGTTTGCTGCTTTTCAGCTTCTTTAGTTCTTTGTATATACTGGATATTAGTCCTCTGTCAGATAAAGGGTTAGTGAAGATTCTTTCCCAATCTGTAGGCAGTCGTTTTGTTTTGATGACGGTATCCTTTGCTTTACAGAAACTTTTCAGTTTCATGAGGTCCCATTTATTGATTGTTGCTCTTAGAGCCTGTGCTGTTGGTGTTCTGTTCAGGAAGTTGTCTCCTGTGCCAATGAGTTCTAGGCTGTTCCCCACTTTTTTTTCCAATTGATTTAGGGTATCTGGTTTTATGTTGAGGTCCTAGTTAATTTCTATTTTAGCTGGACACAAACAAGGGTCACCTGAGAAGAGGGTGTCTCAGTTGAAGGATTGCCCAGATCAGGTTGGTCTGTGGACTAGACTGTGGGGACCTGTACAGACTGTTGATTGTTAAGGGAGGGCTCGGCCCACTATGGGTCATGCTACTCCTGGGCAAGTGGTCCTGGGTTGTACAAGAAAGTTGGCCGAGCCTTAGCCAGAGGGAGCCACACAATAAACAATCATCCTTCCATGCTTTCTGCTTGAGCTTCTGCCTTGACATCTCTCACTGATGGGCTGGGACCTGTAAGCCAAAGAAATCCTTTCCTTCCCCAGTTAGATGAAGCTTGCTTAGAGTGTTCTATCACAGCCTTAGAGAAGCAAACAGGAATAGTGCTTTGTGGCTGTGTGTCTGTGTGCATACATATGGATGTGAAATGTATGTGAAACTGGGGGATTAGGTGTGTTTGTGTGCATGTGGGGGAAATAGATATGTGTGTGACAGTGATAGTATGTGTGCATGTGTGTATGTGTGCATGTAGGAGCGTTGTGTGTTCCCAGATGAAGCTCATGGAAGCTATGCAGCAAAGAGGATATGAGAAGCTATGGTGACCTATGGGGACAAGAACTCATGGCATGACCCAAGGCATTGAGGTCTTGTCCTATTTCTTCCCAGTAGGGTAGTGCTCTTCACTGTCGACTGAATACAAGGACCAGGAAGACCCATGTGTGTAATTTCTAGGTGCATGGGGAGAGAGAGTGATTTTCCTCAGACAGTGGTGGGAACATGGGAAGCAGTCCTGTGTGTTATTTAGGGAAGGAAGCAAACACACACAGAGACAGACAGACAGACAGACAGACACACACACACACAGAGAAACTGGGAGGCAAGGACATTAAAAAAAATAAAAAGACTGGTTTGATAAAGTTTGCCATGGTCTAAAATGAGTCCCCAAATCCACACAGAGCATGCAGAAGCCTTACTAGTTAGAAGCTTCGGAAAGAGAACTTGAACCTGGTAGGACCCCTGGAGGTGCAGAGGCCTACAAAAAAAGTCTCCAAATGTGAGCACCACGGTGATACTATTTTTTTTTTCTCATGGATTAATGGACAGGCAAGCACGTTTTTTATCAGACAGAAGGTGTGCGGAAAGGTGCTGGTCATCGTGGTCCTTCACGCATGTTGCCACTGACTGACGGTTCACTTTGTGGACTGGGCAGGCTGCAGCCGGATCTGCAGCTCCTTCAGTTAGTTCCCTCCAGCTCCCCCCAGCCTCTCAGACCTCTGGGGCAACCCCATCATGAGACACAGACTCAGTCAACAGGCATGTATTGTCTATCCGTCTCCAATTCCATCGTCAACAATGCTAAGTTGTGTATTCCCTATGCTCGGTAGTGGTTCTTATTACTGGCATTATTTTCAATAGTATTCTGACCAATATGCCTTACAGACAGCAAGCGTAAGAAAGCTGGAGTGACTAGCTTCATGTCGCATGAAATCCTCTTCAAGACAAAGAAATCTGCTAGGAACCAAGGTGGACAATGCATAAGGATGACAGGAAAATGTGAGCTATAAATGTAGAGCTGTGCAGCGACAGAGAACCTAAATACACAAAGCAAGACAGCACTACAGGGGAAGCAGAGGAATCTTCCAATACAGTTGGAGGATTCAATACTCTTTGCTGGCCCTTGATATATAAACCTTGGTAAGTATAGTTAACCAGTTAGGCTTGGCTGACACTTATTCTATACAACAAGAGCAGAGCACATGTTCATTTCAAGGACACACTGACTGTTAAAGAAGATAGACCATATGTAAGGACACAGAACAAGTTGTAAAGCATTTGGAAGGTTGAAACAAATCCTAGCATGTTCTCTGACCATGACAAAATTAAACTGTCACTTACAGGGTGATCTCTGGGGTGGCTCCAGGCATCTGGAAATTAAACAAGTCTTTCCCTTTTAAAAAAAAAATTAATTGACATCTTCACTGCACACCTTCATTGTACATGATATTGTATTGCATATGGACATTTTTATCTACAAATACATTATACATCGAGCATATTCTCTGTGTGCGTCCAGATTTCTCCTCCTGCCTCCTTCTGCTCCCATCAGTCCTCTTCATTCCTTTAGACAATCTTTGCTGCTACTGCTCTGTCCTATAAACATGCATGATTTTATGTTTCTATATGAAATTTATGAACCCTTTATGAGAGAGAGAGAGAGAGAGAGAGAGAGAGAGAGAGAGAGAGAGAGAGAGCAAATGATATCTGTCTATCTGAGACTGGCTTAATTTCTTTAATATGATCATTTTGTATCCATTTTCCTGCAAATGAAATATCTTAGTTGTGGCTTTGAAATTCCATTGTGCATACATTTCACATTTTCTTTACCCATTCTTCTGTTGCTAGATGGATACATCTAAATAATCCGTAGATTGAGGAAGAAATTTTAAGAGAAATTAGAGAATATTTTGAATTAAACAAAAACAAAAATATAACTTGTTAAAATTTGTTCAGTGCAGCTCAGACAACGCTGAGGGGAAGAATGAAGGACTCTGGAAGCTTCCTGTCAGGAAAGGGGCTGGAGCAGGGCTGGGGAGAGGGCTCAGTGGGTCAAGGGCTCTCTGTGCAAGTGTGAGGACCTGAGTTAGAGCCTCCAGAACCCACATAAAGCCAGACATGGTAGAGCTCATGTCTGTGATGCCAGCACTCCCATCAGTAATGGGAGGCAGAGAAGGGAGAATCCCTCCAAGTTCTCAGGTCAGCTAGCCTGGCTCATGCAGCTGTGAACAAGAGAGACCCTGACTAAAATAAGGTAGCAGAGGAGAACATTGGCTCAGGTTCTTCTCTGACCACCACACACAAGCCATGGCAAAGCATATAGCCACATTCCTGCACTGACATAAAGACAAAACTCCTTGATAACATTTTATAGACTCAAAACAGTATAAAGAAATATACGTGCTCTAGAAATCCAAGTCTGTCGTAGTAAGAACATTAATCATTGAAATTTACACAAACAGAATAAACTCGAGTGATCGTCTCCATAGAAGCAGGAGAAAAGTGCTGAATAAAACTAAACATGAGCCTTAGAAAACTCTCAGAAACCAGGAAACAAACAAATGTTCTCTGGCTGATAGAACATTATGTGAAACCCAGAAGTGATTTGCATTGGCGCTGAGACAGCGAGGATAAGTCTTCTCTGCTGGAGAGGCTGCCTCCCACTACTCACGGGGTCTCCTGTGAACCAGGGTCAATCATCCGGATCATGTGACCTTGTGACATTTTGGCCTTGTAGACGTAGGTAAATTCTTTCGGGTTGAGTCCAAATTCCCAACACTTGCCTCCCCACCCCTTTCTGTTACATCCCCCTAAACAACAATGTTTTGTTAAAAAAAAAGAACCTGTCATACCACCGAGGACAACTATACATCACAGCCTGTCTTTGTACCCGGACATAAACACCATATCTGCCCATTTCCTTCTCTTTCAGAGGTGTCCAGTACCTCTGGTTGAAAGGACACTGTGGGAAAAGACAGTGTCTACCAGGGGTCCAGGACCTAAAGTTCCAGGAAGTGGTCAGTGTATCCAACTCTAGTTTCTGTTACTCACTCACCTGAGGTACGTGTCCTCTCTGAGCCTCAGTCTCCCACCTGGTTATTGGGTGTCACAATATTGATGAGATACATTAAAGGTACATTACCTCTGCCTTTTTTCCCCAGTAAAGAAATGTGCTGACTCCCTTGTCTTTTGGGAAGCATCCCTTGAGAACACTGACTGAGCTCTACTTCATGGCTGATTAAGGTATTGCTTAGACAATGTATTTTAAAAATTAATGCGGCAAGAGAATAATACCTGGTATTGATATAGTCTTTGGTCTGTTATCTTAATTATGCTTTATGAAGCTACTATAAAAGTGTTAAGTAAGATTACTGCAAATTAATTAATATTTATTAGACTCCTGGAAGCTAAGTAGTGCCTTCATAAATCAGGGAGAGGGAACTGAAGACAATTCTCCCTGAATTTGTAGGAGCTGGTGCCACCAAGGCTGCTGGCTTGCAGCAAACTTAACCCTCAGCTGTCGGCCAAGACTGCTGGAGCCATCAGGGACCATTTGGGAGAGATTTGGCAGGAGCTGAGAGCTAAGGATTTGCCGAGGACCCGGAGCCCTATGGATTGTGCAGCCATTGAGTGTCTACACGGCAGCAGCTGATTTCCTCTCACTTCTTTGGTTTTCACTGCTCTTACTGCTGGCTTCCTGACCTGACCTTTGCTGGTAGTCCACGCACATGCTTTCAGGAAGAGTGAGAGAAGAAGGAGTGGATGGGGCAGGAAGGTCTGGAGCAGACTCAGCTTTAGCTCTGTCCATTAGGTTGATATGCACCGAGCAGCGTCCGCTCCTGCTTTGAATTCCAAGGTGGCACCATATTTTGGTGTCTACACATATTTTGGTTGACATGATCAAGAATAAACATGCTTTCACATAGCCCCCGTCACCCACCATCTCTGACTTTCTGTTGTTTTGGAACTGATTTATGTTTGGTTCTCTGAGGAGCCTGGGCGAGCTCAGTGCAGGGGAAGAGGAGTTGGCTAACTTTTTCTACAAGCCTACCTCAGGCTCAGAATGGGCTCTGTGTATGTGTGTGTGTGTGTGTGTGTGTGTGTGTGTGTGTCTGTGTGTGTGTCTGTGTGTGTGTATGTGTGTGTGCTCTTGTGTACACATAAACCATATGTAAATATTTACATAGTACCATATGTACAAGCCATATTTCTAGAATTTATTTAGATGTTGGGCTTTAACGACAGTATGGTGTGGGGGAGGGATCTGACATTGAGTAAAAAGCCCTGTGGGTGAAATGTGGTTGGAGTTACGTTAGCAAACAGCGTATGTACCACCTGCCTCAGTTTCCTCTTTTTTCATGCAATTCCACCTCTCCCTGCAACCTCACACCTAATTGTGTTCTCCAGGCACACATACCGTACACTTACTTGAAAGTGCTTTGCACATGGTGACATTCTGCCTCAATCTGGTTCCTGCTTCTAGATTTCTGCAAGCGTAGATTTCCAGATTCTTGCGCAGGATTATGGATTAGATACCGTGCAAACAGAAACTTTGGAAGAACGTAAATTTTGTATTTTCTGTAGTCACTGCTTCATGCCCATTTGGATGGCTATTATTAAAGAGCTCAGAGTAGGCCAAGTGTTAAATGTGGAGGCCAGAGATCAGCCTTGCCTTGTCCCTATGGAGATATCCATTTTATTTTTTCATAGAGTCTCTCACTGGCCTGCAGCTTACCAAGAGGGTTAGGCTGCTGGGCTGGCTGAGAAAGCCCAGGAACCTTCCTGTCTCCCTCCTTACTGCCGGGACTTTAAACATGTCACCATACCCAGGATGTATGTTTCTTTCTTTTCTTTCTTTCTTTCTTTCTTTCTTTCTTTCTTTCTTTCTTTCTTTCTTTCTCTCTCTCTCTCTCTCTCTCTTTCTTTCCCTTCCTTCCTTCCTTCCTTCCTTCCTTCCTTCCTTCCTTCCTTCCTTCCTTCCTTCCTTCCTTTCTTTCTTTCTTTCTTTCTTTCTTTCTTTCTTTCTTTCTATGTTTATTCATCTATCTATCATCTATCTATCTATCTATCTATCTATCTATCTACCTACCTATCTATCATCTACCTACCTATCTATCTGTGGGTGGGTTCTGGGGACCAAACTCCTGTATTCATGATTACAAGGCAAGCATTTTACTTACTGAACTGTCTCCCCAGCATTGTCTGTGTCCCCCCTTTCACCTGCAAGCTTTTTTCCTCTCTCAAGCCTCCAGGGAGTCACGAGGGAAACTGTTTAGTCCACCTCTCTTCCCCCCCCCCCACCGTTACACTGCTGGCCTCATAGGTACTGCAGTTGCTGGTCAAGTGAGCAGACATGTTCTCTTGGGCACCAGTGGAAGGGGAGGTAGGGCCGCTGAGAGCAGCTTTAGGTTTTGTGCTTGCAGTGGTTCGGAGAACACCTCTTCAGCTGTGCAGCAAACACATCTTGGACAAGTCAGTGCTCCAGAAGGAGCTGTGAAAGCCTTCCTTGAACCTCTCTTCCATCCTCCAGCTCATCCAGACCCAACTCTGTGCTGGAGCTTTCAGAAGGTGGAATTGGGGGGTTCCCGGAGGAGTGTTCCCATCACTCTCTGTGCTCTTACTCTCCTTTGTGTGTGTGGGAGCACAGAGCTCATCCCCTGCAGTCTGTCTCCATGGTGGGAATTCTCTTGTATCTTCCAGCCCTGGATATCAAAAGTTCAGCTGCGGAAACCCCTGTCAAACTTGCAATGGGCAGACTCCCCAATCTTGGGATGACTAGTGTGTCACACTGGTGGATTGTCCCTTCTAGTCCGCACTGTGAGATCCCCCCCCCACTCCCATTAGTTTCTGAATTTGGTGCAGCCGCTCTCTTCTTCACCACTGGGTCCCTGTAGACTGTTTTTCTTCACTCTTGTTACTCCAGGGTATGGGATAGTAGCAGAAACACAAATAAATTAATAAATCATTCATGCGTAACTTAGAGTGGTGGCCAGGCAGAGCCCCACCCACTGCTTCTTCAGGATAGGATTTTATGCAAAATTCTAGGAAACTTTAAATGCTTATACACCAAGACTTGGGGAGCCATGTCATAATGACAGCCACACAGGGATACAGTTTGCATATTTTGCAGAAACTGCAGTGTATACGAAATGATACATACTCTGGGAAAAATTCCCAGACTATCAGCATTAAGCCAAGGTATATACCAAACAACACCTCCCCAGTGAGCAGTGAAGAAAGATGTGAGGGGTGGCATGCTTTTCAGGACTATGGGAGAGGGCAAGAATCTTCCTCGGGCAGGCGAGACAGCAAACGCATTTGCAGCAACTCTGCCGCAACAGATTCATTTTCGGTTCTGAGAGGGTGCGCCGCAGACAGGGGCTCATCGGATCTATCATTAGGGTGCTAATGAGAAAACATCACACACCTATCACCTGAAAGCTGCAATTGAAAGCCTCACCGTATCACTGGAAGAAGCTGAAAATGGAGTAATCAACATCAACAAAATCTATTGTTCCCAGAGTACAAAATTGAGGGATTATTTCTACCGAGAATCGGAATGAAACCTGTTTACATTTGTCAGCAAAATGATCACATTTTTATACCATTAACATTTGGCAAGACAGAGCACCATCCATTAGCTAATCTGCAGATGCCCCAAGCACAGATTCAGGGAAAACAAAGAAGAGGGCTGCCTAGTCTGCTAAAAGCCCAGGATGGGAGCTGAAGCTGCTCCTGGGTTTCTGGCCAGGTTCTGTGGGAACCAGGGAGTGGACGGTCCAGAGCTGGCGGATGTTGGGAAAGATATCACTGGATGCATGCAGTGTCAGGAGGTGCCCAGGCAGGGGCTGCTAGCATGGTAAGGTATGTTTGGGGGAGCCAAACAGGCTGTTCATGGACTCACTGTCCCTAAGATGGTGGCCCGGTGCTGGCGTATTTGGCCTAACATTCTTTCTCCACTTCTCTCTCCTTTTCCCTCTCCCCCTTTTCTTCTTTTCCTCTCCCCCCCTTTTTTTTTTCTGAGACAAGTTCGAATGATATAACTCGTAATGGCCTTGAATTGTCATTCCTCCTGCCTCAGCCATTTAGGATTACAGATGTATGGGCACACCTGGATGAAAATCTTTTCTTGTTTTTCCTTTCTTTTTTTTTTTTTTTTTTTTTTGAGACAGGGTTTCTCTGTGTAGCCTTGGTCGTCCTGGATCAGGTTGGCCTCGAACTCACAGCAATCCTTCTCCGTCTGTTTTCCTTAGTGCTGGGGTTAAAGGCTTGTACCATCAAGCCAGGTCAGAATATTTTCTTGAGTCCCACCCCAGGATAAGTGGCCACACGAGAACTCAGGTCATTCTTGGCCCTGGCCTTCTCTGAGGATGTAGCTGCTTCCCTGAGCTTTCTCTCGTCAGTCCTTGGCAGCCGTTAGCTGTTGGCTTTGCCAGGTTAACCTGCTCCAATCCTCAGCCTTTCTCCCTGGCTCAAACCCCGTTTCTCTTCAGAGCTACAGTCCACAGGCACCAGGTCCCATCCCTGGAGCACCCAGCCCTCACAGACGTTGAGAAACGAAGCTTGGTTGTGAGGCTGTAGACGAAGCCTAGTGCTCTGAGCAGAGAGGGCACTGCTGATGGGCTTGGGAGTTACGCAGCAGGACCGTCCATGGCCACTGCACCAAGCACCAGCAATTAGCCTTCTATTGTGTCATCTCAAGATGTTAGTTTTAGAAGAATGAATCTAAGGAAATATTCCAAAACATACAACATAAAATGTATTAAGGAAAGAAGTATCATTCAGAATCCTTCCTGAAATGTAACAGGAACACAGGTATATTTACTGAGGAAATGAGTAAAGGAATCCCGACCCCAAGAATCCTCTCATTCTTGTGAAGTCTTGGTCCTCAAACTGTCCCACTTCACAAAAACAGGACGAAAGCAAATAACCACGGGTGGCTAGAAAAGAATTCTCTCAAACACTTGCTTTATGCATAAAGAATGATTCGTAATGGTGGGGGCTGAGAAGCATTGATGTAACGTCCCCTAAGTCAGCAAACGGGCCCTTTAGCCTGTGCTAGGGGCTAGTATTCTATTGTCAGAGTCGAGCCAAACTCTAGCCAGAAATATTTCATTCCGGAAAACTAACCAGATGTCCCCAGCCAATGTGCCCCTGAGTCATGTTGACTCACCAGGTAAATATGCGGTCTAGACATCACACTGCCATTCTGCATCCTTTTTGCAGAGGGACCTCTGTCTGTTACTGTTTTTGGATTTATGTTCCCTCTGAAGTCGGGGGACAGATAGCTCTTCTGTTGGGAAGTAGACAGTGAAAGCCACAGGAAGCTCAATGACCATCCTCGGGGAGGAAGAGCTCAGCGTAAACCGGACAGGAATTCATACTCAGTTCTGCTGGAGCCTAGGGAGAGACATGCTTCTGCCATGACGCCTGATTCTTCCTGCCTCTGGCTTGTGGCTTGTGCTGTTCCCCTGGCTTAGACAATCCCGCCCCGTGCCATCCTCATACTCTGTAAGTGGGACCTTCACTTCACACCCCACCTCTCAGCTTGGAAATAAACGTTTCAGAGAGGACTCCACAGGCCACCCCACCCAAACTTAATGCAGGATTCACATCCTTCTCAGAACTTATCGGTATTCCTGATCATGTTTATCTTTGCTTGTCTTTCGTTACCTGTCCATCCCAGCAGCGATACATGACAGCGGGCCACTGACCCTTTATTTCCTGACATAACCCAGGAATTGTCATCAGCCCTGGCCACACTACATATAAAATCCTGTCTTGAACCTCAACCCCAGCTTCTGTCGGCTCCAAGTCTCCTTCGATAGTTAATCCCAAGTTGGACAAGGGAGCCAGGGGACAGGAGACATCACCACACAAAGGTTTGTTCTTTTGTGCTGGCTTTTCCCACTAGGGTTTCCCCGTCAGTAATTGTTGGTTTCTATTTTTCCCCTAGAAAGTTACAAGCTTTTCTCTTTCTATTCCTTTTCCGCACTTTAAGGCGCTGTCACCATCGAGGCTGGAGGGGTGGCTCAGAGGTTAGGAGCACTTGTTGCTCTTTTAGAGGACTAGAGTTTGATTCCAAGCACCTTTATCGGGCAGTTCACCATCACCTGTAACCATCACCTGACAGCCTCTTCTGGTCTCCTGCAGCACCTACAGGAACATGTTCCTACGTACATGCATGTACATGCAGACACACGTATACACATAATATTTTTAAAAATAATAAAATAAACCTAAAACCAACAAGTTGTGACCATATTCCCACATGGCTCAGAACCTGAGTTCTGCCAGGCCTCTGTTCCAAGGACCAGCAAAACATGTCCTAACAGTCCACAATCTTCCTCCCCAGGTGGGTGTGGCTGCTGTAGTGATGTCTCTGTCACTTTTCTGTCCTCTCCCCTTGCCCCTTCCCTGGTGCTTGCTTATGTGCCTTGTGTTAGAGTCTCCCTGTTAAAACAGTACTGTGGCGTCCCTTTCCTGACTGGCTCCCTGCAGATGTACTTACCACACGGGTTCCATGAATCCATCTCGCTCTCCCAGGCTTATGAGGTAGATACAACTCCCACCCTCAAATTACAAAAGGGATTGGGATGAATAGAGAAAGATCTGGAAAGCTTGGCAAGATTTCCTGCTACTAAACAGCAGGACTGTGGCATTTCTGAATGGGCTGGTAAACTGTGTGGGTGAGGGACCAGAGCACACCACTGCATGGCAGTCCGCTCTGCCTGGCACACAGACTTACGCTTGATTAAATCTGGAGACATAAGATCTGGAGTGTCAAGACTTCTTGTATCTATGTTTGTGGCATGCGTGTGTGTGTGTGTGTGTGCGTGTGTGTGTGCATGCGCGCGTGCCGATGGGAGTGTGGATAAAGGCCAGAGGTCGATGTCAGGTGTCTTTCTGGATCACTTTCCACCTTATGTTTTGAGACAAGGTCCCCCACAGAACCTGGAACCCACTGACTGAGCTAGGCTGGCTGACCAACAAGATCCGGGAATCCTCTGGTCTCTAGTGCTGGGGTTACAGTGCATGCTGTCATGACGAGCATTTTATTTCGGTTCTGGAGATTCCAACTCTGCGCTCCTCGTGCTTGCATAGCATACACTTTTTTGACTGAGTCATCTCTCCAGTCCTTGGAGCCTGAATAGTTCTGAGTGATACTCTTTGTCTTTGTGTGTGTGTGTGTGTGTGTGTGAGAGAGAGAGAGAGAGAGAGAGAGAAAGAGAGAGAGAGAGAGAGAGAGAGAGAGAGAGAGAGAGAGAGAGAGCACTGAAGGGAACAAGAAAACTCCCAACCCTAAATTGCAGTGTGGTCTCTCTTTTCATCCCAGGTGCCTGCAAATGGCAGAAGTGTCCCCTCAGCCTTGACGTGGAGGCGCTAGAGCGAGATGGCAGTGATGGTTCCCTGCGTGTTGCTCTGCTGTGCAAGATCCACAAGAGCCACTGGGAAAGCCACCACGTTTCTGGGGCCACAATCTGGAGAGCTGGGGCTTCAAAGTGCTGGTGAGTGCCCTGTTCCTCAGCAGAGCTCTGATCCTGGAGTAATGGTTATTATGACTTACGCTGCTCTTTGTCTGAGGCACTCTGGGACAGGAGAGGTTTTCCTCTACTCTGCAAGATAATTACTTCAATTCCCCTCATTCACATGGATGTTTAATTTTATAACATTGCTATTGGGCCCAGAAAAAAAAAAATCCCTCTAGAGCCCGTTATTAACATCCTGAAAATGGAAAGTGTAATCCCAGAACAAATAGCTAAAATAATATTTTGCCAGGGTTTTATTTTATTTTATTTTTGCACAGAGAAGGAAGAAGCTAGGCAGTCATTGTCTGTCTCTCTTTATTCCTTTTAAGGTCTGGTATGTTCAAATAAAATGCTCCAGGGACAAAGGAGACAAACCACAGCCTTGAAGTTCAGTGACCATGCCCTTGACGAAGAGGGTGGTTAGTATCTGCAGAGCTGAGGCCTGACTCCAAAACCCATCTTGCACCTTGCTCACCAATCCTGCATGCACCATTATTATCTTACACACGTGAGCTCAGACTTCGGTATCTCAGTGACCTGTCAAACCAAGAGTTCTCTCAAGATCTATACCCTTAAGTCAAAGCCAGGGTGGCCATTATATCACAGCCTTTTACTTGCTCAAGCGTCTGGTTAGTGAGTGGTTTTGGACCCATTTTCTCAGCCTTGGTGCTAAGAGTCTAAATCCGCCTCATCCCAGAGCCCAGGGCAGCCTAGGTCTCATCACCTGGGAAGTAGAAAGGGGGACGGTAGCTGTCCCGTTTTCTCAGTTCCTGTGCTGTCTGCATCGTTGTAAGCCATGGCACTCGCTGATGGGCAAATTGCTGTGGGGGCTTCCTGTGCCCACACGCCACCCTGAGAATGAGTGCGTGGTGAACTTTCCCACAGCCACAGTGACCCAGAGCACTTCAAGGACACACTTGTCACCTCACCGAGCTGACTGAATCCTGGCTGATCAGTTATAACAAGCCATTTTAATACTATGCAGTTCTGTTTCATAAGTGATCATAAGAAAGTGGTTTATAAAATATGAGTAATAATTTATGGCACAGGAGGCTTTAACCTTGATGCATTAAAATTATAAGATAAAAATGCAATTTAAAATTTAAATAGGGGACTAGAGCGATGGCTAAGTGGAGCAGAGGAGCAGGTATAAAGACCTGAGTTCAGATCTCAGGTAGGCATGGCTAATGCAGTGTAACCTCGGCATGGTGGCAGGGTGAGCTGAGGCCAGAGGCTCGTTGGACGATAGCTCCTGTCTTAAGGGACTAAGACAAAGAGTGACAGAGCAGGACAATGACATCCTCCTCTGTTGTCTCAGAAGGCACTCCTACACACCTGCGCTTTTGCACATCCCAAAACACACACTCAGTGAGAAATAAATAATAACAATTTTAGATCAGTACACCAGCGTTTTGTGAATGTGTGAACACTGTAATGGTCACACTCAGAAGCACAGGGTGCAATGACAGCAGGGCGCTAGTGTGTTTGCCTACTGAGTGTAAATTCAATCCCTAGAACCACAAAACTAGCGCAATACAACTTAGGAGAAGATGCTGATATTCGTGGCATTCCGGAGCCCCTTCCAGAAGCCGTGGGTGGTTTGTTAGACTCATCAGTGTCAGTGCGGGGACCTTCCAAGGCCACAGTGAACTGGATGCTGAGGCAGTCCTTGGACACAGAAGTCAAGAGAAGCCAGGTGGATCACATCCCTGGGACACGTGGTAAATACCCGTGCTCGTCGTAATCACATCTGTGGTGTGATGTACTAATTTGTTGGATGCCAGAGTTAGTGCCCTCCTCAAGAGCTCCTTCCTCCTCACTCCTCCCTCCCTCCCTCCCTCCCTCCCCTCCTTCCTCCTTCCCTCCCTCCCCTCCTCTCTCCCTCCCCCTCCCTCCCTCCCTCCCTCTCTCCCTCCCTCCCTCCCAAGCCTCCTCCACATGCACTTCAGGCTTTATTTCATGTACTCAGCTCCGAGCTCAGGTACTTAGAATCTCCCATTACTATCACTCTGGCTCTTTACTGCTTTTTTATTTGCTCTATCATTCCACAGTCCAGTTGTTCTTTGTGGCCAGGTGGACTATAAAATATCCTGATAACAAGTTCTCACTAAGAGTCCATACCGAGCGCAGACTCCTGGGAGCGGCATGTCCCCAAGCCAAAGCTCTCAGAACTGTGCCGCACTCCCCTCCTCTCTGTGAAGCGCCTCTCCTTGCTCTTCATTGCTTTCATGCTCACAGCTTTTCTTTTAAATAATCAAACCTTTCCCACCCTTGCTTCTTAATTACCTCCTTTCTCTAAAGGTATTTTAATCTATTGCTATGCATTTAATATTATTTCTGTCTACATCAAGTCTCATAAATATGAAATAATGTTGGTCTCTGTGGAATACCTTCATTAAAATATCACCTTCTGCCCTGTCTTCAGGGCACGCCTTTCCAGGCTTGGTACCCAGGCGGGGAGTGATGTTCACTCAAAATACAGTCCTCAGGGTCATCCTGGTCTGTGGGTCACAAGTTGTGACCTTGACCTCTCTGGGCCTTAGTTTTTATTTTATTTGTAGTAAGGACTCCTTCCCACCTCTTTCCTTGGGGCTCTCCTGAGGATGGCATGAGATGGCCGTGTGAACAGCTGGCTCACAGTGGCTTTTACACCGTGGTTATGTCCTTCTCTCTCCAAGCATGCTCTCTCTGGATTACAGCTCTGACCTTGCCTTTTCCAGTAGCCTCTCCTCGTCTCAATAAAGAACAGTTCAACTCCCCTTTGCCACTGCCTGCTCTAAGAGACAACCCATTAAAGTCAAATGATACTGGTCCTGAGCTGGTGGCCTCTGCTTTAGAGTGAGTGTTGTTCCCAAAGTCTCTGGTT
Organism: Meriones unguiculatus; assembly: GCF_030254825.1. Classification (NCBI taxonomy): domain Eukaryota; kingdom Metazoa; phylum Chordata; class Mammalia; order Rodentia; family Muridae; genus Meriones; species Meriones unguiculatus. The sequence continues at coordinate 10,914,243 of NC_083349.1, forward strand.
CAGGGTCAAGGTTATTTTTAAGCTTGTGTTGACCCAGTAAAAACCCATTCTTCACCTAATTTCTCAACCAAAATTTCTTTCTCTTTTGGTGTGTGTGTGTGTGTGTGTGTGTGTGTGTGTGTATACATGTGAGTATAGGTGTTTATGTAGTGTGGAGGTCAGAGGACAGCCTTGGGTGTCAGTTCTTGGGCTTTCCACCTTTTTGTTTGAGACAGGCTTCTTGTTGACTTATGTCTTAGTTAAGGTTTCTATTGCTGTGAGCATCTGAGACCTCGAAGCCCACCCTCAGTGACACACTTTCTCTAACAAGGCCACACCTACTCCAACAAGGCCACACCTCCTAATAGTGTCACTTCCTAGTGGCCTGTGGGGAGCATTTTCATTTAAACCATCACAGCCTAGAGGCTGCATAGGCTAGCTTGGTTAGCCCAGAGGCTTCTGGAATCCAGCTGTCTTCACTTTGCCCTCACGAGAATGCTAGGTGCACACTCTTATCTATTTTTAACACAGGCTCTGAAGATTCGAACTCAGGTCTGAACATCTCTCCAGCCCCAATTTTGCTTTTACGTTTAATTTCCAAAAGCATACATGTGGCTTCCATAACCACTGACCAAATTCGGGAATGCACGAGGCCAGAATTAAGAGTAGTAGTATAGTTTTTTTTTTTCTTTAAAAAATACATACAGATTATAAACTGTATGCCAGGCAAAGCCAGCGGTACTCAACAAGCATTCTGAACCATGGGTGATATTTTCACACATTTTACAGATAAAGGAACTGAGGCTCACAGAGGCTAAGTCTTTGAAGTCAGGCACCTACAAATTAAATGATAGCTGTCACGCAAGCTTGTCAGCCCCTGCTGTCATAAACCTTCTCCCACTACCATCTTCTGTAAGCAGACTCTATCTCTGGCCACATCTGGTTCCTTACAGACTGGGACAACTTGGCTCCTCACTTCCCACACCATCTGGAATCCAAGTGTGCAAGCTGGATTCAGGGTGTGTCAGTGGATGGAAGTGGACTATTAACTCTGTGGAAGAAGGACGAAGAATTTATCTTCTGGAACCATCTTCTCACTGAGTTCCTGCCGTGCTGCTCACTGGCTCTCTGATGACAGTGGCCCTCCCATAGCACATCAATCTTATTTTACAATAGTTGGCAATTGTTTTATCTGAATTTATTCAATTAAAATTAATAACCTGAAGTTGAGATGCTTCAGTCTTCCGCTACATATTTCTTTAAGACATCTTACCTCTTTTTGAATAGAAAGGACCTTGAGATGATGGTGAATTGATAACTCATCAGTAGGAATTGAAACCCCTTTATTGTCCCAGATAACTACACATTATAACATATCCTCCCACTCTTGTTTCTCTTCAGATTGTGTGACATACCCACCCATTAAAAATGTTATTGGAAGTGACTCACAGCAACAAATACGTGGATGCTTACCTACCTGGGGATGGCGCTATCCACAGTGGACCAGGCCCTCCTGTATCAATCAGCAATAAATGCCCCTCAGATATTTCCACAATCTAGTCTAATGTAGGCAGTTCCTCAGTTGAGATCCCCCTTTCCCAGGCTTGTCTAGATTTGAGTCAGCTCCTAAGAACTAATTACGATAGCATCATGAATTGTACTTCTTTAACTATAATCCAGAATAAATCATTCCTTCCCTAGATTTCTTCTTTTAAGGATTATTATAGAGACAAGAAAAGTAACTACTGAAGGTATTTGGATGTTTGGAGACACAGGTACCTATGGGTTAAGGTGACTACTGTGTTCAGTACATAACCCTCTATAGAGGTTTGCTGCCTAGGAGCTACAGGTTATGCCATGCTGCTAGGTGTGTAGTGGACTGTGCCACCTAGGCCTGTGTAAGTATGCTCAGTTGGTGTTCACACCATGGTGAAATCACCTGAGAATATGTCTATAAGAACACACGCCATTGCCAAGGGAAACATGAGCTATTTCATCAAATCCTCACGGCCATCAGTACCTGTGTTCAAGCTGGGATAATAACCCAGTGCCTGTGAGGATGTGCCAGATGCCCCAGCTTCTGCTGCTTCTGAGTAACATCATCCTCGGGATCACACAGCTACACAGCTCCTTGCCTCACCGCGCACCTCAGGAAGCTTCTCCTAGACCTGGCCTCTGGTCTACTTGCTCCCTCCTTCTTCCTATTCATTGAGGTTAATCTACTCTGCCAGAACCTCTGCCTGTCTCCTTCCCATCCCTCTGGCCTGGTCTTCTTCCCTCCTGTCATACTGCATGGCCAAGCCAGTCCAAAAAATATGACCTCCTTTGGTGACAGGACATCTCTGAGTAGCACATGCTCACACACCTGTTGGCCTTTATTACCCCAAGCAGACTGTGGTTGACCAAGCTATCAACTGCCAACCATTTCTGCTCTTCTCAAGGCCACCAGCTCTCTCCATCACTCCTGAGAGTGACGTGTTCACTGTAATGACACCCTGGGTATGTCTTGAATGACTGAATGACAGGAAGATTGATGGTTAACTCTTAGAAGCCGGGGGCAGGCCAGACACCCGAGGTCACACATCCATAAGAGGCAGACATCATTGAAGCATGACCTCTTTCCTCCTTGGCTGGTGGTGTACAAAAGGCTGGGCTCTGGGTGTGTTATATAGCCTACACTGCTTTTGAACCTGGATTCCACGATGTCAGTGCCTTCAAGATGTGCAGACACCCAGTGCTACTTTCCTCTGGTCACCTGAGCTTTTTGTAAGAGGATACTAGCTATGTTCTCCTGCCCTGATGCCACCACCAAGTATGCATCCTTCTAGGGCATGACTAGCCAGCACCCAGCAGATGATCACCAAGCTTTGAGCAGGGCCAGGCTTGACTCTCCACAAGCTGTGCCTGCCCTGGGAAGCAAGAGTGGACTATCCCATGAGCGTCACAGTTGGCTTCCTTAGAATGCCTGTTCAACAGACTGTTTGGATGGCAACATCACAAATCCATTTTGTGAAAAGCCAATGATATTTGCACCCAAGAATTCAATAATGGGACATAAAACTCAGGGAAAGAGATAATCAAATTGTCTATCCAGAGTGGAGTTAAAATTGTCATAAACATTGATCCTTCATTGCAGGGGACAGGAATAATAAACAGTTACTGAAATTGCATAGCTGCAGAGATTTCATTCTCTAATTGTCAAGAAGCATTAAACATCAACCATTTATTTTTGCAGCAGAGGAAGCATGAACAGGCTTTGGTGCATTCCTCCACTGGAGGCTGTCCCTAATTGTCATGCATAGTTTGCAGCAAGGTTACTGAGAAAAATTGTTTGCATTTATTAATCAAAAGGAGTCAAAGACACACAAAGATATCATCAAGGCTCCCTTGTGCGAGGGGGAGGCTGACAGGGAACAATTCTGATGAAGTGTTTGCAGAGGGCTCACAATCTGTTCGGAGCCCTTTTTCTTTGCAGGTGCAAAACCTTTCTATCAGAAACATCAAAGAAACAATTGAAAATTAAACAGAGTAAACATCGAGATGCAGGTTTCAATCTTCCATTTTTTGAAGACAATGGGAGAGGTATAATTAATTTCCAGGCAATATTTGCGTTCTTTCAAAATTCATTTGTGCACATTAGCATCTCATTAGCCGTGTGGTAAGCACGGCTGCTCCTTTCCCCCTCTCTTTGGCACCTTTTGTTTTTGAAAAATTAGAAAGTTGAACTACTCCTAAGATGTCTTTTACTCCAAAGCATCCATGCGTGGATAATTATCTTGCGCTGCTTGTTTGATCAGCTGAATATGTTAGAACTGCGTGGGTAAAGATGGGAAGCAGGAAATAGGTTAAAGAAGTGCTGTATCGTAATGCCGAGAACTTGAAAAGTATGGTGGTTTGGATGAAAGACAGCCCCCACGGTCTCAGACTTTTGAATACTTTGGGAGGCTTAGGAGGTGTGACCTTGTTGGAGGAAGTACATCTCTTAGGGATGGGCGTTGAGGTTTAAAAGCTTGGGCCATATGGAGTTTGGTCTCCTGGCTTCCTGCTTGTGGTTCAAGATGTGCGTTCTCAGCTGCCATGTTCCTCACTTATAATGATGGACTCTAACCCGCCGGAACAGTAAACTCAGAAAAACTCTCTTATATATTGCCTCAGTCATGCTGTGCTATCATAGCAATAGAAACCTAACACAAGAAGTGTTCTAACTTCTTCTAACACAAGAAGTAAAATGGCTTTCTGGTCCTTCTGCTACCAAGTATTTTAATATTTCTATGTTAGGCTACTTGTAACTACTGAGCCATCTCTATGTGGCTCCTCATTTGGTTGTTTAACTGTGTGTGTGCATTTACTTGTGTAGGTGTGCATGGAACGAAGCCAGAGGCTGGCATGAGGCTGTCTTCCTTAGATGTTTCTCCTCTTTAGTTTTTGAAACAGGATCTCTTACTGAACCTAAAGCTTGCCTACTGGCTGGCCAGTGCAGTAAGTCTGCAGAATCTTCTGGCCTCCATCCTCCCGTTTTAGCACTGGTGTTATAGACAGATGCAACATGACCGGCCACCTCCTGTTCCTACCATCACAATTTCCCTGGAGTGGTATATCCCCTGGAACCATGAACCAAAATAAATTCTTTATTTCTGAAGTTGCTTTTGATGGACATCTTGTCACAGTGGCTAGACAAGCAACGAAGGCACCTGTCACCTCTTCTGACCACAGAGGACACTAGCACAGATGACAGAAAGCAAGGGTTTGACAAAATTACAAGAAATGCCCGCAGAAGAGTAATTTTCTCTTCGTGTGGAGCTCTCTTTGGGTGTGTGTGAGCTCTGAGACACACCCACGTGGCTTCTTTGGTGTGCCACCACATCCTGTGCAGGCTCAGCTACTGACATGCTGGAGTAGCACACACAGTCACTTGGAAGTGGACCACTTTGAAGCTGCCAGCCACTCTTTAGCAAGTGGCAGTCAAAGAACCTGTGAAAGTGGCAGTTGAAGGGCCTGTGATTTGCTTGTTCGTGCTGGCTTGGCAGCTGGGTTTGATACGAGGGACCAGTCAGAAAACACAGCTTTGCAGCTGGAGAAGCTGAATCTCAACAATGCTCACAGCTGGGAGAGCATCTATAGCCCAGGAGGCTTCTAGACAATAGAGTGAGCATGCTTGGAGTGTGCTGGAATGGGGGCAAGTCTTGGGCAGTTTGGTTTATTTGCCAGGTCAATAATTTCAATACCTCCTTTCAAGATTTCCTTCAGAGAGGAGAGCAGTAGTTCCCCTCAGATGTGGCGTTAAAGAACATATACCGAGAACTACTGTTTTGCCTCAGAAAGCCTGAAGCCACCTGCTGACCAAGGACAACCTCTGTTCTACAGAGATCACGGGAATGTGAACTGCAATGGAAACTCAAAAGTGGAGAGTGCCCTGATTCCCTTTGCCTGCTGAGACTCAAAAAGCCAGTCCATTCTGAGGGGATTAAATCTTTTCTATGTGACTAAAGAACACGAGATTCTTTTCTTCTCTTTTGTGTTATTTACGATGGCTTGCTAGGTGACCAAAGGTGAAGATATTAATGCGTTCAGTCATTTTACAGGGAGTATTTAGTGAGTAGCTGTGCAATAAGGCCTGAGTGCATGTCTAGATGTAAAGGTAAAAATACACAGCTCTTCAACTCAGGAGCACAGCCTTGGAACAGAGGCACCTGCAATCAGCGTAGAAGACTGCACCTTTACGATGAGCAGGCTGGTGTCTCCCAATGTAGGTGCACTCCCGACTCAAAGGAGCTTGTGCCAAAGTGTTGGTGTATTTTTAAAATCTATTTTATTGGGTTCTTATATAGAGCACCCTTCTCCACCCCAATCCCTTCCAATACCACAAAACCAGGGAGAAGAGACAGAAGGTTAGAGGGAAGAAGGGATGTTGAAATCTTTTTAGACTACTTCCTGCTGATTAGGGGTGCTGAGTTCCTTAGGAAAAGTCAAACCTTCATCTCATCATGATATCTCCAACTTCTTCTTGTCTCTTTTGTCATAACCACTTGACAAACCAGCAACAGCAGGAGCAGAAACCAGCAGGAGGAATAGCCACGCCTCCTCTCTTGGGGTTCTGTTTTTGTTTTTGTTTTTGTATCTCATTTATCTGTGATTTTAAAATAATTCATCTTCTTGCTTGGTATGCAGGTGAGCAGTGAAGAAAGCAATGCATCTGAATGCATCTGCTGTACCGGCTGGTAAAAGACGTGGGCACGAGAACTTTAGAAGGCACTGGAGGAGCTCTTTCCTGTCAGTCAAGATGCTCTCACTCCTGTTACTCTTGAACTTGGTTTCAAGCTTATGCTGTGCAAATCCTAGCTGTGGCTGAGGATAGGCTCCAAATGTCTCCCAAGCGACTGTGGATTCTCTCCTTTTCTTCTCTGTTTTTATGAATGATCTTTAAATCCAAATTCATGTCCAGTCCAAGGCTTCCTTCTTGCGGAGGCATTGTAGAGTCCTGAATTCTCTCTAAAAGCAACAGCCTTGAGTGAGTCCAGGTGCCGGCTTCTCAGAGCCATCTGCGTGATGTAATGGTGTTTGCTAGCGACTTTTAGTGCCTGATGGAGAGGGGGCACAGTGCTCTTCAGATGGCAGGAGGAAATAAAGGTGCATGGAGTCTGGGGATAAAACACTACGAAACTGGGCTTTTACTGGTTTGGCTGCGAACACTGTGTTCCCCAGGCAACCCAAATCCACACTGCATCCTTCTCATCAACTCTGAAGCTGACCATAACATTTTTTAATGCTCTCTCAAGAATTTTCTTTTTTTTATTACAACTTATTCACTTTGTATCCCAGCTGTAGCCCTCTCGTCCCCTCCCAATCCTACTCTTCTTTCCGCCCTCATCTCCTCCCATGCCCCTTCTCCAGTCCACTGATAGGGGAGGTCTTCCTCCCCTTCTATCTGACCTTAGCCTATCAGGTCTCATCTGGACTGTCTTTCATAGTCTTCCTCTGTTGGCTGGTAAGACTGCCCCCCCACCTCATGGGGAGGCGATCAAAGAGCCAGCCATTGAATTCATGTCAGAGACAGCCCCTGCTCCCCTTACTAGGGAGCCCATTTGGAGACTGAGCTGCCATGGGCTACATTTGTGCAGGCAAATGGGCTAGACATTGGAAGAAGGTGAAACAAGAATTTTCTTAAAGGAACTGTCTCATATTGAAAAGGGCGACAGCTTCACCTGGTTCTTTACTCATCTGAAAGACATTCCAAAGCTCCCAGTGTTGATGAACCTGAGTAGACACGATGTCTAGAAGGGCCACACCATCAATACTTGCACACATCTCCTCACACAGCAGAATCACTTCCTGTGCCAGAAATTCCTTTCTCTGCTTCAACTTTGTGGTTGGTCATCAGACAAGAAGTCCAGGTTTTTAGGATGGTCTTCATCTCACACAGAGGGGTTTTCAGGATGAGCCTCCAGAAAAACTCAGAAACATTCTCATTCATGTCTTTGGCCCAGGCTCAACACTGCTAAGCTTTGGAGAGAAGGGCATTCAGGGTGGGGTGGCCAAAGACAAGATCTACCATTCCTTAGCATTTCCAAAGACTTTTATTCTGAGGGGCCTGCAGAATGCCATAACCTACTGCTTCTGCAACCATTCCCGCCGGCACATTTTCAAAGCCGCCAATCAGGTCCTGGTATTTTTATACCTCTCTAGAGGGCCCAGAATTAAACTGTCTACAGCTGGCATAATCACACCCCTGCGAGAGCATACAGGAGGCAAATATAATCTGCTTCTGTGGACCATCTGAAGCAGCTCCATACCCCACACCTGGGATTAAAACAAAAACATGTTTACATAACAAAACTGGGGTTTTTCTTCTTCTTTTTAAAAGTTTTTATTTATTTATTGTTTATTACAATTTATTCACTTTGTATCCCGGCTGTAGCCCATCCCTTATCTCCTCCCAGTTCTACCCTCCCTCCCTCTTCTCCCCCTAAGCCCCTCCCCTAGTCCACTGATATGGGAGTTCTTCCTCCTCTTCTATCTGACCCTAGCCTATCAGGTCTCATCAGGACTGGCTACATTTTCTTCCTCTGTGCCCTGGCAGAGCTGCACCCCCACAGAGGGAGGTGATCAAAGAGCCAGCTACTGAGTTCATGTTAGAGACAGCCCCTGCTTCCCTTACTAGGGAACCACTTGGAGGCTGAGCTGCCATGGGCTACATCTGAGCAGGGGATCTAGACCCTTTCCATGCATGGTCCTTGGTTAGAGCATCCATCCCTGCAGGTCCCCCTGTGCCCAGATTTTTTTGGCCCTGTTGGTCTCTTTGTGAAGCTCCTGTCCCCTCCTGGTCTTTCTATCCCTCCCCTTCTTCCATAAAATTCCCTGCCTTCTGCCCAAAGTTTGGCTATGAGTTTCAGCATCTGCTTTGATCCCCTGCTGAGCAGAGTCTTTCAGAGGTCCTCTGTGTTAGACTTCTGTTCTGTTCCATGTTTTCTCCTTTCTCCTTCTCTGATGTCTATAGTATTTGCCCTTCTGGATGAGGATTAAGCATCTTCCCTAGAGGTCCTCCTTGTTGTTTAGCTTCTTTAGGACTATAGATATTAGTATGTTTATCCTACATTATGTGACTAATAGCCACTTATGTCTGTGTCTTTCTGCTTCCGGATTTCCTTACTCAGGTTGATCTTTAGAGATGGCTTAGCTGTTAAAGGCTAGGCTCACAACCATAAACATAACTGTTTTTTTTTTTTTTTAAGACACCAAAATTCTTATTGCACCAAACTCTCCATCTTCTGGAGCACAGAGATGCACAGACTAGGTCATTTTGTCTTCATGGGGCACTGACATTCACCCTGAGACACAACGCTTGAAACTAATGATGGCAGTTCTTAGTGACTCTGGCTAGTGCCACCACACATGGGGTAAGCCTTGTTTTCTTCATACTTGTGTCTTCATTTTAGAATGGTGCCTAATGTGCAGAACACACTAAAAAACTAGTCACTTCAGAACAAGTCAGTTCAGCAGGAGCCTAAATGTGTGCAACAACCATAACCAGGGAAAACAGATGTTCTAAGTCTGATATGAAAGAAAGAAATGATGCTCAGAAATGTTACAGTTCATTTTTGATTAAAGCTTTGAGCTAGCCGAGATTATGCCCTGACAAATCCACAAGTCGGAAGTCCACCTCATGGCCTAGCCTTTCTTACTACAGTTCTATGGCTATGAGGAGACACCCATGACCAAGGCAACTCTTACAAAAGAAAATACTTAACTGGGGGCTTGCTTACAGTTTTAGAGGGTTAGTCCATGATCGTTATGGTGGGAAGCAGACAGCCATGGTGCCGGAGAAGTAGCTGAGAGCTTTACCTCCTTATCCACAGACAACAGGCAGAGAGAGAGAGAAAGTGAGACTGGACCTGGCATGGGCTTTTGAAACATCAAAGCCAACTCCCAGGGGCACATTTCCCCCAGCAAGGCCAAACCTCCTAACCATTCCAAACAGTTCCACTAACTGGGGACTAAGCATTCAAATGTATGAGCCTAGATGGCCATTCTCATTCCAACCATCACACTCCCCAAGCATCCTAATCCTACAATACAGTGCCTTCAAGGTATTGCTGGCTCCAGCTCTCAACTAAGGGCCTGACTATGACCTTCCCTGCCACCCAGTGTGGAGAGAGAATCCTCTGGAACATGGCCAGACAGGACAAGATAAGAATCCAAAATTCAAATAGTGGCCTATGCAAAACAGAAACTTAAATGCTACGTTTGTAAAGTTGAAAAGAACGTGTCAATTTCTTCATTACTTGGGGATGGAGATACTGTTATCCCATTTCATAAGGAGGAAATTGAGCTCTTACATGAGGCCACCCAGGAAGAGGAGACAGACATTAGCCAAGCTGTACTGGTTGGTGACGGCTCAAAGCTAGTCCTGGGTTAGGATGTGTACCTGGATATATGGTCAAAGATTATTCTGTGTCATCTGTGAACGTTGTTTGTTTTTAGGTGGGTCAACATTAAATCTGTATTCTCTGAGGAAGGTGGATGACTCTCCATCCTGTGGGAGGGTCACATAGAGTCAACTGAAGGGGTGTAAAGAACAAGATTGGTTGTTTTTTAGCAAGAGGGAATTCTACCAGCAGGCTGGTTTGGAGCTGGAAACACAACCCTCGCCATGATTCACCCATCAGATGTTCAGATCTGCCTGGCTCTTGTTTGTCTCTCTGCTCTGTTTCTTGTGGAACCCACATCCAGTCACAGAGTGGAAATAAAATCGATGGTCACCAGAGAGGCGTGAGCTGTGGCAGGATTGCAAGTGGGTTAAAACAAATTCTTATACCAAAGCCTTGGATGACTTAAAATGTCAAATTCCAAGCTGATGGCTCTGACATGAAGGCTTTCCCAATCCAGCCCTCAGAAGTACAACCTATGGACCTTCCTCTCCTCACCAGGCTGTGTCCTGAGCTGGCCCATTGCTCACAGCCGGGAGAGGCTGTCTGACTAGGAGTCGTGAGTGCTTCATCCAATTAGCAGCTTCAGCCCTCGATGCACTATCATATCCAAAGAAGAACACTTTTAAGTTGCTGCGTTTCTAATAGAGAGATGAAAAACAAGGATCTTTTTTTTTTATTAAATATTTATCTCATTAATAAACACAAGATAATCATGGCTTTTTATTGAATTAACTTTTCCATTTGGGTCCATGCACATTTCACAGATACACTCTTTTCTTGATGTGAAAAGACTTAATTACAAAATCACAATAGTGATTCTCGTCTGCATGAAAATGAAGCCAGTGAAATTGCTTTTCTCCCCCAGTGCTTGTTGCTACAAAGAAACACAATAGAATATGACAGTTCTTGGAGACTCACTAATTGTTTTTGGATGAAGTTTGGGGGATTACAGGCAATTATCCAACAGCACATTTTTCCATGACCATCCATGTTCAGGGACTTATTTTGAAATGAAAGCCAAACTACAGAAGAAATGCAGCTATGATAGCAGATATCTGTTATACCTCTGTCCCTGTTATGTGGCCACACAAGATAGTGGTGTATCGAGGTCAGAAGTCAGCTTGACGGAAGCTGGCAACAGGAAGCAGGCATCCCAACCTGCTAGTTCACTCTGTGGGGAAACTGTCTGTGGGACACGGCACCTGCTTGCACCTCCTATCTTTGTCCCAAATAGTCTTTGTTCTTCTTTCCAGCATGGCCACACAAAGTGGAGTTTTGGGGATGCCACATTTGGTGGCTATATAGTCCTTGAGCCACCATGCTGGCTCCTTGCTCAGCCCCCCTCCCCCCAGGCTGCGGCAGTTCTGCTTCCCACTGATAAGAACCAAGACCCAGCAATGCTGCCGAAGGTCTCACAGGCTGTGCTCTATTGGATGGTGGGAGCAAGGGCGGGGGGGGCACTCACAGACTTCAGTGGGAGGCAAGACCAGGGGTTGTGTAATGAGGTCTAAACTGAGCCTGTCAAGGGAGGGACTTTCCAACTCTGTCTGGCTATCGTCTAGTCCTGGCCTTTAGCTCTTGTTTCCATTGGCCCCTTGCTAGGAAGGGGCCTTTGTAGAATCCTTCCCTTTGTTCTTAAATCACAATCTGCATTCATGAAGCCTCTCAGCCACAGCTCTCTCCTTGCCAGACTAGGGCTCAGGGCTTGTGCCTTCATCTCCCTGCTTCATTACAGCTACTTGTCCAGCCTGGAGTCCATCTCATGGAAGTCTGGAGGTCCACCGACTTGTCCCCCTTTCAGATATGCTTCCATGGTATCTGCACCTTGCTGGAATCTTCCTCTGTTAGTCCTGGTCAGATTCTTTGGGACGGTCACTGCTGGGATGCCTTCTGGTTTGTCTCTGTTCTGTCTCACCCTCCTGGCTGGACACCCCAAACCCCCAGAATATGTGCCGAGATCTGCTGGACTTTTAAAGTGACCCTCTCGTTGCCACCAGTGATGACTGAGTTCCTTCAATGTGGCTCCCACAACATCCTAGAAATCCAGACAGCCTCTAGCCATTCTCGCCTGTTACCTTATCTCAGAAGAGCGTCCCCAGAGAGGTATTTTGAGAAAGAATTTTATCTGATCACTACAGGCAATGATCAAAGAAAACTAATTCCTCTGCGTTTGTTACGACAACATCAGTAAAAGAAGCCAGGGACAGAGTCTCCGGAGAAGCATGAAGTATGCAATAAAGGGCAATGTATAATTAATGAGCATCACGTCTCCACACAGCACTTTCAGACCCAAAGAGATGGGCAGAAGCTGGCTGCCTTTTACTTGTCTGTAAGAGGAAACAGGGAGAGAGGCTGAATGATTTTTCCCCCCAAAGGAAACTACCATAGAAAAGAAAAAGGACCCCAACAATGTTAAAGGTGGTTGTGATGCAGCTATCAATCTAAATCTCCATATCCAGGCTCCAGGGATCTGAGAGAAGCACCTGGTGCATCCGTTCTGTGGTTCACGGCTTGGGGAATCCCGGCACCGTCAAAGTCACACGGGAAGCCCATTGGACGGGAGCCTGTTGGACGGGAAGCCCATTGGACGGGAAGCCCGTTGGAAGGGGAGCCTGTTGGATGGCTTGCAGACAGCGTCTCCAGTCCTGCTCTCTGTTCTGTTCTGTCTCTGGTTCTGCAGCCACTTACCTTATGGATCTCTTTGAGAAGACTGGGGTAACAGTCAGAGCGATGAGGCATGGATGACACGGTGACACGCATTGGCATGGGCTAGCTGCTCTCGGAATGAAATTACAAGCAGCCTTCATTTTGACTCTGGCACAGAATGAGTTACCCATTCGGGTTGCTTATTGTGTGCCACCATTGACTTGAAAGCTTTCTTTCCTTCTTTTTTAAGATTATTTATTTATTATCCATACCGCATTCTGCCCGCATGTGTGCCTGCTTGCCAGAAGAGGGCACCATTATAGATGGTTATGAGCTACCATGTGGTTGCTGGGAATTGAACTCAGGACCTTTAGGAAGAACAGTCAGTGTTCTTAGCCTCTGAGCCACCTCTCCAGCCCCAAAAGCTTTATTTGTTAAACTCAGAAGAGGGTGTCAGATCCCTCGAAGCTGGAGCTGGAGCTACATGTTCTGAGACACCCATTGTGGGGACTAGGAACAGAAGCTGGGTCTTCTGCAAGAGCAGCAAATAAATGCTCTTACCCGCCGGACCACCCCTCCAGTTCCTGAAAGTTCTACTTTTTAAAAAAATCAAACTTGTCCTCAAAGCAAGATAACTGAATATACTAGTCAGACTCTCTCTCTCTCTCTCTCTCTCTCTCTCTCTCTCTCTCTCCCTGTTTCTTTTTCTGGACTGGGTCTCTGGTAGTCTAGGCTGGCTTTAAACTTACTGCTTCGTGGAGGCTGGCCTTGAAGGTCTGGTCCTCCTGCCTCTGATTCCTGAGTGCCGGGATTATAAGCATGTACTACAACCCCCAGTTTATGCAGTGCTGGGGATCGAAAACAGTGCTTCATGCATGCTAGGCAGGGGCTCTAGCCACTGAGCCACACGCCCAGGAGCATGGTTTATGGAAGTTATAAAAGAAACGGGATTTTCTGAAGGGGTCACCAACGCAGCTGTCTCACTGCGCTGTGGGAACAGGATACGTGCGGGTAGAAACCACAGCAAACACCAGCTTCTCTGCTCACATTCGTGAAACTAAGTTGTAGGAAATACACACGTTGGTTTGCCTTCCGTGTTCTTTTGAGTTTCTCTTTCTGTTTTCAAACCAGCTCTAGGCAGACGTGAGCGAACAGAACCAGTTTCTTTTTGTTTCCACCACCCTCGTTATTTCAGCAATTCCCAGCCTGGGCTCGGGGACCTGCTTTCGTGTCTGTTTATATGGCTCCTCTCACTTGTGTCCTTGGGAATTGGGGTTTTCATTTGTTCTCTTTTTCTTTACCGGAGTGAAAACCTATTTCTGCTCAGTCCAACAGTCAAACGTATCTCTTAAGTGACTAATCATACCCAGTGCTGAGCCAGGTGGACAGGAAAGAGCCTCCAAAACGCTGTTGTGCCTGTCCTTGTCCTGAGCTTGCTCTCCGAGCGTTCCATCTCCAGTGCTGTCTCTGACACGTCAGGTGCATGTGAAGTGCTTCCTATGATTTCACAGAAATCCGCACAAGGCCTGGGAGGTTGTTCTGATCATTTTGTCCTCTTTGCAGTTAGGAAATGGAGCGGAGAGACAGAGAGTTAAAGTGCTTTGCCAAGGTGACTCCGGAACAACATGCAGTCTTGGGGTAAGATCCGGGGTCTACAGTAACCCTGGCGGCCTGCACTGGAAGCGGCTCATGGGGATGTTACCTTCCCCTGTGGAGCTATTAGCCACTGATAGATTCTGGGGGAGAGGCAGTCATTTGGGAGGAGGAGGGTCATTTGTTGTGTACCCACTGTTGAGCCTACCAGCCTCCCGAGGTTAATTCTAAACCCATGGCTACACAGATGGCCCTGGTTAAACTCAGCAGGTGACAAAACCAAAAGTGGGTGTGGTGGTTTGAGTGGGGTTATTCCCCATAGGCTCAGGTATTTGACTGCTTGGTCCCCACTTGGTGGCGCTGTTTAGGGAGGTTTAGGTGCTGAAGCCTTGCTGGAGGAAGTGCATCCCTGGGACAGGCTTTGAGAGTTTATGGCCTCACCCCACTTCCAGTGTACTCTCTCTGCTTTGAGTTTGTGGCTGAAAATGCAATGCCTCAGCTTCTTGTTCTGGCTATCTGCTGCCATGTGACTCCCAGTTATGGACTTTCATCCCTTGAACTGTAAGCCAAATAAATTCCTTCTTCTGTAAGTTAATCTTTGGTCATGGTGTTTTATCATTAAAAACAAAACCCTGCTGACACAGTGGAAAAGCGACTTGTCGGGAGGAGGAGGGATCAACTGGGGTGCTAGGGGAGAGAAGACTGGAGGGGAGAATAATCAGAGTGTATTATAAACATGCAAGAAATGGTCATAGAATAAATTACAAAACTACACATGCATAGGAGACTTTATGGTTACAGCACACCCAGAATCCTTGTCCTCTCCCCTGCACACAGCACTTTCATCCCACTTTCACATGTGAGGCAGCAAAATGGAATCGTTCTTCCCTTTGGCCCCAAACCCTTGGCACAGGAAGAAAACATTATATAAAAACAACTCCATAGTACTAAGGATAAAAATAACTGTGGATGGTTCCTGAAGAAGAGAAGGCAGATGAGATGGGGGTTAAAGGGACAACAGTATTGGAGGGAGACCTGGCAGTGTAGACACTGCTGAGACACCTATAGGTCTACTTGATTTCACCATGAATGGGCCCATTAGATGCTGGAATGACATAATTTTACAAGCCTGATCTAATGTTTCAATATAAACATTTCAAACCCAAACAGAGAATAAACACTCCGTGGATACAAAGCAGTCTCAAGAACAGAACAGGACTCAAGCCGAATGTAAAAAATGGCAAGACATTTCAAGGGGAAAACATTTTAGTGCTTGCCTTTAATGCCTGTGCAGCACTGCAAATAGGAACTAATAAGAGGCAGGGCTGGGGGTAGGGCTCAGTGGGGAGTCTGCTGGGGTGGCATGCGTGAAGCCCTGGGTTCAACCCACAGTCCTGCATAAACTGGGCATCGTGCTGCGTGACCCCAAGTGCAGACCCCAGCACTTGGGAGGTGAAGGCAAAAGACTCAGAACTTCAAAGTCATCCTTAGCTACTTGGTAAGTTTGAGGTCAGCCTGTCTTGATGGAGAAGGGAGAGATGGGGGATCTTTGGAAATGGGTGTGGCTATGGCTTGAATATATCTCCCAGAGTCTGTGTGTGCAAACTTTATGCTGGGAGCTTGGGGCCTTCAGAGGATGTCTATGTCATGAAAGTTCCACGTCCACACATAGGTCCATTGTTGCTACTTCAGGAGAGGATACATTATCTTCAAGAGTCTATTTGTTATGAAAATGAGCGTGGCTCCTCTTGCTAGTTCTCTTGGCTGTTTGAGACTGGGTGATGCATACAGAAGGCTCTGACAGGGCCCTTTGACCTTAGCAGCCTCCAGAGTCACAAGAAATGCAATTTTTTTTCTTTATAAATTACCCAGTCTGTGGTATTCTAGTATAGTGGCACCAGCAGGCTAAGATAAGGTAAGAATACATCCTTTTTATTGTTATCTTCCTATAATTACATTTATAAGTGAGTGAGAAGTGCCACGTTTAGGAATACACGAAGATGGGACGGGACTGGTAGACTGAGACTGAGATCCTCCTTGGCTGGTATCTGACCTTGCTTTGCCTGAACAAACTTCCTAGGACCTTGCAAAGACGCAACTCAGAGCTACGTGGTTGGTGGTGAAACGTCCCAACAGCTTTTGACCCTACCCAATGAGGTCACTGACCCTTACCTGCAATCCTGTCTTGGAAGTAATCCCAATACCATGCCTGGCCCAGAGATGAGCATCCATCTCCCACTCCCTGTGTTCTGCAATTGATGAGACATTTCAATGTCGGCTGCTTAGTTTTGATCCTTTAGCTGTGATTATTCTTCCTCATTTTCAAGTATTGAAACCAAAGCCTGATTCTTCCAAGGTCACAGCTTGGTAAGGTTTGCTTTCCCATGTTCTAAAGGACTTAGAAGGTCTATGAAAACAAGTGAACAAGCCCACATGCCCATTGTGTGCTCCACACAGGCCAAGCGACTTTATATTTTATAACTATGACCTTATTAGATCCCCATGGGAACTTCCCAAGGGTACTTGCCATCTCCATAAATCTTCTGTACCAAAAAAGAAGCCATATGGTAATTTGTTCAAAGTCACATGGGCAGCAAGGAGCGGTCCCAGCATCTGAACCCAGGTCAGAGGCCAAGGCTCACGCTCTTTTTCTACTACCCCTCACCTGACCTCTGAATTTCAACCTACCCTTCAGAGGAACATGGGCAGGTAGAAATGTCACTCTACTTTGTTGGCCCTTGGGGATGTCATCAAGAAGAACTCTGCCTTTGTAATTTGAAAGTGATATTTATGAGATTAACTAAGCTAGGGGGCTATTTAAGAAAGAAAAATGCTATTGACTGCCAGGAGCTGCTGTGTAAATCACCCGGGGACACAGATCGTCTGCGGCTCTAAACAACTGAAAAAGTCAAACAACTAAAGATAGGTCATGGTAGGAGGCAGCACGAGAGATCAACGGGACAGACACCTAGAAAATACATCACGGCTCAGTAAGTATTAGCTCCATGGCTCTACTTTTATAAACATCACAATTGGTTAGTTTTTAGAGAAAAATCTAGGAGAGAGTGTCTTAAATTGTAACTGTTATAGAAGCATAAATCACCTGGATTAATCTGCAGTGGACTTTGGTCTACATGATATCAGTGTATATTGATTTAACAAATAAGTTTGGTGACAGAGGCAGTTCATAGGTACCTTCCTACAGCTGAATGTATATCTTCAGTTATTGACCATGATACTTGCTTCTGCTTTTGTTACAAATTTTACAGCTATAAATTAAAAAATCCATGCAGTCCTTTGTATTTCGAGTTTACTGAAATTGAAACCAGTTTCCACCCACACAGGAACATAGTTCCGTTAAACATAAATTCCATACCTGTAGTTTTCAGAGAGAAATCAAAATACTGAGAATTTGTGTTGATATATACTAGGATGGCTACTGAGCTTATTTTCTTCACTCACATACAATTTCAAGGAACATAAACAGTAGCTGATGGGTGCCTTTAGGCTACTGTTTGGGGCAGAAGGCAGCAGGACATAGTAAAACTCATTCATGGGCATTCCTTAAAATTAATCCCAGCACTTGGGAGGCAGAGGCAGGTGGATCTCTGTGAGTTCAAGGCCAGCCACTTAGTCTAAAGAGCAAGTTCCAGGATAGTCAGGGTTGTTGGACATAGAAAGCCTGTCTCAAAAAACAAAAACAAACAAACAAACAAACAAACAAAAAACCAGAAAAAAACCCATACTTAAGGAAGATGACTTACACAGTAAAGTGCCTACCATGCCAAGAAGGCATGAAGACCCAAGTGGAATTCCTAGGACACATATAAGAAGGTAGGTAGGTATGTGGTATGAGCTTGTAACCCCAGCACTGGGGTCACAGAGATAGGAAGATCCCTGGGGGCTGCTGGCCTGACAGCTAGAGTATTTGAAGAGCTCCAGGAAGGTGGAAGAGACCACGCCCCCAGCCCACCCCCACAACCCCAGCCAAACAAGGTGGATGTACTCCAGAAAACAGCACCCAAGGTTGATCTCTGGCCTCCACATGTACATGCACACATGTGCACGTGTGTTTATACACACACCCACACTTAACTTAGGTGAAGTTAGCATATAGTAAGCTTGCAGGATGCAATTTGGCAAACTTTGTTATTTGTGCACACCTATGAGTTCACCATTAATATGCTGAGTGGGCTTGTCACCTGGCTTTCTTCTGCTTTTTCACAATCACCCTCTCCTGTCTCTCTTCACTTCCCCAGGTCCAGGCTTTTCTTACCATTGTAGATCAGTCGTATTTTGTAGAATCTCATATAATCAGGATAACATATGCACTAGTTTTTTTTCAGCTTTGTGTGTGTGTGTGTGTGTGTCTGTGTGTGTACATGTGTGATGTACATGAGTATGCATGCCTGCACTTGTTTGACTGTAGGTGGACACAGGTGTGTGCATAGAGGTTGGCATTGGCTGTCTTCCTCAATTGCTTTCTACTTGAGTTACTGATGAAGGGTCTCTTGCTGGATCCAGAACGCTGGTTGGGCTAGTTTAACCATCTGGCTTGCTCCAGGAGGTGGGAAGATCCCCAGTCTCTGTCCCTAGTGTGCTGGGACTACCAGAGGGCCACTGCCTTCCATCCCCCGTCTCCTCATTTCCCACCAAGCCAGCTTCCAGCTCCTATTGCCATCTTTTATACTAAATAGATACGTCCTGGCATTCTGCCTTCCTCCTTGCCTTGCACCATTATCATGTACATTTTCGTCTGCGCATGTTATAGATTCTACCATACAGCTTCACAATCACATATGGAGTCTTTTCTTTCTGCTCATGCATCTATGGAGCCCGCACACATTTATCATCATGTCACCCATCACGTTGTAAGCTCAATGATGTAGTTTTATAATTGCTGTTTATGTAATTGTCTTTTAAATCAATTAACAGAAAGCAACAAGAACAGATCTATTTATATTCTCTTGTAATGTATACTGTCTTTCATAATTACCTATCTAATTACCTTTACTGGTGCTTTATATTTCTTCATATGGACTTGGGTTAGAACCTGTTTGCTCGAAACCTGAAGAACTTCTGGTAGCATTTCTTGGGTGCAGATTCTTCTGCGCTCTGCCCCGTGTAGAGACTGTCCTGCCTCACGCTGGCAGATGGGCACTCTGCAGAGCTGGGAGAGGAAGCCTGGGCAGAGCGGCGGCAGTCCTTGCTTCAACTGCCCAGGATCCCACTGAACAATCTGGGTTCTCACAGATAAAGCAAACAAAAGCCGCCAACCGCTTCTTAATTCTTGTGCTTGCTCATTTTCCAGGGCTCTGAACTGGTTGGTTTTGACCATTTTATCTAGCTCTGAGCTGCTGTTTCTGAGAGAAGATTTGCTGAGAAGTCTTAAGTACTATCTTACTGGGCTTTTGTTTGTTAAGCCTGAAGAAATGTTCTCCATTTTTTTCCTCTTTATGTTTTTGTTTTTAAGCTTCCACACATATGTATTGCAATGGTTTTGTCAACTTGACAGAATCTACATTCACTTGGGAGTGGGTCATGCTTGAGGTGTTATCATGACTCAGTAAACTGAGGCATTAGATTTGTTCACTGTGGGAGGCACTGTTCCCTGGGCTGGGAATATGGATGGTATAAAAAGGAAAAAGTGAGCCGTGCTCTCTGCTCTGCTTCTTGACCATGGCTGTAATGTGACCGCTGCCTCTAGCACCTGCTGGTCTGATTTCTCTGCCATCATGGGCTGTGGGCCAGAATGAACCCTTTCCCCCTTAAGTTGTGTTTGTCAAAGTGTTCTAACACAGCAACAGGAAAAGACTAAGATGTAGATTCTGTGTGACAAGCAAATTTGTCCTCATCTCCTCTAGCTTTTGTCTTCCCTCCTTTATTTAGGCTCCTCAGTCCTCATAGTTAGTTTACTTTTGTTTTCATGTCATATACTCATATTTTATCTTATGCAGCTGTATAAAACCCAGTAATAACCAATAAAAGAAAAAAATATATATTTGCCCAAGATATTTTGGAGACAAGGTCTTGTGTGGTCTAGGCTAGGCTCCGATTCAAATTATAGATGGAGATGACCTTGATCTTCTATCTCCTAGTCCTTCCATGCTATTTTTTTTTTAAGGAAGCTTTGGTGTGGCCAGAGGTCAACTCAGATGTCATTCCTTAGGAATCTTTCATCTAATAAGATGAAAGATTTCCCACTAGCCTGGAGCTCAGGTGGCCAGTGAGCCCCAGTGGAGGGAGACCTAAGTTTCATGAAGAATAGTTAGAACAGATGAGCCGAGAATTCTAGCAGGAGAGGCTGAAAGGAAGTTTACAGGGAAGACAACCTTGGAGCTTCTGTTTGGAGTTTAAGTCTTAGGGGGAGGACGGTGGTAATAAAGGGAAAGACAGTTTGTCGATTAGGGAGCTAAGATGTCAACCTGAAGTAGGGTGTTCTGGTGAGGCAGATAGGTTAATGAGGAGGAGGGCAGCTTAGGGTTAAGCTACAGAAGTCTCCAGTGGACAGGCTGTGGAATGTGCCCCTCTGGATAGTTGCAGGAGATCATGGTTTGAGAAGATTCTTCAGGTCTCTGTGGATGGAGGATAAAATTACAATGATGGAGTCATGGGAGTGAGGTGGGTGAAGCTGTCCAGCAGTTGCCATAAAAGTGATTACACCAGAAAGGTGGCAATGTTTCTTAGTATCAGAGCCAGGTCCTGACATCCCCAACAAGTTGGGTTTGGCTATCTGTCCTCTATGAGCCAATAAAAGGGACAGGTAACGGTGGAAAGCTGAGAAAAATTTATTCAAGGTGTCTACACTGGAATGGGAAGAGAAGAGGTTCAATGACACCTTCTCATCTCCACTTCAAGTTTTGATAAGATGTTTAGTTTAAACAGAAGGCAAGATATTTGCATAACTTAGTGATGGTCAAGATGTCATCCACCACAATTAATCCACCATTGTCTTGGCTTCCAGTCTCTCCTGCAGGGAAGTCTGACAAGTTGTCAGAACTGTGTGGAACTTTCATTGGCCAGAACAGCTTCCTTCCTTCTCTTGGCATGAGAGTACTGGGGAAATTCTAATTTCTTGAGAACCACTGTTTCAGTAGCCTGA
Organism: Meriones unguiculatus; assembly: GCF_030254825.1. Taxonomy (NCBI): domain Eukaryota; kingdom Metazoa; phylum Chordata; class Mammalia; order Rodentia; family Muridae; genus Meriones; species Meriones unguiculatus. The sequence goes on from NC_083349.1 coordinate 10,935,489, forward strand.
CAGCTGAATGGAGGGGCATAAGTGTCTTCAAAATGTCCTCATCCCTACCAGGATGGTTTCAGGAACATTAGTCAGAGGAAGCAGCATCAGCATACAGACACTTGGAGGGATTAATAATTTACTGTGTAGTGGTGGTACAAGTTAGTTGTAAATACTGAAACTCAGGAACTGTAGACTAAGATGGAAATCAAGCCTTCTCACAAAGTAAGATCCAGCTTAAAAACAGACTGTTGATTCAAAATTGCTGATTCTCACTGTGCATTTTCTTAATCCCCTGACTGAGGACAACCATACCAGCTATTTCTCAAGTCTTCTAATCGTGTTCTTCCAGCGCTGGCTTCCTCTTTTCCTTTCCTCCTCCATCATGCGCCTTATGCCTAACTCAGCTTCTTGCCATGTCTTCTCACAAGACTTTCTGAATCAAGTGATTCCTGGCCAAGAAACCAAAAGCAGAATCATCCTATTCCTCGATGGATTTGGATGAAAACTGGTAAGAAAATCAGGTACAACTCTAAGAGAAGACACTGGAGGAGAATGAGGCTGGGTCTGTAAGGATTCACACAATGGCAAGACTGAAGGTTTATACTGAGTCATGGTCCTCATCAACCATGTGTCCTATGATCATTAGTCAATCCTACCAGATGGGGTTTTACAATTTTAACCTGGACACTTGGTCTTGTCTAAATTGTGGGTGGAGTTTGTCCAGTAGTAAAATGTAGAACCTTTCAAAAAATACAAATAAAAGAAACAACAGAATTGATTTCAAGCAAACTTCTCAAACCCAGTATCTTTGAAAGATCCTCAACACTCCACATACCCTGCCCAAATAGGCATCACGCTCTAAAAACCATCATTTTCTGAAAGTCACTTTAATTTTCCCACCAGGTTGAGGATCTGTGAAAAGGGAGAGGCCAGCTTCCTCAGACACCATGGAGAGTAAAACTACACAGGAGGGACAACTGCAGAGTAACTAAGGGAGATGACAGCTCAGTAGATGCGACAGACAACTGTGTATTTCAAATGGTCACTCACAAACTGGAACAACCAGAAAACATCAGAGGTCCATTATGAGGAAAATAATGATATCAGGACAAAGGATACTTAATGGCTTGCAAATTTAGGTACAAAATAGTCATCTACACCCAACTGGTAACTTTCGAGTTTTGTTTTAAATGGCTAAGACTACTACCTGGAATGGTGGGGATACTTTCAGAGAGGAGGGAACAAATAATTCATCTTCCATTTTAATTTCACTACAACTGCGAACAGAGTGGCATGCTACAAATGTGAATGGTGCGCGGAGGGTATCTTTTTTACATTCCAGAGTATCTCACTGTTTGGGAGGGATTGTTCTCTTACTGGAATTGTTCACAAAGCAACCTATTATATGGTGAGAGGGACCCTCCAGGCACCATTGAAATTAATATGAAAGGAACAATCCAGAATGCCAGGCGCAGTGCATAAAGCGTAGGTAGGTGGTGGGAGACAGATAAGCAGCCTGGGAGGGTTAACTTGCAGAATCCGAAGCTGCGGAAAGATGCGTTATATAATTTACATTACAACCAGTCACGATTTCAGAATGGGTAATGAAAAGCTCATATAGTTAAGGACTGAATCCATAAAAGCCACAAAAGGCCGTGCAGCACAAGGGAACCAAATGATGGGTAAACAGACAAAGAAGGAAATCAGGGAGCAGGAGGAGCACGCTGGCCTTGCTTTCACCAACTCCTCTGGTCTTGGCAACCTCACCTGCATGCTGCGTCTTGCATTGTGTCTCGTGGTGGGTTACTTTAAAGGCAGGGTTTGGCAACCTTAGCAAGCCTGACATCTAAGGCCAGGTTGCTCTTTGTTGCGGGTGGGAGTGGGCGAGGGTTGTTGGTGCATCAAACTAAAAATGTCTCTGATGGTACCAGGTGTCTCCAATGAAGGCAGCCCTGTCCCCTTTGCTTAAAGGGAAGCAATGGCATAATGACTCCAGGGAGCTAGTGTACCTTGTGATCATAGACATACACCTTTTAAAGATTTATTTTTATTTATGTGCTTATATGTGTTTGTGAGAGTGTCATGTATGTGAGTGTGCCTGAGGAGGCCAGAAGAAAGTGTCAAATCCTCTGAAGCTGGAGTTACAGGTGGCTATGCGCTGCCATGTGGCTGCTGGGAACTGAACCGAGATTCTCTGCAGGAGCAGCGAGTGCTGTTAACCACTGAGCCACTTCTCCATCCTTCACTTTATCATTTAAGGAGGACTAATCAATGTAGTGTTAACTTTGTTCAAAAAAATATTAATCTAGAGCAGTGGTTCTCAGTTTCCCTAACGCTGCTACCTTTAATACAGCTCCTTATATTATGGTGACCACCAACCACGCACTTATTTCTTGGCTACTTCATAGCTGCAATTTTGCTGTTGTTATGAATTGTAATGTAGGATGTGTGGGATATCTGATATGTGATCCCCAAGGGGTCATGATCCACGGGTTGAGAGCCACTGCCCCAGAGGGTAAGCTGAGCATGCTTTAATAGATCTATGCATTCTAGAAAAATCTCTGCTGATTTCTGCCCCCAGCCAATCTTAAAACCAGGTAAGCCAGGCAAGGTGGGGCACACCCGTAATCCTAACACAGAGGCAGGTGGATGGATATTTGTGAATTTGAGGCCAGCCTGGTCCACAATGTGAGTCCAGGATAGCCAAGGCTACACTGAGAAACCCTGTCTTGAAAAACCATAACTAACCAACCAAACAAAAACCAAACAACAACAACAAAAAAACCCCAAACAACAACAACAACCCCCAAGTGTTTGGTCTGTCCATTCACAGAATAAGCATTGTTTTGTCACAGACTAAAACCCACTCTTTTAGGACACAGTGGCAATGATAGTTTAATTGCATGCTTCACTTGGTGGCAGGCAAAAAGAAAAGTGAGGTTTATTTCACAATGGAAGGGAAGAAGAGAGGCAAGTGGACAGTACTAGGCTCCAGGGTCAGACCTCTGGCCAGTAGGATGTCACAGCCACAGAGAGATTATTTCACAGTAAGCTACTCCTCAAGACTGCATGCTGGCTTCATGGCCGTCATTGTGATTTAGGCTCTTTTTTTCTAAACAGAACTAGGATTAGAGCATTAGTTCCATGAGGGCAGGAATTATGGCTCAGTGATGTTCATCATTGTATCTATAACACTTTGCCTGGTGGCTGCTCTGTAGTAATCAGTCAGCTAATGCCGCATGAATAAATGAATAAATAAATGAAGGAAGGAAGGAAGGAAGACAGGAATACTCACATTCAAGCCCATGGGTTACAGTGTCAACTTCTTAACAAGGCCTACTGTTATCTCTGTGCTGCAGGCACTCCTTGCTTGGCCCATGGTCGGTGGTCAATGAATGTGGAATCCTGAATGTGAGGACTCTGGCTGTGTTGCTCAGGCAACAAAAGCCATCTAGTTCCTGCCCAGGCAAGCATGCTGCTTGAGTCCTTTGTTCGGACTGCAGAGAATGGTTAGACGATCCTGTTTGCCTGCTCACAAGTGTCTCTACATCAGAAGAACCACACTTCTCCACCAAGACCCAGAAGAAGACATGCTGTGTGGGAAGACATCACTCATGCTTTACGGAGGATAGCACCACTGATTGCTCAATGAATGATGGCATATTCGGGTTTGGGTCTTCATCGCCCCTGTCCCATTCATAGGAAATTTCTAAATGAGCCACCCATATGCAGAATCTGACTTCACTGTCATGCTGCAGTTTAGGCAAAGGCTGTACAAACGTAATCATATGAGCCATTGAAGAGCTTGCCCTAATCTTAACCGGCATTATCTGTCATTTTGAGACTTTTTACATCTCATCTCCAATGAAAAATCAAGCGTGGGCCAAAAAGCAGAGTGGCTGGAGGAATGAGGAGAATGCAGCTCTGGGAAGAAGCAGAAACTCTCTCAAAGATGAGGGCCCGGCAAGTGGCATGCGCTGTTACACATTTGGCTGGTGAAATGAGGGCCCAGAAGCTACTGCAAATGGTAATGACAGGCAATAAAACACCCCTTTAAAACTCCAGCAAAAGATCAAGGCAGTAGATTGTAGCAATGCTGTAAAAACCAACCACTAGCAGATTAGCGCAGACAGGGCGAGAAAATCCAACTGAAAATTATTCAATCGTACCAAATGCTGCAGGGAAATGAGGCCAAAGAAGCAGTCAAAATCAAACAGAAGCAAGGTGCGCTTATATCGTTGAGTGGTTCAAATGCACTCAGGGGTTTCCAGCCCCAATTTAAGGGGGGAATGAATGAAACCTTTACTAGGAGAAAAAGTCACCAGGACCTCTCTGGTTTCTATCCCACCATCCCAAGTGGTCTTACCTGGAGAGCCCAGGTCCCACCGTGAGAATTCCAAGATGCTCTCATAGACCACAGATACCTTGAGTGATTTTGTCAAGCTCGGTTCTGCAACATGTGTGACGGACCTCTTGAATTAATTGCACTCAGTGTTTTCAGTTGTGGAAGATTCCTGACTCATGCAGGCAGTAATTACCTTTAATGGCATTCTCGGGTCTTTGATGATAAATTAGGCAACAACGATAATTTGGTAGCCAAGGTTGCAGTTAGTCACAGGTGCCCTCAATGACCTGTGAAAGTTACTTTAAAAAAAAAAAGTCTAAGATCCACACAGGTTAATTGCATTTCATAGTGTTAGAATAGAAAGATACAGTTCTATAAATAAACTAGTGTGGCTTTCTTTTTAATAATTGCTTAACTCCCCATGAGGAGGTGGAGTTACACATGCTAGTTCTTTGGCTGTGAGCAGGAAAGGATCAGACTTTTACTGAGCTCCACAATGTGACTCCGTCGTCTTCCTGGTGGCCCTGGGTAGTGACATACCCTCTCCACAGAGGAAAGGCAGGGTGGTGGAGATGTGGCCTCTCCAAGAAGACGCTTGATCTTTTAATCTCATCAATGACAGGGAGGGTTTCGTGTAAATGAGATACCTGTTAACATTCTTGGGTGAGTCAGCAGCGTGGACCGGCTCAGGGGATGCTGGCCAACTGTTCCAAACAACTCTCCACCCATTCCTAGGAAAGTTGCTGGACCCTGGGGTTGTAGTGGAGCCCATTGCAGGGTTTAGAGAGGAATAGCTGGCTCTGGCCAGCCTCTCACAGCACAGAATGATGTTCTTAAACCAAGAATCTCTTTCCTGGCTTCTTAGGAATCAGAAGGAGGAATTGTGGACTCAATGTGAGGTGAACTTGCCTGACAGTGGGAGAGTTGGAGGGAGACACTGCCTCAGAGAGCATTTCAACTAACCCAAACCTAACTTTGTCTCTAAAATACAATTATTTTCATCAACTAAAACCTCCTGTTGGTTTTTCCAGTGTTCCTGTCTTGTTCCACGATTCCATCTAAGATAATCGAGGGCTCTTTTGACTTCTCCAGACAATAGCAGCTTCTCATATTTTCCCATTTTGTGTTGATTTAGACAGTTCTGAGGAGTTCCAGTCAGGTATCTTGCAGAACATCCTGCAGTTTTGTCTTGACTGATCCTTTTCTCACAGTTAAATTGAAGTATAGGTTTGTGTCGGCGTACTTTAAAAAAAAAAACAAAAAACTTTTATTTACATTTTTTATATCCCTTTCTTCCTACTCCATCCCAATCCCTTTTAACACCCCAACACCAGGTAGGAGAGAAAAAGGGAGAGTGGGAAAGGGGGCACAGTTCTCTTAGCTGCTTCCCACTGGTTAGGGTTGTCAGGTCCAATTCTTATTTCAGGAGATCTCCAACTTCTTGTCTCACAACAGCAACCAGGAGCAGCAAAAAGGAAGCAGGAACAACCTTGTTCTTTCTCAGAGCACCCCAGAACTCTCTGGGCTCTGGCATTTATTCTCTTTCCAGAGTCCTCAGATTTAAACTATCTGCAGCTGGCAAAGAGCTCCCCTCAGAGCCGGCACGGGGCAAATAGTCTGCTTCTGTGGACCATCTGAATCAGTCCCACACCTGGGATTAAAACAGAACCATGTTTATATCCACCACAGGTTTGTGGGAGGGAGACTGGGCACTAGCACTAAGTGACCTTATCTCATTTTCTACCAAAGGTATACACAGTCAGTCACTGCTGCGGAATGTCCTCCCATCCAAGACCCCGAAGGACATGCTGTGTGTATAAGCATGTTGGGTTTTGGGTCCTTTCGATGAAGGGAGGTGCGCACCTTGGAGAACTGCAAAGTAGTCTGGCAGGGGGGTGCCAGAAAGAATCCAAGATGGAACACAGGCTTGTTGGGTTATTTGGAGTGGGTCTAGAGAAGCAGAGGTTTCCATGGCAATGTGACATTGTTAGAAAGCAGGACAATTCTATGATTGGGTATCTCACTAAATCTCATCTGCAGGGTAGCAAGACAAGTACAAATCTCACTAAAAATAAAAACGTCACTGAAAAAAACAAGCACCCAAACAGGAAACCACTGTTATTGAGCTATTTCTTTCCCATGACTACAACAAACTGCCAGAGCCCCATGTGGTTCTTTGTGAAGAAAAGGAGATTGCTTAGCTCAGCGTTTGAAGACTGTAGTGCAGGCTCTCGTGCGTGCTCACCGGCTATGTCACCTATGGTGGATGTATCCTGGCAGGAGGGAGTGTGAAAGGAAGCAATCACTTCCTGGGGTGTCAGGAAGCCACAGACAGAGGGAAGGACCAGGATCTCCCATTTAAAGAAGTTTCTGTTGGAGGACTGGCATCCCAAAGAACATGATCCCTCCATCAGCGGTTCCACCGACAGCTCAACCACCTCCTCCTAGACTCTGCTTTTTAATGGGAGCTAAGCCTTCAACACAGGGGCTCTTAGGGGACCCACTCAAGTCCCATCACAATCACACACCTTACAAAATCGTCCCTCATTAGATATCCTGTTAGATTATCGAATCACTCAACCCTTCTGCCATGTGACATAGAGTCAGGGAGTGGTGGGTGGTTAGCTTTACTGTCTTCTAAGTAAACACACACACCTTTTTAGTCTGGTTTTTCCCTCCTGTCTGCTATCAGAATGCAGCTCAGCAGCCTACATGGAGAAGCGCTGTCTGAGCACGCTGGGATGCAAGAAAGTCTGCGGAAACCTGGGTATTTCATGTCTACACAGTAAGAACTTACATCCTGAACTAGATATTTTCATTTTTGTGTTTTCTTCCCCCTCTAAGAATGAATACAGCAAACAGCTAGCCACAAAGGCAGACAATCCTCTCCAGCAGTCCATTACTTATGGATGCCGATAGCTCGCAGAACTTTACCCATGGGGAGGGAAAAAGCCGTCACTGGTGAGGAGGCAACAGTCACCCGTGGCTGGCGAGAGGGCAGTTTGTTGTGAGTGGCATCATGACTTTCTTTAGTCTCTCACTGCAGTCATCCTCGAAGGAATGAAGATCTAAAGGCATCTGTGCCTCTACCTTCCTTTGGCTATCATACAATAGAAACAACGGCCCTGAGGAATTGAAGTTTCCCCAGCAACCTTAACCTAGGAGAAGGAAAAGGTTAAGCCGGTGTCAGTCAGAGGGATGTCACTGGCTTCTGACAACTGTTAGACTACTTTGGAGGAGGAGATGGAGCCAAGACAATGATGGGTCAGTAATGGTTAGGACTGCACCCCAGCCAGGATTGCTCAGCCCTATAAACCTAACCTCTTTTTAAACCCCTTCCTTATTTTAGAACCCCATACATAGACTGGGGAGCAGGCATCATCCCTGCATGTCTTTATTTGTTCCTCTTCCCAAGGTGGCCATACTGAATAAACCTTCATCCCTGGCTTTTCCCTATTCCTTGTTGCTTTAAGGCTTGATGGGGATGGATGGCTCAACCTCGCTCGTTAGTTATCAGGGCCGGGGCTATGACCCTAACAAATTTTATAACACGGTGAGACAAAATTAGGAAGTGCTTAGTCAACATTTTGTCACAGTTTCAGAACAACTTCAAATTTGGCTTGCTGGGAAACTGTCTGTGCCTGTTTAGAAAATAAGCTGGGCTAGGTGTCAGAGGCAGGCCAGCCTTGGCATGTCAGGGGCACCTCCTCTGTCATTGCTAACCCCCTCCTCTGTCAGTGTTAACCCTGAGCACCCGGGAGAGGTCCCTCCCCATCCCACATGCTGTTTTGTGAAGCAGTCATGCAAAGTACAGGGCATAGTGAGCTCCCTGCACTTCCCTGTGGCATTCCTTCTGATTCTTCAAATGTTTCTCAGGTAAGCCTTAGGAGTCAGGCTTGGAAGAGCCTCGGAGAAGTCTGGAATGTGGTCAGCTGCAGTGTGTTTGGGGACCCCCATATGGCCTCCTCTCTGGGTTACTTGTTTCAGGAGCACGCATGGAAAAGAATTTGAGGATGAGCCAGTGCGAAAGTTAAAGTTTATTAAAGTAGAGAGATAATAGCAGAGTAAGGCCCAGTCGAGAGTGTGGGGGAGCTCTCAAAGGGGAGTCAGACATAAATATTTTTGGCAGTAGACATGGTTACCATTTGGGTGGCTCTCTGGTGACACCTCTAAGGGTTACAAAGTGACTTTTTCTTTCTTTTCTTCATATTTGACAAGTGAGATTATAGGCTGTAGAGGCGCCTTGGATAGAATTAAATCTGGTCAGAACCAGGAGCCACAGGGCCGCACAGGGGCACAGGACTCCCCCTTTCCCTGTAATTGAAGTTTCTGGTTTCTGAGATTCCAAGAAAATATCAGGTTTCCAGCTGAGAAGGGATGAAGGCTTTCAGCACTTGTTCCTGGTGTTGGAATTCTTGATGTGCTACTTGGCTGCTTGCAGGGGTGTGGGGGTGGGGTGCTCTCTTCCTTTTCCATGACCCTGTAATTTCTGTCTTTCTCTCCTGCCTCAGTGGGACTCCAGGGGGCCTCTTCTCTCCAGGGCTTTCAAAAAAGAGAAACTGGATTCAACCCCCCACTTTTTCCCCCACACAAAACAGTTGCTACCTTCCCAACAATTGTTCTCTTGCTCAATTGGATTGCAATCCCCTGTCATTTCTCCTCTTGCTCGTGAGCTTCAGGACACAAGAAGAGATTCAGAAAGCTTCCCTGGGTATTTTAGTTAGTGTTATGATTGCTGCGATGAAACACTGACTAAAAAGCAAGTTGGAGAGGAAAGGGTTTATTGGGCACACACTCTAACATTGTAGACCCTCACTGAAGGAAGCCAGGACAGGAACTCAAACGGGGCAGGAACCTGGAGGTGGCAGCTGATGCAGAGGCCATGGAGGGGTGCTGCTTTCTGGCTTGCTCCACACGGCTTGCTCAGCCTGCTTTCTCACAGAACGCAGGACCACCAGCCCAGGGGTGGCACCAGCCACAAGGAGCTGGGCCCTCCCTCATCAATCACTAATTTAAAAGATGCTCAACAGCAGCAGTTCTCAACTTGTGAGTTGTAACTCCCTTGTGGTAACTCTTTCACAGGAGTTGCATATCCCATATCCTGCATAGTAGATGTTTACATTACATAACAGTAGAAACATTACAGTTATGAAGTAGCAACAAAGTAATTTTATGGTTGGGGGTCACCACCACATGAGGACCTGTACTAAAGGGTCGCAGCACTAGGAAGGTTGAGCTATTGCTCTACAGGTTGGCCCACAGTCCAATCTTTTGGAGACCTTTTCTCAGTCCAGGTTTCTTCCTCTCAGATAGTTGTGTTGAGCTGACATAAATTTAGCCAGCACAACTGACCCCTTGTCAATTTGGCACACAAACGCCACAATCTTTCTTTCTAGTTCATCCCAAGATCACACACATTAATGAAGACATCACAACATAAAACATTCTACAAACTTAAAAAGTTCCACAGCTTTACAACTTCAAACACTTTAGAAGTTGTCTCTTAAAGAATATCCAGTCTCTTAAAATCCAAATTCTCTGTAAAACCCCCAAATCTCTCTCTTTTTAAAGTTTAAAGGCTCTCAACTGTGGGTTCCTGTAAAATAAAAAATAAATTAGGCACTTTCTTAGTTCAAGAGGGGAGGACCAGAGCACAGTCACCATCTGAACAAAGCAAAACCAAACTTCAAAAGTGTAAATAACTCAGTGTCCAATATCTGGGATTGACTCATGACCTTATAGGTTCCTCTGCCCTCTGCAGCACACACAACTTGTCTTCTAGGCTCTGGCTGGCTCCACTCTACTGCTGCTGCTGTTCTTGGTCATCATCCCATTGCCTGGCATCTCCAAAGCCCTGGGGTCTTTTGCTGCAGCTGGGCTCCACTTTGATCAATAGCCTCTCATAGGCTTCCTTCATGGTGCCAAGCCTCAACTTCTCTGCATGACCCTTTCAGTACTGGGCCTTTCCTCATCATTGAGGTTGCACCTTCACCCATGTCCTCTCTTGGCCTCTCACAGTGCCAAGCTCGGCTTCTCTCCATGATTCCTTCATGCACTATAAACCAGTGCACCTGGATGACTCTTAGATTACCAAGTTCTGCTGCCAACATGAGGTACAACCTTGGCTGCCTCTGACACACAGCTTCTGTGAGCTGGCTGTCAGGAAATACTTCCCAGAAGATTTCACCTCAGTGATGCTTGTCTCTTCTTAATCCCTGCTAATTTCTCAGCTCCAGCTGATCATCACTGAGTATCCCAGCAAAACAAAGTTACATATTAGTAATTCTGGTACTTTGTCAATCACAGATGATTCTTCAATCCCAGCCTCTTAATCACAGACTCTTAATTCAAAATAATACATGGCTATGATAGAGTCTTTGAGCTTCCCTTTGAAATGTCACAAGTCAGGCCTCCATCTTTTGCATTATCCTCAACAGTCTTATCTTCCAAAGTCCCACAGAACAGCTCACCAGGCACTGAATGCTCAATGGCTTTTCTTGCACAAAAGTTCCTAAGTCCTTCCACAATCCTCCCCAAAACAGCAGGTCCATCATGACAATAACCCACAGTCCTTGTTCCAACTTGTCTTAGTTAGGGTTACTTTTGCTGTGATGAAACATTATGACCAAAAAGCAAGTTGAGGAGAAAAGGATTTATTGGGATAAGACTTCCACCAGAACAGAAACTCAAATAGGGCAGGACAGGAACATGGAGACAGGAGCTGATGCAGAGACCATGGAGGGGACCTGCTTACTGGCTTCCTCTGCATGGCTTACTCAGTCTGCTTCCTTATAGAACCCCAAGACCACCAGCCCAGAGATGGCACCACCTCCAATAGCTCAGTCTTATGGAGGCATTTTCTCAATCAAGGTTTCCTCCTCTCAGATGAATACAGCTCGTGTCAAGTTGATATAAATCTAGCCAGCACACTGGCAGGCATTGTCTCCTTGTTAAGGTAGCTGGAAGGCAGGTGGCTTCACAGTGGCACATGTGTTTGGAGACTTCCTGAGCAAGGATTTGTGTCCTGGCTTCATCAGTGATGACCATCACCACGTGATCATGAGGTCACCTAAACTCCCAGTGTCCAGCATCTTTTTCTGTAGAATGAAGACACTGGTGGCTAAAACACAGGAAATTCCCTCTTTGACCATTCAGTGACAAGAACAGTGGTTTCCTTATCAGGCCAAAGTCTTCTTCTGATTGATCAGCTTTTAGGAAGATGCAGCAGAGAGGCTCAGGGTCTGAACTGTACATGACAGCTCTATCATCAAGTCACTTGGCTATTTCCTTAAGAACTCAGGAAGATCACTTGTCTGTTTTAATAAATGGAATTCTGGGGTTTCAGAGGCGCTGTCTTCAGGAAGAGGGTTTTCTGTATTGATCAAGAACCTGTTGGAACAGGGGTCCATGTGTCAACCTAGTAACTAGAGTGTACTAGTTGTCTTTCTTGTTCTGACAAAAGCAATGTAAGTTAGGAAGGAAGGGTCTATTTGGGCTCTCAGTTTGAAGGTGCAGTCCATCATGGTGGGATAGGCATGTCAAAAAGGAGCTGGAGGCGGCTGTCTACCTTACATCCACTGTCAGGAAGCAGAGATCAAGGACTGCTGCTGTTCAGCTTGCGTTCCCCTCTTTATTCAGTTCCTGACCATAATACAAGGCATGTTGCCAACCACATTCCTTCCCCTCTTAACCCCACTGTAGAAACTCTCTCACAGACAGGACCAGGGAGATTTGTCTCCTAGGTGATTCTGGATCCTGTCAAGTTGATGATATGAACCATTACAGGGAGCCTGGGTGCCCGCCCTACTCTAGAGGAGAACTAAGCTTGAAAGCCAAGTACTCCTCTGTGTATTTGCTTGAATGACACCCTCTACTCCACATAATGGGAACAACTCACTGATAGATGGAATGTGGGCTTTCTGGCCCTGCTGGTGATCTGAAGAAAATAGGTTGCCTTTAAAAAAAAAAAAAAGATGATGAAGAAGAAAAAAACCCAGAGCTTTTGTTCTGCGCCAGTAAGATAGAGTTCTTTCACTCTGGCAGTCAGCTTCTATACCACGAGCGTTCTCCTGTGTGGAAAATCAATAAAGACAATAAATGAGAGGCAATCCCATCGAGGGCTGCTTACTAAGTGATTAAATGTTTCAAAGCCCAAAGACTTGCACGCTTCGGGGAGACAGATCTGAACGAAACATGTAAACGGAATTAATGCTCAAATAATTTTCTAGTTACTTAGCACAAATATGTGATTATTAGTAGCACCATAATTTATGTTTCAATAGTCATCCCAATTTTTTTTTTCAGAATGAAACCTTTAATCTACTTTTCTGACACAGTTTGAAAACAGACATGAGAGCCTTTTTGAAACCATCTTATGCTTCTGTGAGGAGGCTTTGGGTAAGATGGGATGATCTCTGATGTCCCTATCTGATAAGGGAAGCATGTGGTTTTCCAAATTCAGGATTTGCTAGAAAATGGGAAGGTTGAATTTCTGTTTTTGCTGCAAAGACACTGAGACATAAATAAGGTTTTCAGGTGTGTTTCAGAAAGGTACTTTGAATTATAGAAGGCTCTCGGAGGAGGGTGCTGAAGATGTGAGCAAAAATCTACTCACCCCAGATTGGGCACCCACAATGACAAAAGAGTGTTTGTACCCAAATCTAGTTTGAGGTATTGATGAGTTTATTGGGAGTCATTTACAAGAGCATGTGAGAGGGGTTTCTCAGGAGCAGGGGGTGATTCTGAAACAGCTTCCTCACTGAAAAGTCTCATGACAGCACAGGTGATGACGATGAAGTTTCCCTTTCACTGAACCTTCTACCTCCCCGTGTGTGCTCTAGCGCCTCTAGGCACCGCATGCAGCTGGGGTAGAATTTCACACAGGGAGGAGGTGCAGGAATCACAGGGGATGCTGATGGCCCTCCCTCCCACTGCTATGAGGGAGTTTCAGCAGCCCATGCTTGCTAAGGATTATGGGCAATCACAGCTTGTCTGATTAAGATGGTTACCACAACACAAAGGGACGTGGTTAGACGGCCATGGCCATCTTCCCGAATACCCGTCTTGATCAGCTTTGTATCTAACCAAAATGGTGCTTACCGTTTGCTCGCCTCAGGCAGGGCTAGATTCCATAATTTATTTTTGTGGATGGCATCACAATTTAGTGATCGTTCTCTACTTGGTTCATTCTGAGGCTCGAATTTGTCACAACAATGGAAATCAATGAAGTAAACTTCTCACCTGAACAGACTTAGATGGCATAATTGATTCTTGAACGGCTTAAATAGAGGACCGGCCATTCATCCTGTATCACGTGAATACACTGGGTAAATTTAACCTAAAATCAATTTTTTTTCTTTAGTGTAGGACTGAAATGGAGGTTTACTTCTTTTCTGCTAAGTGGGAAGGACTTGGAAAAGAGAGACCCTAGAGAACATGGAAGGATCCTGTGGGGTATAAGTATTAGGAGCGTCTCTGTCCCAGACTCCACACAGAGGATGCTTTCTCATCCTTTAGGGTCCACTTAGTAACAGCATCATCACAGATAGTCACATTCTCAAGGAAATTAATCAATCAAAAGTCCCACAAAGCTTACAAGCAACACCGGGGCAACAAAACATAAGTAATATGAGCACCGATATGCAGAATAACAGAGAAAAAAATGGAAGTCAAAATTAATTCCATGGAAGAATGTATCATTGGTCCATTATAAACAAGAAGCATTGGCTTTGCAGAAAATAAAAGTCAAAACACAGAAGGAATAAATTAGAGAGAGGCGAACAAAATGCAGAAAGAAAGAAATGTCAGATGAGAATCGTGACAATGGATAAAGAGGGTAGATGACAGCAATCGAGACACAGATCACCAAGGTCCTGAACAGAGAGCTTGCTGACACAGGGAGAAAGAAAGTACACTCAATGGAATATCTGTGGAAACCTCAAGTCTTCCTTATCCAGCTCGCTGAAGCGAAGACCACGTGGTGGTTTGAATGAGAATGGACCCATCGCCCATCTGTTTGAATACTTGGCTCCCAGCTCGTGGAATTGTTTTGGAAGGATTAGGTGTGGCCTATTTGAAGAAAGTGAGTTAGGGGTGGGGCAGGCTTTGAGGTTTCAAAAGCTCCTGCAATCCCCAAGGCACTCGTTGCCTCTGCTTGCAGTTCTAGAGATGAGCTCAGCTGTTCCTGCCTGTGCTCTGCCATCACAGACTCCCACACTCTGGAACCAGTAGCCCAAATAAATGCTTCCCCCCCCATACGTTGTGTTGGCCATGGTGTTTTATCACAGCAACAGAAAAGTAACTGATGTAGATTGACAACAGAAAGTCTTGTAACAAAGATGGACAAAGAACTAGATAACCTGGAAAGACAGGAGACCAAGCCACAGAGAAAAGAAGGTAACAGCTTCATCCCTTTGCCATGGGACTGGCCTGTATACGAGGGATCTGCTAAAATGATAGTGGCTTGAATATTTTTTGGGCCCCTGGGTCCTCTTCTTTCCGTATTGGTCCTGTTTAGATACCTATCCCCTGTCTTCCACCTTTCTTCTCCAGATGGAAGCCACTGTCTCAGGGCTTTCACTTTCTTTGTCTACCTATGCTCCCGTAACTGTTCTTCCACATCTTGGGAAATCTACCAAACTCTGGAAATATTGAGGGGGCTGGCGAGATGCCTCAGTGATTAAACGCATTGGCTGTTCTTGCAAATAAAGATTGGTTCTCAGCACCCACATCAGGCCATTCACAACTGTCCATAACTACAACTTCAGGGAACCTGATGCCCTCTTCTGGCCCCTGTGGACACACACACACACACACACACACACACACACACACACTTGAAACCTTTCTTTAAAAAATGTTGAAGAAGGAATACTTCATGTTTGGAAGACAGGATAAGTCTCTGAGAAAAATTAAACCAGCCTCAGAACCCAGATGAGAGACATTTGATGTCAACAAACCTTCATAAATTAGAAGGGGGCATATTTAATATAAGGCTTCTTACTTTCAGCCAAATGGTCACTCATGCAGCAACAAAGACAGTCACCAATGTGCAAGGGCTAAAGAAACACATGCCCCTCGATGTGGGGTGGGAAAGGTGTTTTTCAGGAGAAAAACCGCTGAGATTAGAGGTTGAAGTTAATCTACATGGTAAAGCTGCACCCCCGCTACACTGGCATTATTAAAGACAGAGTGTGGGTGTATGTGAGAAACCTAGAAAATTCTCATGACAGAGTTAAGAAATTTAAACCATCAGGACCTGTGGACTGGAGAGATGACCCGGCTGCTAAGGGCGCTTGCTGCTCTTGCAGAGAACCTGAGTCTGGTTCTCTGGTTCTCACAACAACCTATAACCCAGTTCTGTAGCGGGAAAGCTGACTCCTCTAGCCTCTTTGGGCCCCTACATTGAATTGCTCATAGCTAGAGATACATAATTAAAAATAAAGTAAATCTCTTTTTTTAAAAGCACCACGTCCTTTCCTACCAATAACTACATTAAATATAAATTCATCAACCAAAGGCAAGAGAATAGCTGAATGGAGGTTTCTAAAAAGTCAACTACAGAGGAAGAAAAACAAAGGGAAGATACATCCCTGATTAAAACAATAAAAATATACGAGCATATTAACCTAACTTAAGGTCCAGGGATCATTGCAGAAGACAGGTGAAGGGCTTATAGGAGCCAGAGGAACGGGGTGTTTGCTGTGACTGTGTCTCCTATGAATGTCAGAAGCTACACCCATAAAGCATGATTGCCTAAACATGAGCTGAGTAAGCACGTCACCAATGAGCTAAAAGGACAAGGAGAAAGGTGCTCGTGAAGCCTTCATCTGCCACAAATAACCACAACTAAGCAATGCTGAGAGAAGCCGCAATAACCTTCCCCAGGGAAGGGCACATCAATTGGTTGACTAATACCAAACAATCAACCCTGAAAATACAAGTATAAAAGTAATATTACATAGATTAAGCAAGGTGGATTTATGTATCTAGGAATATATAAATACACCCTGCTTAATCTTGGCCTCTTTCTTTATAGCTATATCTATTTATAGATATCTATATCTATAAATAGATAAATATATACAATTAATGAAAAAAGAGACCAAGAATTTGAAAGAAAAAGGGAGAATTTATAGGGAAGAAAAGAAAGAGGGAAATGATGTAAGTATATTATAATATCAAAATTTAAAAAGTAGTAATGGTCTGGGATAGAAAATATACTTAAATAGTTAAAATAGTTAAATAGACTGAAATATATTAGGGGAGGAAACATAAGAATAACCTAAACAAAAGCAGTCTAAATGTCCTCAGGTGGCTCTTCTTCTGAGTGGTAAGTGGGAGACTTCAGGCCACTGTTTAATGTTGCAAAGGTAGCCATTAGTTAGAACTAAAACAGAGTAGACACTTTCCATCTGCCTCTGGGGAAAAACAGGAAACAACATCCAAAGATATATTGAAAGGAAAAAGAAACAAGAGAATTCCAAGGAAGAAAAAAAACTAACCCCAAAAATATGAAATAAGATTATACAATTGAAATTAAACATGGTTATTGTAAAACTAAATGCAGATGTCACAAAAGTTAAGTTCTATTTGTTTTTAAAAGAAAAGAACTTATGTAAGGGATTAGAAACTAAATCCAGCTTGAGGCACAGATTTAGAAATTAGGACAGTCAAAGATACTGTCGACCTCAGTAATAGAGATTCCAAAGAGAGCTATCTTATTGAAGAACGAACGAGCAAAGAGATTGAAAATCTGAGGTATGGATGTTCTGGTGGATCCTAAGCCAATCTGGGTAGACAAAAGAAGACAAGGATATCTCATACAACACTTGGAAGGTTCTTCACATTGCTTTGAAATAGCAGTACCAGGCTCTAAGTGTCCATCGCAACGGTGGTATCTGTGTAAATGTCCTCACAGATGTATTTCTTGCATAAGGTGGCAGTGGCTTTGTGTAATGCTGGGTCCTTAGAGAATACTTATTATAGTTCATGTCATCGTGCTGCCCCCATCCTCCCCTGACTCCTGCATCTATTTGATTTTAGGATTAAACACATTCCCAACACATCAGACAGCAGATAGAAAGAGGCTGTATTTGTGATATCGATATCAGGCAAATTCCAGGAGACCCATTGAGCTAGAAAAGCCACAGAGAAATGATACGTTTCGTGTATTTTATTTGCCAAAAATTAAACATTAAAATAAAGTAAAAAAAATTTCAGGAAAAAGGGAGAAACTATTAAAAACAAACTAATAAAGAAAAAACACACGTTTCTTAGGCACTAATGGCTTCTGTAAACTAAGCATAAATAAGAAAGAAAAAAACAAAACAAAAAGCCTCCTGCATCTGTCCATTTTTTTTCAAGTGTCCATTTATTTGTAAAACCTGAGTAACAAATAAAAACCCAGCAAAGTCTAAGAAAACATGAAAGGTTAGTTTTTCTTGTAAACAACACAAGGCAATGAAACTAAAAGTAACAGCAAAGGAGGGTAAACACAGCCTCGTCTTCATCCTGGTATGTGATCACACATCTCCTACTCTACTCTGATGGCAGAGGAGGGGGGAGGGAGAGAGAGAGTTATCAAACCCACAAATGCAGAGTAACTAAAAATAAAAATAACAAAAGCAACCCAGATTGTATCCTAGAGCTCTCAAAGAAAAAAATGCAGTTTTGAAATCTCTCACTATTAATCATTAAAGAATTCAAGTAGGCAGAAAACTAACTAACACAAATAACAATAACCACAGACAGAAAAAGTAACGAGTCAATAATGATAAAACACCGCAATGAATGGAGTAGCAAATAAAACATGGCAGAATCAAATCAAGGGCTGGTTTTGAAAGAGGAAATAAAGAAACCCACAGTCGATTCTTGTTAGACTGATCAAGAAATGTGACAAAGCAGGAAAAATATAAAATTAGAAATAAAAATAGAAAAATAACCGAAAGGAGTTAAGAGAATTCAAAACGTTTTGCACAACTCAAGCTAAAACATGGATGGAAAGCAACTATCCCCATTCCTAGTCTCCCTTGTCAAGGGGACAACTGTGTGGGGATGGGGAGGGAGGCAGTTGGCATCCCTGATAAAAGAACAGACAATTGTGTGACTGTGGTTTTCTTATAACCACGAGGACACTCACAGACATGAGAGATTTTTTTTAAGCCATACATAGAATGAACACATATTTCCCTTTTTTTTTTTTTTAAACAAGAGAGGGTTTCTCTGTGTAACCTTGGCTGTCCTGGACTTGCTTTGTAGACCAGGCTGGCCTCAAATTCACAGAGATCTGCCCGCTGCTGCCTCCCTGAGTGCTGGGATTACAGGCACGCGCCACTGAGTCAGGCTTAACTTTCTTGATAATGGAAAAAGTGAACGTTTTTGTGTGAATCTTTGCTGTCTTTGTTCTAGGTTATTCTCAGTAAAACACGTTTCTCTGTGGAGAAGTTATTTTATTTTCTTGACAGATCACTGCATTGCGCTCATTTTAAAAACTACGAGGTAAAGCAAGGAAGCCCCTATGGGCAGTTTCAACTGCTTATTAAACTGCTAGTCAATAGAACATGACAAGAAAAACAAATGTGAAAATTAAAGGTAAAGAGAAGTCAAATATTCATGACTGACACAGTACCTGTCCTAGTTGGCTTTTTGTTGCAGTGATAAGTATCATGGTCAAAAGCAACTTGGGAGACAAGGTTTATTTCATCTTACAGCTTTCAGCCAGCATCAAGGAAGCCACGGCAAGAACTCAAGCCAGAAGCTTGAAGCCAGGAACTGAAGTTGCTCCTTAATTGAGGTTCTCTTCTCCAGATGTATCTAGGTTTGTGCCAAGGTGGCACAGACTAACTATGGCAGTAAATGAGTGAAATAAAAAAAAAATGTTACTAAAAGTATACTGTGATAATGTGGCAGGCTACAAAGGTGTGTTCAGGACACAGAAAAACAATACTCAAAATGAACTTAACAAAAACATAATAACTAATTAGAAAGTATAATAGAAGAAAAATTTCCACTCACAATAGCACAAATTGAAAATAACTAAGAACAGATTTGTGCAAATGAGACTTAAACCTACAGCATTTTTCTTGGTCTTCAAGGGCAATGAAAAATAGCATAATGCAAGTTCTTGCTACAAACCAAATCATAAAAGCAAGCCAATCTTTACATGAAGAAAGCCAGTGGAATCATGGAGCTAAGTCACAATTAGAGGAAAAACATTAGATGAAATGAGGGTATTTGTGCTTCCTAGAAAAATAATCTATTAAATAAATAAGATAGTTATAAATATTTATAATTATATACTGCAATGCAAAAACTGCTAGAAAAAAATAAGAGCAACATAAACAAAATTATGACAGACAAATAAAGACACAGATATTTAAATAACATAATGTATAATTACGGTATATATCAAGAAAGGGGGGAGTTTGTGTTCAATACACAGAAAATAGTAGGTCTGCTCAAAACCATGCAATATTTCAAAACATATGTTCATACAGTGTGCCACAAAGAATTCACAGTTTGTAAAGATAGAAATCATGGCCATTATCTCCTCTGATTATAGTTAAGTTAAGCTAGAAATTAATATTTTGCATGTTTAGAAACTCTGTTCTAGATAATAAAGCTTAAAAAAAAGAAAACATAAAGTAGACTACAGAACCTTTAGAAACTGACATAAACCAAAGTACTGTTCATCAAAGTTCTCGAAATGGAGCCAAAATAATATTAAAAGAGAACACTTACTATTTGAAGCACATTTATAACAAAACAACGAATACTAAAATTAAATGGTTGTGGTGGTTTGAATGACATGTCCCCCAGAGCTTGAGCATTTGAATACTTGTTCCCCCCCCCCCCCGCCTTTGTTGGCTGTTTGGGGACATTTTAGGAGGTGTGACCTTGCTTAAGGAAGCATGTTGTTGGGGATGGCCTGTCAAGTTTGCGATCTCTGCTTCCTCCATATGGATCAAAATGTGAGCTCTCAGTTTCCAGCTCCAGCACCGTGCTTCTCTGTTTCCATGGCTTCTCCACCATGATGGTGATGGACTCTCATCCCTCTGGAACTGTAAATCCAAATAAACCCTTTTTCTTGTAACACCTCAGTCATGTGTTTTATCACAGTAATAGAAAAGTAACTAATATGGAGGCTAAACATTCAACTCAAGAAATCAAAAGAGAAAGTATAACAAAATAAAAGCTATTTTTTTCATCTCTCAGCTCAACTATAAAGTTAGAAATTACTGACGTAGGAGGTGTGAAGACAAACTTGATAAATATAATGAATTGTTGTATCTTTAAAACTGCTGGTCAAATGAGCCAATCTCTGTCAAGTTCCAACCAAAGGGGAGGGACACTTAAAATATTAGAAAAGAAATAGAAATATGAAGTCATTTAAAAAAAAAGCCTCAAGGGTTTGGAGAGATGACTCAGAGGTTAAGAGCACTGGCTGCTCTTCCAAAGGTCATGAGTTCAATTCCCAGCAACCACATGGTGGCTCACAACCATCTATAGTAAGTTCTGGTGCCCTCTTCTGGCCTGCAGGGACACACACACACACAGGCAGAACACTGTATAAATAATAAATAAATCTTAAGGGGAAAAAAAGCCTCAAAAGCATAGTCACATTCTTCATCTTTTCTGAGAAATTTTAATAAACCTTACAAATGATGTTAAAGGAAATGTCATGGCTGCCAAGCAAAGAGGCATATTGGGACAGTTGTCCAGCTGGCTCACAAGTAAATGTGACTGTTTAGAACTTGTCTCCTTTCCACTGTCACCTCAGTGAAGTTAGTGCGCTGGTGGTGAAGAAACCAGTCAGCTTTTAACAAGTATAGAATCCTTGGAGTCATGTCAAAGACACCTAATGTCTTCAAAACCAACCATGCCATAACAAAACATGGGAGGGATCCAGGCTGTGCATTCAGGGTTAGTTCACAAGTCTCTTTGAATTCAGATTTGTCTAATATTGACCGCAAACCCTTCCTTCTTTCCTTCCTTGTTTTCTTTAGTCTTCCTTCCTTCCCTCCACTCCTTTTTGCATTTTTAACTTTTTAGTAGCACACAAAGCAGGTTTCATTACAGCAACACACTTTGTTCTCAATTGTTTCTCTCCCTCACTTTCTTCCCTCCAGCTACATCTGCTTGGTCCCCTTCCTCTACCCAGAGAGTTCCTGTCTTAGTGTTGTATTTCTGTGAAGAGACACCATAACCACAGCAACTTCTCTAAAGGAAAACATTTAATTGGGGCTGGCTTACAGTTCAGAGGGTTAGTCCATTATCATCATGGCGGGCAGCATGGCAGCACACAGGCAGACATGGTGTCTGCCTGTTGAGACTTCTATATGTGGATCCACAGGCAGAAGAAAAAGACACTGGGCCTTGCTTGAGCTTTTGAAACCACAAAGCCAACACCCAGTGACACACTTTCTCCAACAAGGCCTCACCTACTCCAACAAGGTCACACCTCCTATCCCTCTCGAGTAGCACCACTCCCTAATGACCAAGCATTTAAATCTATGAGCTTATTTATGGTGGAGATTCCCATTCAAACCACCAAAGTCTCCCTTTCTGATTTCTTATCACATATGTTCCACTACTCCTTTTTCCCTCTCCCCTGAGATTTCTCCCTCTCTTCCTGATTCTTGTTGTTCTGAATCAGGGTCTCACCACAGAGCCCAGGCTGGCCATGAATGTCCACTCTTCCAGCCTGGGCTCTGTGATTGCTCAATCACAGACAGGCATTTTCCTGGGTACTAAGAATGTTGGTGGAATAAAAATGGAGTTGCTCAGATAAAATGTAAACATGTAGGGAGAGTTTCAAGGCCTCTACCTGACTACAGGCACTACAGAGGACCAAGGACCCTACTTTGGCTGTTTTCTTCAAGAATTGTTAGAAAATTCCAGCTATAAAAACAACATGGTCCAAACAACGAGGGGCAGATAATTGTATTAAATAGAAGAGGGAAAGCACAATCCAGAAGCACTGAGCATACCGATACCCCAGACCTTGTCTTCTAATATCACTCTCCAAGTAAAAGAGGTGACAGGAATGGAGGCTCCTTGGACTAATGGTGATGCAGGGCAGAGACAGGCATTGGCACAGATGAGCCTGACTGTTAGGACCAGAAAGTGAGACTGTGTTCAAACCCAAGACCCCAGGCCCCTCAGTGAGGGCACAGAAGGCAACTGAAAGGAGCTCCCAAGGCTGCAGGTGGAGAAACTTGAGCCAAAAACAAACAAGTAAATAAACGAAATAATATTGTATTATAACCCAGACAATGCAACGGATATCCATGAACCTATCCTGATATGATTGTACGTGAATGCGTAGTTCAGCCAGTGGTGACTAGACCGGCCTCCTTGCGAGAGAATTGGATAATTTAGGCAGATTCTCTAGGCTCAAGATTGGAAGTGCAACTTAGAGCTTCTGGGTGTCCGTGCTTTGGGAGTGGGGGTGGGTGCCTTCCAAAGTCCACCAGAGGGGAGGAGGTGGCTTCACAGCAGAGACCTCAGCAGGCACATGGCCTTGAAATGATGAGCTGAGGTAAACTTTCCCTCTGCGGTCCTCCATGAAGCAACAGCCCTGCTTCTGGGAAGGAAGATGGGCAGATAAAGTCCTCTGTAGGACTGTCCTTGAAAGTGTCTGAGAAGCACTTCTCAAAATTGCCAAAGCCAGGGGTTAGAGGTGAAGCAGAATTGCGGAGCACTTGACTGGCACAGCGGCAGTGAGCATGGGGCTCAGCCTCCAGCACCATAAGACAAACTAGCGTTAGCGGAGTAGCTCCCCTCTGCAATCCCAGCGATCAGGAGGTAGAGGCAAGAGGATTAGGAGTGCAAGGCCATATGGGGCTACATACAGGGTTCAAGGCTGGAGATTGAAAGCATGTTTCATAAAACCTACTGACCAACCAACCAGATTAAAATTGAAACTGCCAAGGTTATTGCAAACAGGACAGCCTGAGAAATCATCACAGTTAAGAGCACTTAAGAAGACATGACCACTACATGCAATGTGAGATTCTTGGTGGGGTCCTGGAACGGGAGTCTCAGCACTGGTTTGAATCACACATAACATGCTAATACTTGGGAGCAGTGGATCCAAGGCATATGGGAACTCTTAAATTTTCCAAATCTAAAACATAATTAAACATAGTCTGTGAAAGAAAAATATGCTGAGTGTTGGTGGTGGGATTTAATCAAAGAAGCCCCCATTCTGTGGTGCATGCTGCAAACGTGAAAATGTTCCCGAGAAGGCCGACATTATCATGGTTTTCTCAATTATTGGAATATGGTAAATGCATGTAATAGTCAAGATCAAACCTGCCACCGTTCTTCCTACCCTGGAGACCTGGCTGTCTTGAAAAACAAGTTTTACCAAAAGAACTTAGGACTCTTGTGACATTTAGGTTTTTCCTCAAAGTAAAAAGGAAAAAAAATGTTTTCAAACCTTTCTATGGAGTTGGTATAATCTTGACAGAAAAAGGTGCGGACACAAATGTCATTTGTGAATATCCATGCAGAACCTGATGCAAGGAGAAGTGTCATGCCAGTGGCACCGTGCCAGCCCTGAGGGGACAGCAGGGACAGCCAGGGCCACTGGGGTCAGCAGCTCCTTTCCATTTAGTGTGGATCTGGCTTAGCATTAAGCAGCTTTCCTGGTGTGCTCTGTTTGACTGACCGACCAACACTGAAATACGCCCATTTATTTTGGGTATTTGTGCATCGCCCTGTTTTCAGTTTATAAACATATCCATTGAGGATTGGAAGGGAACACTTCAAATTACATAGCAGGAACTATGACCATGAATAATAAATAGAACTCGCGATTTCTTACTCAGTTATCTTCTGTTATTTAATTTTAGAGTCAAAATATGATATGCATATTCATTAAAGCCAAATAAAAAAACAACGAAAACGTGTTTGGCTTGGGGGAATAGCCCAGCAGTATAATGTTTGCCTAAAAAACATGCAAAGGCAAGACCCTAGGTCCAGTACCAGTACAGCCACCATCACTAAAGAAAAGAAAGGAAAATGTTTGATGTGATGCTAAGATGATATAATAAAGTGACAGCAGCATGTGCTGGTGGAGAACTAAGAGCTGGGGAACAAAAGCTTGTTTTAGTGAGATGGATCAGAAAGATCCACCTCTCTCTGGAGCACTGAGTCAGGAGTTACTAAATTAGCATTAAATACCATTAAAGTCAATAATAAGCCTTTACTGTAAGTACGCCCTTAAAGTAAGCTGTTAGGGGATGGGGTAACTTGGCTTCTGAATCACACCTGCTGAATCCTCCCCTGCTATCCCAGTTTCTCGGAGCGAAGAGTTATGAGTCAACCGCCAGCTGTACTTCCTCATGCCAACCCCGGCTGCTTTCAGTGCTCCACAGACGCTGTAAGGGAACATTCAAACACCGTGGGTACCGTGAGGAGGCTACACCCAAACCACAGCTGCTTGCCGCCGAAGCTCAACTCGGGTTCCAAGGGCACCGCCTCAACTACAACAGTTTCAACAGCTTGTGCTGGACTTTTTGCTATGGCCAATTCTGTAGCCATTTACAAACAGGTCAGAAGGGGAGTGTGCTGGTTAGCGTTTGTCAGTTGATACAGACTGGAGTTATCTGGGAGGAGGGAACACCAGTTGAAAAACTGCCTCCGTGAGAATGGCTCTGGGAAAAGCATTTTTCTTGATTGCTAATTGATGGAGGTCACTGTGGGTGGTGCCATCCTTGGGCAGATGGGCCTGTGTTATCTAGGAAAAGTGGGTGAACATGAACCTGGGGGTAAACCAGTAAGCATTTCTTCATGGTCTCTGCTTCAGTTTCTGCCTCCAGGTCCCTTCCTTGACTTCATTTGGGGATGACCTCTAAACTGTAAGATGTAATAAACCCTTTCCTTCCCAAGTTGCTTTTGGTCTTGGTGTTTATCACGGTAACAGAGAAGCAAACTAGAATAGAGAGCATTGCTCTTGGTTGTCCAAAGAATAGTTATGGTGGTTCGAACACAGTCCTTCCTTTGCATGTGAGAATATGATGATTGGTGCAAGGAAATTCATTTGCTCACAGGACTGTGCAGCGCTGGTTGCGAATGCGGTTCTTTATATGAATGAGGGCCTGACATGATTGTTGCAGACACCCTTGCCAGGTCTTTTTCTATCACTATAAACAGGCTGACGACACACTTTGTAAGCCAACCGGAAGACACCCTGCTCTCCTGTGCTGCCTCCTGACATCGCAACATTAATTCTGCTAAAAGGGTCATCTGAGGTGGCCTTTTCTTGCCTACTTCTGATATTTTTCAATACTAAAGTAGGCCAAGTTGGTAAAACAAAGGTAGAATGACAGACATTCACTGGAATGACCCCAGCAGTAACAGTGGGAATAGTAAAGAAAGAGTAGTTGAAGAGTTCCAAAGAGGGGCTGGGACAGAGTCAACAGAGAGCCGATGCAGCATGGACAATGAGTAAAGAGCTGAAGATGAGAAACTGCCACCACTGGAATAGTCCTGAGGAACTACCAAAGGCCCAAGGGTTTCAGGTACTCTAGGCCAGACAGCTGTAACCTAGTCACTGTCCATGGCTCAGCGTTCTGACACTTGGGGTCTGAATAAGAATTGTAACACTAGAGGTACTGCCTGCTTCTTGCTGCTATCTGCTGCCACTGTTTACTCCTGTCAGTCAGACCTAAAACTGAGAAGATAGACCCATTGTCCCCTGGTTGATTTCTGTCAGGACGCTTTCTCACAGGAACAGACATGGAACTAGAACACATGGCTTGGAACTGTAACACTCTGGGTCCAGCCTCTAAGGCTTTGGCACTCAAACAGCTCAGGATCGCCAACAGTGGAAGAGCTTCTTCTGTTCATGATTCCTATCCTGGTGGAATGAGCAAGAGTCTCAGTGTTTTAACAAGTCCTGACCAAGGACCAGAGAGCAATGCAAAGCAATCATAAACACACTATCCAGAAATAAACCTAAGTATAGATAGACATTGGCCACACAATGAAAGTGGCATTTCCAGCCAATGAAAAAGTGATGGGTAGCTCAGATGGCTAGCCATTCGGAAAATATGAAGTCAGCCCCCTGCTGAACTGTTTACATTGAAATGGGTAGTCGACATTTCAAAATCTGAGATATAAAAGTCTAAAACCATGAGAGCACTAGAAAAGGATTATGAGTGGCATATAACCTTGGCACACAGAAAGCATTTCCAAATAGAAATTACACTAAACTGAATTATCAGGCTCCCTTACAATTTAACACAATAAAAATATCATAATTAAAGTGAAAAGATAAAGGATAAGTTGGGAGGAGAATCCTTGCTGCACGCACGTGACGAAACTTCATGTCTCCTATAAGAAGACATAAGAAAAAGTGAAGATCCCCAAGATAAAGTTAGAAAGAAATAGTGGGAAGAGAAAGGCAACCTCCTTACAGTCACTCACATTCATACTCATGGGCAAGGCACACAGTGTGACCTAGATGTTACGTTTCTCAGAATCTTCTCTCTAGAAATACAAAAGCTGAAGTATTGACTGTAATAAGAAAACGCCAGGGGGAAGTCCAAAAACACGTTAAGAGTCTATTAATTTAACGCATTGTGGTACATCTGTACATGCAATGAAATATTACATAATGATCAAAAATTAAAATGGTAAGTCTGTGGATACTAAAAAGAAGTGGCACAATAATTAAGTGAAAAGGGTATTCATGGTTTTGTAAATTCGTTAAAATGCGTATATTGATAAAGATAGTTGAAAGAATATACACTAATCTGTTAAAAAAAAAGCAAAATCTGTGTGTGTGTGTGCGTGTGTGTTTCTCTCTTTCTCTGTGTGTGTGTGTGCATGTGTGTGTTTGTGTGCCTGCATGGAGCTCAGAGGACAACTTCAGCTCTCATTCCTCAGGTACCATCCACCTTATTTTTGAGACACACTTTTTCATTAGCTGGGAGCTTTCCATATACTAGTTGACCAGTGAACCCCAGGAATCTGCCTGTCTCCATCTCCCCATGCTGGTATTACAAGGGTGTACCACCAGGCCTGGCTCTTTTCCAGGTGCCTTGCGTGTCCTCATGCTTACAAGGTGATCGCTTTCACCGTCTAAGCCATCTCCCCAGCCCTCCATTCTAATTCTTACATTTCTTCTCAGTGGGATGTTTTTATGGTTTGGTTAAACCATCAAGGAAAATAACAATTAAAAATCAGAAATAAATTTAAAATTCTTTAAACCTTTAAATTTAAAATTTAAAGGTTCTTCCCTCAATTTCACATGCTATATGACCGGCAAAATCAAAATTTCTGCACCAAGAACAGAAAGGGGGGAAAAATCACTGGATTCTCGAGCCAAGCAAGTTCAGGGTCACAGGAACAGTGGGTTTTCAGCTCAGAGTCAATTCATTCAGAGGGAACTCTCAAAAGCAGGCTTAAGGAAAAGGCCTGAGGGAGGGAGAACCATCACAATTGGTTCCCTTTATCCTCTCTCTCCAAGGGCTGATGAAGGCATTAGCCAGGGACAGGAAGTAGTGAATAAATAGCTGCGGACAGGAAGTGGCCACTTGGGTAGGAAACATGGAGGAGAAAGTGTAGGAATAGATGCTTTGTGTCGTGGAGAGAGCCAGGGGCTGTGGGACAACATGGGTCACTGTGGTGGGGTGAAAAGGGTTGGGACCCGGAAATTTGGAGTTGCTTATCTCTCTGGTGCCTGACATGAAAAATCAGCTAAGGACTTAATCTCATTTGGAAGTGAGATGAACGCTGTCCATCCCCCTGGGATTGTGATGAAGGTTGGATTTAAATAGGGATGTGGAATAGTTCAGACATAGATGGCATACACAAGTCCATTGTCCACTGTCCTTCTGCCACTTGTGGAGCGCGCAAGCTAACCAACCGAAGGCAGTTGTGGGACTGGAACTCTGCTCCCGAGTCTGTGGTTTTTAGATAAAATGCAGTGAATGATTTTACTAGAAGGACATCCTATGAGCAGTGAGCACAAGTTAGTGTGGTTTTGTTTTTCTCCTCGTTTTCCTGTTGTGTACTCTTCATTTCTAATTGATGCCTCTCCACAATCCCTGTCCTGGCTCTCCTGTCAGGAGCTGGGCCACCGGCCTTCATGTGTGAATTAGCAGAGATCTCCAAGGCTGAGCAGGAAGCACCATGTTCTTTCCCTCCCAAGCTGGTGACATGCCAGCTCTAGGTGTGATTCAGAATTCCAGAATGCCACTTATCACCCCCACCTCTGAGTGCTGTTTCCTGCCCCTGATTCACTGGGCTACAGAGAGAATTTTAGACTTAGTTGAAGTATTAAAAAAGAACAAAGATACTTTAAGCTTGCCTGCCTGCTTTCCTTCCTTCCTTCCTTCCTTCCTTCCTTCCTTCCTTCCTTCCTTCCTTCCTCCTTCCTTCCTCTCTTCTTTCCCCCCTCCCTCCCTCCCTTTCTTCCCTCATCCCTCCCTCCCTTCCTTCCTTCCTTCCTTTCTTCCTTCCTTCCTTCCTTCCTCCCTCCCTCCCTTCCTTCTTTCCTTCCTTCCTCTCTTCTTTCCCCCCTCCCTCCCTTCCTTCCCCCATCCCTTCCCCCCCATCCCTTCCTTCTTTCCTTCCTTCCTTCCTTCCTTCCTTCCTTCCTTCCTTCCTTCCTTCCTCCCTCCCTCCCCTCCTTCCTTCCCTCCTCCTTCTCCCCCTTCCCTTTCCTTCTGAATGTGCTCAGGTATTTATGTATATTGAACCTGTGTACTCAGGAATGTGTACACTTGTGTGTGCACAGAAGCCTCCAGAGGAGGCCAGAAGTCAGTGCTGGGTATCTTTTTTGATGGCTCTCCATCGTATTGTTCAAGACAGGTCTTTCACTGCCCTAGTTTGCATCCTCTTGCTGTGATAAACCCCCAACCTGAAAGAGTTGATTTCAGCTTACAGCTAACAGTCAGTCCATGGTGAAGGGGAGAGGGGCAGGCGTTCAGGCAGGAACTTGGAACGCTGGTGCTGGCCTGCTCTCCTTGGCTTACTCAGCCTGCTTTGTGTTTTGTTTTCACTTCTTAAATGTATATTCCCTATGTATAAGTCTCTGTACCGTGCACACACTATGCCCTAGGAGACCGGAAGGAGGCACCTGATCCCCTGGGGCTGGAGTTATAGATGGTTAGGAGCCACCACGTGGGAGGTAGGACTCAAACCCCAGTTCTCTGGAAGAGCAGCATGTTCTTAGCTGTTCAGGATCTCTCCAGCCCGATTAACCTGCTTTCTTACATACTCCAGGACCATCTGCCTGGGCCTGCGCCCTTCCACATGAAGGACATGCCCCACAGACATGTCCACAGCCCAAGCTAATGGGAGCATTTTTTTTTTTCAAGTGAGGTTTTCTCTTCCCAGATGACTCTAGTTTGTGTCAAGGTGACAGAAACCAAAACCAAACCAAACAATCAAGCAACAACAACAACAAAACAACAACTCACCAGCCCTTTCCTGGGTGCCCCATGGTTAGACTGGCTGTCCAGAAAGCTCTGCTTTCTTTGGTGCTGGAAGCAGAGATGTTTAGATGAACCTGGCTTTTTACTGAGGGGCTGAACTGACGGTACAGCCAGGACTTTGCCAGTGGGGCCATCATTCTAGCCAGTGCCTGCCTTTAAAGAGGAACGTGAACTCAAATTCGGCTGAGCTTTCCCCGGTTGTGTTTTGAAAAGGAGGCTCTTTCCTAAACACTGGTCACTCCCTGTCATTTTTCCCACTTGATTCAACTTTTTAGCGAGCTTTGAGGGTTCACTACCCTCAGGATGAAAAGAACATTGAGTCAGTGTTTGCTAAAACAGGACAACGTCTGAAGAAGACCTGCTCTGCCCCAGGTAAAGTGGCAGCTCTAGCAGGCATCAGCAGTCCTTCTCTTTGAGTGAAAAATCCAAATATTTTTTTGGCATTCTTTGATAAAATTATACACTTGAATTACAAAGAGAGAATGTGACCAGGCATCGCTCCGCTTGTTGAGCTGCAGCCACGGCTGTGCCGGGGAGAGGATCAATCCTAGCTAAACAAAGAAATCAGCAGCAGAAAACACTTTTAAAAGGAAAGAAAGAAGAAAAGGAACCAGAGAGTCTCTTTGAAAGAAAAGTGGAATTTTCCGTCTACCTTATTCATTAAAGTTCGAAGCCACATCCCTTTAATGAGCAGCCCAGGGGTAGGGAAATTGTCTTAAACAGCTAAATTCCAGGGAGCTTTGGCACCAATCCCCACAATGTGGTGTGGGATGGCAATTGTATGGAGTTTCTCCCAGTGAATAGGAAGTGATCAAAGATAACACTGCCTGGGAAAGAATTAAAATAGTGTAACATTGCATCGAGTTCCAGCCCGTGTCAATCATCCCATGGGCGGGTGCACAAGGGGCCTTGAAAGCGCAGTATAGCTGCGCCGTGCCATTCACAGTATAATGACCAGCTTCAGTGGGGCTCAAATAAAAATGCAGAAGCATGCGCCCACTCATCTGGCCAGAACGGTGGAGCATAAGCACAGCTCTTTAAATAGATCTCAGAGCCACAGCCTTCATTTACATCACTTATTAAACACCGGACTCCAGGAAGTGGATTAATTCATAAAATACCATAGGACCGTGATTTAACAATGGAAATGCTGTCTGTGAGGAGACTAGCAAATTAGGGCACAACTGGAAAAAAAAAATATAAAGCAGAGAGGACTTCCATAATTGCACAATCACCTTTCTCTCCATAAAGGACAGGGAGGGAAAAAGTAATGGAATTGAATTCCTTATTGTGCAGAAAAGAGTTCCTGGCATATAATGGTAGGCAGAGCCATTTACTGGAAAAAGTGTTGGTTTATTTACATGCTAAACAGCACCACTTTTCAGCTCCCACCGACAAGTTGAACAGCTTAGCAAGGGGTAGAAAGGAAGCCAGGCCCCCTGTCCCAGAGAGAAACAGAACAAGACAGACAAGGGCCATCACTGCTCTAAGCATTTTGACTCCATCGTTATACAACAGAGCACTCAGTTTTTTTTCTGCACATCTCCAAAGAGATCATCTTTGCTTTGCTTTAAAAAGAATTTTTTTTTTTTTGTAACAAGAATCACAGCAGGAATAACAAATAAATTAGACTTTGCATCCAAAAGGAGACATGGGATCTGGAGAAACTGTGGACACATGCCCTACAGCAGGGCATCTCTGCAGGGCAACTCTTTAAAATCGCAGGGCAAGTAACATCTCGTGTCCAGCAGAGGACACAAGACCAAATGCTGTGCACTTGACAGACAAAGAGAAGTGGAACAAAGGCGGCTGAAGCCAGCAAACTGTTGTTGTACGGTAAACAGGAGCTCTGAATAAAGACATCAAAGGAGCCAGGGTCTAGACGGTGCCTACCACTGACGTTGTTCCCAGACAGTGACGAGGATCAAGTGAGCAGACAGGGTCACCAGTTCTGATCTAGTTGTCCACCTTAATCACGGCCTGGCCTTTTGCTTCCCTAGACAGTTGGTTTTTTACAACAGCTGAGACCTCAATAAGTGCATAAGTCAACAGATAACAAAAGGAGGCTGCTGGGGAGCACAGGCTATCCAGGCATCACCCTCAGGATACACAGGTTTTACTTTCACAGGTAGTTTCTAAACTATATGTGTTTTTACTTTACCCTAGAAATAATTTTTAACAATAGTTTTCTAAAACAACAGAGAGAGAGAGAGACAGAGACAGAGAGATTTCTAAAAACAAAACAGAGCAGAATCTGTGGAGGTAGCTCGGTGGGTAAGACTGCTTGCTACATGAGCCTAAGGACCTGAGTTTGAATCCCCAGCATCCACAAAAAAGTGGGCATAGCTGTGTGTGTCTATGACCCCAGCAACTGGGAGCCAGAGAAGGGTCGATCCTGGAAGCTCACTGGCCAATGAGACTAGCAAAGACAGTGACACTTCTGTCTCAAGACATTAAGGTAGAAAGCAACAGGGGAGGTCTTCCTCTGGCCTCTGTATGTGGGTGCACACTATATCACACACACACAAAGACGCGATCGCCTCTAATAGCATTGCAGGGATGGCTGCTGTGTCACCTGCAGTCGGTGGCAGAGGGGAGAGAGGCTATGCCTACACTATTCTGACCTGTGAACGTCTGAATGATGATAACAGTCCTTGAAAAAAGTCGAGCCTGAGACAACTGCCAGTCTGGTGACAGGGGGCATGGACAGGGAGCTATCCTGAGAGGAACACCCCTCACCTGGGCATTGTGGGAGAGCTGGCCTCGGGGGGCATGAGAGCTGACCCCACCCCTAGCCAGCCGCAGTACTCAGGAGAGCATCCCACACACAGACATGATAAGAGTGTGGGTGAGCCAGCCCTGGAGAGATCTGACCCTACCAATCATCTTCTGTGTGGTAGAGTGGGCCTGGAATCATGAGAACAGGAGAGCTGGCCCTGCTCCTCACCTGAGCAGCAAGGTAGAGCTGTCTCTGGTAGTCAGGGTTGCTGATGAGCTGGCTCCGAGGACATGAGAGCGGGAGAGTTGGTAGGCTGACCAGCTCAGATACCTTTCAGGTCCAGATCCAGGGCTTTGAATTGGCCCACCCCAACATCTACCCCATTGATGGACTGCTGGAGAACATGAAGAGACCAGTCTTACAGATCCAAAACTACAGGATCTTCATGACACAGGACAATAGGATATCTGAGAGGAGTCCCAGTGCGGTTCCAGTATCAACACAGTAGCAGAAGCCAGAGGTTTTGTGCCAGACCAAGGATTCATTGCAATGGACATTTGCAAGCAAAGGTACATAGACAAATGGCTATGCTGTGGGACAAATAATGACACATGATAGCTTCCATAATATATTTTTTTCTCTTTTCACTTGATACTGCCTTGCTGAGTCCCATTACCAGAAAGTCTGTTCCTTTGGTCCTCAACAGCCACTGAGAATGAGTCCCCGGTATCCTGACATGCAGCTACCCCATGGTGTCTACGGATGAGCCATCTGCAAATGCTCCCTTTCAAGTGTAAGAGGCCTTTAATAGGTGTGGGCAGTTAAGGGACCAGGACAGTCTCTCTGGAGGCAGCCAGTGTGTTTGTTTAAGGGCTGCAGGACTTTGGAATGAAGGTCTCGCTGGAGTGAGGAGAAGTGTTCTAGGGGACGTTGGAGGATGGGGCTGATATAGCCAGACCCTCTGAACAGATTCTAAGGATGTGAGTGTTATAGAAGTGTCTGCTTTGCCTCCACCCAACACGATATTTCTCCTGCTTTGATGCTGTTTGGGTACCATAGTAGGCTTGAGAAGGTGGGAATAAACTTCTGCTTTCCCTAGGCTGCCAACTCCCATCTCTGCAGTGTTCTCTTTCCCCTCTCCTTTCCCCATCCCTCTTCCCCCCTTCCCTTCCCTCATCTCTCCCCTGCCTCTCCTCTCTTCCTTTTCCTCCTTTCCCTTCTCCCTCCTCCCTCCTCACCCCCATCTCTCCCCACCCAGCGCTCTGTCTCAGGGAGTAAATACAAGACATCTGTGGGACTCTGCCCTGTGGCAGAAGACATGGGAGTCAGCAGGAATGCATCATTCACATCCACCCCAGGTCAGACCATGGCCACTTTGGAGTGGGTAGGACATGACTGATGCTTGGTTGTGGTTAATGACAGAGGTGACCCCCCTCCCTGACCCCCATGCGGTATGGAATGAGTCACAACTCCAGGGAAATCAGAGACTTCCTCCATAGTTGCTAATTTGTAGGAGGGGTCACCTGGACTTAGCAAGAGTCAAACTAGATATGTCTGTTGTGTCTTTCTGGATGTTTTCTCACCAGCTTGTGTGACGTCAAAGATGCCTGACAGGCAAGTGCTGGAGGAGGCTGCAGGCTAGGGGAAGGCATTCTGTAAGCAGGCCTCTTTGTAAATGGTGTCTGTGTAGGGTCTTATGTTCAGCTTCCTGAATACAGTGCGGGGACCTGGGTTTCAGAACCCAGATCAGCCCAGAGGGAGGTACCATATGTTTCCAAACTCAGTGGCTCTCCCCTTTCACAGAATTCATCCCTGGCCTGTTGGGTTTTGTTCTGGCTGGAGTGTCTGTATTAATGGGATCACCAGGTAGCATCAGAGGGATAGAAAGATATCTGGAAAAAAAAAGAAAAAAAGAAAAAAACCAGAAACTGAATTTGTTTCTGCTAGCGAGTTTGCAAAACCTGTGCCTGATTACAAACAGGTCTCAGAATTGAATGATGTTCTAAAAAGTGTAAAAAGAGGAAACACACGAGAGGAAAATGGCACCATCATCCTGGATATAGAATTCATTTCAGGAACATTAAAGATACAATTACTCCAATATTCTGAGCGTTGACTGACTATGAAAATAAAGTGATGTGTTATTGTATCACATGAAGAAAAACGTTTTATGCCATCGGTTTGCCTATGGTAAGATAAAAAAATTTTTTTCTCCTTCTATAGAAGGCATTCCTGATAAAGATGAACCTCATAGGATGACCTCTGTAAGCTCAGGCTCTAAGAAGCCTCCTCTGTGGGTTGCAGCTGACAAAAGGTACCCTGCTGATGTTATTTCAGTCTTCATACAAACATTATGGGTTTTTTATATTATTATTATTGAGCATCTTCAAAATGGACAGGTGAAGCAGAGAATATGGCTCTTTGTGCTGAAATGTCTAGGACCTTTTCTTGCAATATGCTGAAGATATCTAATGATTAATTAATTAGTAAGTGTGTGTGTATGTGTGTGTGTGTGTGTGTGTGTGTGTGTGTGTGTGTAGCCAGAGGTTGATGAGCAGTGTCTTCCTCAATCACTCACCACCTTATTTTGAGGCAGGATCTCCCACTGAGCCTGGAGCTCACTGACTTGGCTAGACAGGCTGGCCAGCGAACTCCGCAGATCTCCCTGGGTCACTCCCCGCCCCAGCAAGCGCTGTGCCTGCAAACCTGTGCTGCATGCCCAGCATCACGACAAGTGCTTTATCAATGGGTCCATCTGCAGAGCTCCAATATTTTTCATAATTCATATGATAGAAGAGGGGACCCGGAGAGGGATGGCTCAGTGGTTAAGAGCACTCGCTGCTCTTGCAGAGGGCCTGAGTTTGACTCCTGGCATCCACATTGGGCAGTTCACAGCTGCCTGTAACGCTAGCTCCAGAGGATCAGATGCCCTCTCCTGGCCTCCTGGAGTACCAGCATGCATGTGAGCATACTCGCTCACATGCACATAAATTAAAAAAAAAAATTAAATCTTTAAAAAAGTTATAGATGTTAAAACTTGGCAAAAGAGCTTAAGAGGAATGGTGTAAGCTAGTCAAAAGGAGATGTTAATATGGGAGCTTGTTTTAACACTCATATTGAAAAGCTACCAATGTTGCACCGGGAGGCTTCGGCCACAGTTGATGGATGAAGGGCTGGACTGCCCAAGATTTCAAAACGCAGAGACTGAGATAACAAATGTCACCTTTTCATTTCCATTGTTCAACCAAAATAAACTTGAGTTTAAACTTGAAAGCAGGCAAGTATTCAGATCCCTAATACTGTGATTTTATTCTGAATAATTGCCTTTTTATTTTCAGTGCCTATTGTGTCTTCACCGCACCTCTTGTCACAATTTAATCCCTCTTTAAACTTAATTTAATGCCCAATTTAATCTCAATATGACAGCTAGTAATTAAGAGAGCCCATGTTGTGTAGCTTAATGTTTGGTTGTGTTGGTCATGTGCGTGTGTCATGTACGATAGTGTTTCATACCGTGCAATTTAACGAGTAGCATCCCTCGATATATTTATTTCTGAAGGAGAAAAAAAAAGGCTCATAGCCATCATCTTCTCACAGTCAAAACACAGGCTTCTGTGGAGCGCTGTGATCAGTTAAAGGTAGGGAGTGGGACTTTTTGTCACATTTTAGTATTCTGTTGCTTTTAGTATTAGGCTGTCTCACGTACAAAGGTGCGCGTCTACAGATTACAGATCCCTCACGTTGTCCTCTCTCCCAAACCTGTGCTCCAGTGCTGGGGTGATTGACACCCATGCCTGGCTTTAACATGGGTGCTGGGGCGTGGAACTCAGGTCCTCGTGCTTGTGCAGCGGGTGCTAGGCCAGTTGGGCCATCTCCCCAGTCTTCCGAGTCTTAACCACCTTCTCCATATATAGATATATATATATATATGGAGAAGAGGGTTAAAAATTTATATATATAAATTTTGATCAAAGCATAGGGGCTGTCCTGTGTGTGTGTGTGTGTGTGTGTGTGTGTGTGTGTAAGGGTCATGGTAGAGGACTCGGAGGCTACCTTCCCTGGCCACTCACAATGGCCCGTGCATGCCCTGGTGCATGTGTGGAAGTCTGAGGATAACTTGCAGGAGTCAGTTCTTGCCTTCCACCTCGTTGAGGAAGGGCTTTAGCCACTCTGTTTACTTCAGGATAGCTGGCACTCAGAGCTTCTGGCCTGTTCTCCTGTGTCCATCAACCAATGTGTCCTAGGGGTGGTGGCATTACAGATACAAGCCACCACACCCAGTCTTTTGTTTGGGCCCCTCAGGTGTCTGTGGAAAGAGCCCTTTACCCCCGAGACCTCCTGCGGCAACCTGAGAGACTCTTCCTGCTTTCCACCTTTAGCAGTGATGATAGTCAGGTGGCTCATGCCTTTGTGGTTGACTCGGATTATCAGTGGCAGAGATCTGTGAGCAGTGTGGACCCCCTGACCTGACATCTGGGTACCTGGACCCTCAACAACACGGCCTACTGGAGTCCAGGATGATGTGATTTCCTGAATCTAGTTGTACGTTTGAGCAAGACAAATAGTTCACAAATTTTCATTCTTTAGTCATTGTTGTTTTCATCGTTGTGAGGATATTTTAGATTTGTGTATGTGGATCATATATGCATACACCCAGACCCGTGCGTGAGCATAATTGAAGCTGAGCAGCTTAAGCAATAATATTAGAGGTCAGAAAGATGCCTTGGTGGTTAAGAGTGTGTAATGAGCTTGCAGAGACACTGAGTTCGAGTCTTAGCACCCAAGTCAGAGGCCTCACAGCTGACGTGACTCAAGCCCAGGAGCACTGGGCATCTCTGGTCTCACAAACGCATACCCTCTCCTGCAAATACACATAATTAAAATAATTAAAAAGACATCTTTAACAAAGAAATAACATGAGAATTGAAAGATACCTCGGTGAAGGGAAATATAGGAGCCGATAGGGGTGGGGTTGGGGGAGGGAATGAAAGAAGACAAAGAAACCAATCCTAGAGGCACAGGCCTGTCATCTTAGCTGCTCAAGAGCCTGAGGCAGGAGGATCACAAGCTGACAGCCTGCCTGGGCCACAGAGTGGGTTCAAGGCTAGTCTGGACAACAAAAGTGAGATTCTCAGAACAAAAGTCAGATAAGGGCTGGGGATGTAGCTTTGTGGTAGAGCACTTGCAGAGCGCCTGTGAAGCCCTGGGTTCAGTACCCAGGACTGAAAAGAAGATGGAGACAGCATATCAGATGGGAGATGTTTAATGCAACTGTGGACTGATATCCTACGGTGTGTGGCATGGCACTTAATGTTATACATGGTGAAGGTGTTTGGTGCTAACCAGACACTCCCCACCTCAGCTCTACAGAGTGGAGTAGGAACATAACAGACAAAGGATGCCCGTGGAGAAGAAGCTGCAGGGCCCTCCGAAGTGCTGAGGGCAGAAGCCATCTTGTCTCTGTGTCTGGAAGGCAGAAGAAGACATTCATGAGAGGCGTAAGAGAACTTTCTGGCAATAGGAGTGTAAGCAGTTGGGGATATAAAGCTGAAGGGAAGAAATTCTCCCTCACAGGAGAAGGTAAGGGCAGAGCTGATGATACCCTTTGCATTTCACTTTCAAAGTTCTGTGACTCCTTGGGTCCACACGCCCAACAATTTTTAGCAAAGAAACCATGGAGCTTCATTGGTTGAAATGTAAATGAGTGCTCTAAGCCCTGCTCTGTGTTTGAATCGTGCTGGGAAGTACACTCAGGAGACAGGGGCAGGAAGCTCTTGGTGAGTTCAGGACACTGTGGCATGCCCATGTAATCCTAGCACTTGGGGAGTGGAGTCCGAAAAACCAGGGGTTCAAAGGAGGTCTACCTGAAACACTCAACAAAACCACCACACAACAGCCAACAAAAGGGACTACCAATGTCATGGGGCAGGACTTCCCTGAGTCCCGGATGTGCTAACTGTCCTGTTAGAAAGCAAAAAACCAGCAACACCTTACACACCTAGTCTAGAACATTCCATCTAGGTGGGGTGATGGTGCACACAGGAAATCCTGGCATTATAGATGGGGTGGCCATGCACATCTGAAATCTTAGCACATCAAAGACTGAGGCAAGAAGATGTGAGTTCAAGGCTATCCTGAGAGATACAGTAAGATATTATGTAAAAGAAAAAAGAAGGAACAAGGAAGGTAGAAAGAAGGTAGAAAGAAAGAAAGAAAGAAAGAAAGAAAGAAAGAAAGAAAGAAAGAAAGAAAGAAAGAAAGAAAGGAAGGAAGGAAGGAAGGAAGGAAGGAAGGAAGGAAGGAAGGAAGGCAGGCAAAACCCAGCTCTTTCCTCCTCGTGGATCACAGCCTGAAAGTGCCGATGCAGTGGTCCTAAGCAAAGTTAGAAATGGCAGGTGTGTCCTGAGTAATAAGATAATTGATGGCACCAGGCTTAGTAGGTTTACCTCAGGCCTTCTCTGCCCATCACCGAATTACACAGGAAGAGTGTCCTATGGGACACAGTCCCTAAGCACATGTTGCTTTACTGCAGGATCTGCATATCCTGCACACCACCTGGCCCTTGTCACCTTCCTTCCTCTGGTTCTCCTCAGTTACACTGTCCTACCCTGACCCTGCTAGATGCACTCTGCACACAGAGAGGCTGGAGGGGGAAGAACTTGAAGGACGTGCCGTCCAGCACCAGCCCACCCAGCAAGCCACCTCCTTCCCGGAGGCCACCTCCTGGTTCCCTCAGTCCCGTGGGCTTTATACATGTAGACAGACAGCCACACACCCGCAAGCTCACTTCTTGCTGCCACACCCCTTCCTACCTTGCTGTCCCACACAGGAAACAAAGGACTCTTCCCCAACTAACTTCAGATCACATGTCCCTCTACACAGACGTGTGACCATGTATGACCTCAAGCTTATATTTAGGTTAAGTCATTTATAGGCAAGTTTGGAATTTTAATATCACCATTCCCCAGTGTTACAGCCTTCTTTTCTCTGAAATCCCTTAGGCTCACCATTTCTTAGTAACCTTCTCTATGCATTTAAAAATTTTTTTTGTCCGCTTATAGTCAAATAAGACAAAATCAAAGTAGAACTGTTATTTTATTTTCCTTTAAAACAATTATTCAGTATTACCTCCTTAGAATTTGCTTTATGAAAATATTTTTAAAGCTATTAGTCATGTTGAAGTTCTAGCTTTCATTAATATATGTATTTTGTGCAAAATCAGCACCCTCTACATTCCTGGTCTAGCTGTAATGCACACAAATTAATGAACGTGCTTAAATGAATTTGATTAATATGCAGCAGCTTAAGATCCATTTTGTCTTATTAGCTGAGAAATTTTCCCTCTTGAATGCTGCTGAATCAGAGTGGTGCATTGGCTTAGGAAGGTATACACACAGAAACACACACACACTCCATACACACACGTGTATGCACACACACGTGTATGCACACACACGTGTACACATACACTCAGAGCAAATAATGTAAAGCTAAGAGTTTTCGTAATTACCATATCACTTATTAAGACATTAGTAAACAGTCATAGCCACCAGACAGCCTCATACATGCATGGAGCTTTCCATCCTCTGCCTGCATCAAAGACACATATGTAATGCTGGTGCCAGGGAACACGCTCAGTGGAAACCCCACTTCTGCATTTTATTAGTGACTTTTGCAAAGTCCAAACAGCTTGAGCGTTGTATAAATTTATAGTTGTGCTTGCACATTCATGATGGTGGCTTTCAGCAGCTTTCTTTCTTTCTTTCTTTTTTTTTTTTTTTGTGAGAGCTTTTACTTGGGACTGCAGAGAGCAAAGCCTCAAAACTAAAGGAAAATAAAATTGAAGTGGCTTTACAATTGAGTGATTTATACATTAAGGTATTTATTTTAAAACAAGATTAAAAACATTGCGCTCCCAGAAGCACTCTCTCCCGATTGAAGCACTCAGATGGAAAATTTCATCCATTTCAAACTGATTTTTTGCCTGAACAGTTCGCACATATTTTCCTAAAACCTAGTCATATCAAATGATTTATTTTGCCTTAACAACACTGTGCAAGAAGGCAGGATGACTCAAGTGTTGAGGGGATATAAGGTACTAGACCAATTAGGTGCTTGCCTATATTTTGAATTTTTATGCTTGCCCATGCTAACCCTCTCCTCAGCAGAACTTGCTCTAGGTGAGGACTTGTGTATATTTATGTCATAAGAGAATTTAGCATAACTTGAGATGTACGATGAATTTTATTTTGCTTTAAAATGTGTGTGTGTTTGACACAGACATGTTTGTATTCACATGTATGTATGTTGTGTGTGTGTGTGT
Source organism: Meriones unguiculatus (assembly GCF_030254825.1). Taxonomy (NCBI): domain Eukaryota; kingdom Metazoa; phylum Chordata; class Mammalia; order Rodentia; family Muridae; genus Meriones; species Meriones unguiculatus. Next base: position 10,976,312 of record NC_083349.1, read on the forward strand.
GTGTGTGTGTGTGTGTAGAGGGTAGTGGTTAACTACAGGTGTTGTCCCCAGTTACTCTCCACCTTATTTTTTGATACACAGTCTCTCACTGAACTAGAAGCTCATCCACATGGGCTAGGCTGGCTGGCCAGCAAGATGAGGGACCCTCCTGTCCCTGCCTCCCCAGAACTGGGATTGCACATGCATGTTGCCATGCCTGGGTTTTACATGGGCGCTGGAGATCTAAACTCATTACCCTAGCTCCTGTTATTGTTTTTTGTTTTGTTTTGTTTTGTTTTGTTTTGTTTTTTTTTTTTTTTTTTTTGTGTGTGTGTGTGTGATGTGCATGCATCAGGATAGGTGTATGCACCATGGTGCCAGTGTGGAGGTCAGAGGACAAGTTTTGGGAGTTGATTCTCTTCCACCTTTTCTTTCGAGGTGAGGTGTCTGCCACGCTATATGCTATAAGCTCACTGGTCTACATGCTTCCTGGAAATTTTCTGTCCCATCTCCTGTGGGAGTGCTAGAACCACAGATTCTCGCCACCACATCCATACATGCGCACAACCACATCAGGCTTTCTTTTTTTTTTTTTTAATGTATTTATTTTTATTTTATGTACATCGGTGTTTCGACTGCATGTATGTCTGAGTGAAGGTGTCAGCTCCCCTGGAACAGGAGTTACAGACAGTTGTGAGTTGCTCTGTGGGTGCTGGGAATTGAACTCTGGTCCTCTGAAAGAGCTGTCAGTGCTCTTGACCACTGAACCATCTCTCCAGCTCCCCACATCAGGCTTTCTGATCAGGTTCCAGAGACTAGACTGAGGTCATCGGGCTTATTCTACTCACTGAGCCATTTTGACAATCCCTGTCAAAACGTGAGAAAACCCCTTCCCTCCACTTTAATGATAATCAAATATGGCATGTAAAAACAAACAAACAAACAAACAAACACAAACAAGTCTTTCTTTGTTTATTTCAAGACAAGGTTTCTCCGTGTAGCCCTGGCTGTCCTAGAACTTGCTCTATAGACCAGGCTGACCCAGAGATCTACCTGCCTCTGCTTCTCAAGTGCTGGGATTAAGAGCGTGGGCCACCACTGCCCAGGTGAGCACATTTAAGATGTCCCTGGGATTGTCCTGCCCAGTGCAATGCCATCGGTGCCACCTCGGTGAGGTTTAGGGCTTAGAGAAAGTGCTGCTCTGCCTCTCCTTGGCATGGATCAGCCTGCCATGGAGCAACGTGCCTTCAGCACCACAGAGGAAGAAAAGACTCCTGAAGTCTGCCTGGACCACAGAACTGTTGTATAGAGGACAGGGGGTGTGCATGGAAGATGGAGGCCAAGCATGGAGGCTGGAGGGGGTCTCGAGTGGATGGTGGAAGGATGATGGAGGGTGCACACTGCACGTTTCATAAAACCTGGGTCCTAAGCTGGCCATGGCATAGCCGAAGGGACAATACAGTGAGTGGTTAGTTCTGTCCTGTCTGCTATTTGCTTTCTTCACTCCAAGGCATTCCACTTTCTCCAACAAATAATACCTTTCTGGCAGAGGCTCAGCTGCTTGAAACGTCGACGAGAAAGTTTCATTGTCTTGCAATTGGAGGGGAATTTTCCAGAAACTCATCTTGAATCTTGCTATTTCAGGAGGCTGGCTCAGCTCCTAGGCTTTTTCTGTAGTCCATCTATTTCACAAATTGGCGAGGCATGACGGGAAGATGATTGTTGGGGTCAGGCACGGGGAGGAACAGAACACCAGGTGTTACATTAACAAAGGTGGCACAAGTCCCTGGCTTAGTCATGTACTTTAAGAGTGTGGAAAATAGCTGTTCACAGTTAACACCAGAAGTGCTCATTAAACTGACTTTCTGTTGGAAATGAAGCCTCTGAAATGTCACAGGCTATCAAGTAGCTCAAATTCTATCAGGATTATGATACCCACTGAGTTGCAAGTTATAAGAAATGATACTTGAAATAAAGGCTTTGTGGGCAAATTAAAATAGTAATAATTTCAGCTAATGGAATGATATCTTTTTTAAATCCCTTAATATCATTTGGCCAAAATTACATATTTGGAAAAAAAAAAATGAGCCACTCAAGAAGACTTCCTAATTGTATGTAATGTGCCCGAAGGCATATTGCGGATGTTAATTCCGAGGCCCGAACACAGAGGAAGCCAGCCCTGATGGTAACGCTGTGCCTTGGAAATACATTGTAGTCACAAACAGTCATAATGTGGAATGATTTCCCAGAAAGAGATGATAGGAGAATGAGGCGGCTTCCACACTAAGCTCAGTAACACAGGCTGCTCTCTGGAGATGGCTGGTTCTGTGTGTGCAGACCTCTTGCGAAGCCCCTCAAACTATTCCAGTCTAATGGAGGCAGCTAATGGCTCAGCACTTTGTAAACAATAAAGCGTATTTCCCTGAATCTCAGTTGAGTCTGTAGCTTTCTTTGTTTAGTTTAGGCCAAGATAATACTACTTCAGTTGGTGCATGTTAGCTTAGGGTCTCCCGTAGGCCAAAGAAGGCCTGAATACAGAGCTTACAACGAAGGGAGAATTACTCAAACCATACCAGAATCCTGGAGTTAAACTACTGCATGGCGCTGGAGTGTACCTTATGGTACAGTGTATGTGGCCATTTGTAAGGCCCTGGGTTCAAGTTTAAAAACCACAAAACCAAATCCTGCTTGCAGATGTGTGTGTGTGTGTGTGTGTGTGTGTGTGTGTGTGTGTGTGTGTGTGCGCGCGCACACACACATATGCGTGTTGCTGGGGACTGTATCCAGGGCCCCACTAAGCTGTTGTTTACTTTTGATTTTACATGGTTGAACTTCAGCATGCTGCTTGTCAATCCATCTTTCAATGGCTTTGCATTTGTTCTAGTTCAATGACCACGCAGTTCTGCATCAGGTCTCTCGGAGATGAACATGTGATCTTGACAAAAAAAAAAAAAAATCAAAAATCAAAATGCTCTGGTCTGTTCTCATTGTGGTAGAACTCGGGAAGTAAAGGTGAAACTAAGTTTCTGTTGAGTGCTCAGGCAAGATCACCCAAGTCAGTTGGTGAAGGCTCATGGAAAAGTGGGATGGTGATTCTTGAAATTCATGGAACCACTGTGGGGCACAGCTCTACAGTGCTGATGACCATCACCTCCTGGGCACTCCCAAACCCCTATGCTTTCCTATCCCGCCTTCATTGGCTCAGAGGCAGATACTACCTCCTCCACCAGGTGATTTGCTCCTCCTGGGATGGACATACCAGGGATGCCTATTGTGAGGTCAGGCCTCATGATGGTGTCCTTGACCTTCAACAAAATTAGCTCCCTTTCCACCTTTCCACTTTGTCATGTTCTAAGCCAGCTGGTCCATGAATGGGTGAACAGTGGTCTCCTTGATGTTTGTAACTGCCTTCCCGGGTCATCATACTTTCTGCAGGCTTCTTGGCAGTGAGTCTGTCTCCCCCATCCAGCCTTCTACTTGGCTGCAGTCTTTTTACACCATCTGCAAAACCCTTGATCCTTTTCAGTTGCATCTAAGCCACATAGGAGCACAGCTGTGGGCTCCGGCTGGCCACAAACCAAGGTTGTCACTAACTTGGACATAATACCTCCAAAGCAGCAACCAGAGGAGGGAGAACAAACCACAAAGGACAGTGGCTTCTCCAACCTGGGTGACAAGTAGTTAGTATTTCCAGCCAGGATTCAGACAAGTCCCAGACTCATCTTTGCAGAAGACAGGAAAAGGCCATGTCTAAGTCCAGGGAAGGCCTTAGAAGAAAGCCTCCACCGTTCAGAAACAGGCAGGCATCCCGGGAACAAGGAGGTCCTGCTTCACATTACTTCCCTGGAGTCCCAGGGTGACAGCTGGTGCTGACTACCAGGGGGGCATAGCTAAGGTTAGCAGGTGTCTTAGTCTGGGTTTTATTGCTGTGGATAGACACCATGACTACGGCAACTCATATTTAATTGGGGCTGGCTTACAGTTCAGAGGTTTAGTCCATTATTGTCATGGCAGAAAGCATGGGCAACCAGACATGGTACTAGAGGGTAGCTGAGAGTTCTACATCTGGATCAGCAGACAGCAGGAAGAGAATGCCACACTGTGTCTGGCTTGAGTATCTGAGACCTCAAAGCCTGCCCCCAGCAACACACTTCCTCCAGCATGGCCGCTCCTCCTAATAGTGCCCCTCCCTATGAGCCTATGGGGGCAAATTTTTCTTTCAAGTCCCCAGAGTAGGCTTGCTCAACAGCAGAGGAGGGGTGACACTCACAGGCTGTACTTCCTCAGAAGCCAGTGCAATGTGGAGACCATTGCAAGGACTTTGGCTGAGCAGAACACAGGTAAGGATGACACTCATCATGACACTAGCAGTCTGCGCTTTCCTGCCCCATTGCACTCTGAAGAAGAGGTCCCAGGTGTCATCCATCCTCCCTTCACAGGAGAAAGAGCCTATGGTAGATTGGCCTAGCTTTGTGTTTACAAGCTCATTGTGGTATAGCCTTTCATTCTCACAGGGAAGGGACAGAACAGGCTCTGGGAAGGACCTTGAAGATTTTATTTGACATTATGGGCTAGGGTTCCTTAGCCATCCACACGTCCATCTGTAAAGATGGTTGATGATGACAACAATGATGATGACAACAATAACAAAACTCTTTGGATTTCCTGGTTCTGTTGGGGGACTGCAGATTTAAAAAAAAGGACAAACAATTCTACAGTCATATTTGGGGATGCCTAGTGAGCGGGCCACAGCGAATGTTGTACCAGATACTGTTCTGGCTTCTGGGGATTAAACATGAAGATATTGACTGTGTCTTCAGGGATAACACTACTGGTGGTCCTAGCTCCCCAAGTTACAAAATTTATTTATTAATTATTATTATTGCTATTGTTATTATCATATACCTTTTTCTGAGGCTTCCCTCACATCCTCCTTTTCCTGAGAAGAATTAGGGAACATTTGGGAGAGCAAGGATCAGTGAATATTGAGTTATAGGTCAGGGTTGATGAGACTGGAGCAAACGCCCCACTCTCTTCAACCAACTTCTCTTTTAATAATTCACAGGTGACATCACATTAAAAGTGAGTGAATCTTCCTGTTTTTAGAAAAATGCTGTCATGGGGCTGGGAGCACTCCTGCTCAGTGTAGGTATCAACAAGATAATGATTTGAGATCTTGGGAGGAACGCTTCATTATAAATGAAAGGCAATTTCCAGGCTGTAGGGAGAAGTGCTCCCAGGCTTCGCCACCTCTGATTTATCGGGTAATTTATTGTTATTTATTTGGATTCCCCTCGCTGAATGGTACGCAAACGAGGTACTTTTTAATTCTCTTTCTCAATAAGTCAATAATGGAAGGGATGAGTTCCTATGCATTCTAACCCTTGTGGTCCCCCTCAGTGTCCTTTAATTCGAGAGAAGATGGAGAATGAAGATGATGAAGGGCCACCAAAAAATTTAATGCAAAAAAAAAAAAAAAAAAAAAAAAAAAGAACAGAACCATTTGTTTCTGCCAATGGTGCAAGATTTTCTCACGGTCATGTTCTCAAAACAGGAATCTGTGATGGTTTAAGAGCTGAATACATAATTTAATACTGCCCAAGGCAGCTTTAGCTAAAGCAGATGTCTGCGGAAGATGCATGTTTTTATTGAAGGGCTACACTGCCCTAGTTATGGCCATCTCACCAGGCTTCTCTCTCCAGCCCAGCCCACCCCGTGTTTCTACAATGACAGACACCCACAATGGCTCTTTTAAGGGGACACCACCTGTTCCTTACACAAGAAGCAACAAAGCTGCTTCAAGATGAACAGGGTGGTTTCCTTTCACACAATCTACTGTTGAAAAGTCATCGAATGCCCAAATCCTCTAACTGAAAACCTCAGAGGGTGAGTGGTTCCTAGCAATATGTGAATCCTCTACAGCAGCAGCTCTCACCCACCCTGTGGGTTGTGACCCCTTTGGGGGCCAAACAACTGTCTCATGGGACTTACCTAAGACCATCAGAAAGCACAGGTATCTACATCGCGATTCACAGCAGTAGCAAAATTAAAGTTATGATGTAGCAAGGAAAATAATTTTAGGGTTGGGGGGGTCACCACAACATGAGGAATTGTATTAATGAGCTGCAGTGTTTGGAAGACTGAGAACCCACTGTTGTGGAGCTTCCCAGGACAGTGGTTAACTGCCTGCAGCGATGGCCTGCGTGTTCTGTGTGACACGGTTGTGACAAGGAAGCCCGCCGAGGTTGGGGCTAGAAGCGCGGTGCTTTTGGAATGATGATCTTGAGCTCACTCATTTAACTGGTCTGCTCAGGCTTTCTCTGAGAGCGCCTCGTAGGGTTTGTGGAAGATCTAAAGGGAAAGCGGCGGTAGACCCTCGGACACTGCCTCTGGCGTGGCCTAGAGACCAAGTCATAGATAACAGTCATCGTTTAATCTGTAGTCAGCGTCTTTGTGTTGAGTCTGGCCCTGTGAAGTAGCCAGAGCTTAGAGCAACCTCATCTCTCCAGCACATGACTGATATTTGAAAAGGGGCCTGAGTTTAACCTCTTTCCCATCATCCATCTGCTGCTTCTGTTTTTGCGATCAGCCTGAAACGTTTTCACTTGATGCTCCTGGTGTTTTCTGTCATCCTGTACTTTCGGCACATGTTAGCACCCTTGACCTGACCTCTCCCCCTCACTTCCATCTTCTTTTATGTCTGGTTCATTTATCTATGCCTTCAGTTGTCAACCTAGGTGTCCCTACTGTCTGGAGGCCTTCCTTGGTCCCCAGGGCTGGGCTAGCCCATGCTTCCGTATATCCTTGCCCACCCCCAGTAGGTCTGTCTTTCAGGGTGTCATTGTTTGTTTATTCTCCACTGTGCTCTAAGCTCCATTGGAGGGAGTCCTTGAGCTGCTATTGCTTACTGTGAAGTTCCAATGTACTCCAGGGTGTTCGCACATACTGGGTGCTCAATAAACATTCCAAACTAAAAAGGAAAGGCTGGTATGGCAATCCATGTTGGTCCTGCCCAATGAGAACATCATGTCTGCATTGACCGTTGTGAAATGCTTATACTGGGTGCATTTGGCCCCATGATTTCAAGTAGCCAGTAATTAGCAAAAGTATTCTGGAATTCAACAAAACGCTTTTCTTTCCCAAATCTTAATAAGATATGTCACAGAGAGCTATTGACAAAGTTTCTTTTTGTGAATGCCTGGAATCATAGCATAAGGAAGGTCATTTTCCACAGAGACAAGGATACAGGAGGACCTTTTAATGCTAATCCTGGAAGAGCTTGCTTTCCCCTTCCGTAAGCCAGAGTAAGATGTTTCCACTTCCTGCTCCCTGCTTTCCCTTCGAGATCATGTCTCTCAAACATAGGCTCAGCTAACGCCTCACATTCTGACCCTTTCTTTTCTTTCAGAGGGGAAGAACCATGCTCCCCACTTCACATACATCCCCACAGTGTATGCACGGCCCGATAAAACTTAGAGCCCCGATAAAACTGAGTTTAAAAACAAAACGAAAACCAAACACGTTCAGTGCCATCACTTTGCTGTAATTATTTTCTATGTAGCTAAAATTTTAATTAAAACATTTTATTTTATAATTAATTTATCCATTGTTGTTGTGCATGGGGGGGGGCTGCTTGTGTCATGGCAGGCATGCAGAGGTCAGAGGACAACTTTGTTGAGTCAGCACGTTTCTTACACTCTTAAGTGGTCTTCAGGGATCAAACTCAGGTCATCAACTGTTCACAGGAGGTGCTTTATCCACTGCGCCATCTTGCTGGCAGCACTCTGCTCTGCCCACTAAACCATCGGCCTTCTTTTCATAGGATTTAAAAGAAAGTTTCTGGAGTATTGTGTAAATAAGTAGGGTGAGACACCACAAACCTTATGTAAAAGAATGATCCTGGCAATTGGAAAATACAGTTGTCTGTAACAGTGGAGGTCTATGATGAGGACTCAGAGTATAACAAACAGGAGATCTCAGCTAGAAGGATCATGTCAAATCAAGGGGAGGTAGACAGGGATTTTCATTTGTTTGTTTGTATCCATCCCCTAGCATCAGCTGGTGAAGGCAGGCAGAGCAGGCTAGAGTTGACGATAGCTGTTGTAAGCGAACGTCTCCTCTCTGGTCGGAAGCACCCAGAAGAGGCAGAGCCTCTGCATGAGGAGGACAAGTGAGGCTCTAAAGAAATCAGCTGGCTAGAAGCAGGAAGGATTATGTCACCAGCGTTGGTCAACTGGATGACGTCTGCTTTGTGCGAAGGTGAAGGAGTGCTGCTGTGTGCCCAGAGGCCAGGGCACACTGGTGGGCAGTCAAACCAGGCCTCCGGGCATGCTGATGACCCTAATGCAGAGAGTCGGGGGCCAGAGGAGGACCTGTGGGGGCCAGGCTGGAAGTGATACTAGGCTAAGGTGTTCACTCTCCTTCGTGAATGTCACTTGCTGTGTCCGTCTCAATGAAGTCAACCTCTCTGGAATGTCTTTGCCAGGCTTTCCACTCCTCTGAAGTTTGTGCACAACTTGAGATCTATGGTATGTTGTCAACATTTTCTCTTTCCTCCAAAAGCCATTTTTTCAGTGTGTGTGCGCGTGCACACGCACGTGTGTGAAAGACAAATGAAACATCTGTCAAAAAAACAAAAAACAAAAGCAAAAAAAAAAAATCTCCAAAGCAAAAATAACAAAATCAAACCTGTTTTAATTTAGGAGAGTTTTCCTGTCTGTCTTCTCGGGGCTGGAGCAGCGTTTTCTTTCCCTCTCTGTCTGTCTCCCTTTATCTGGCACAGATGAACCCGTCCCTCTGCCCCCAGTGGCTCAGAACAGAGGGGGAATGTGCGTACAGCTGCCACAAAACAACTTCTGCTTCCTGTCCAAGTAGCTGGGAACTGTCCTTCCTCAGCCGAGAAGCCAGATGAACACCGTCCTTAGCCAGGAACATGAACGCGACCTTTGCCAGATGTTTTCATTCTCTAGGATTTGTTACAGGAAAACTTGGTGCTTCCAATACCTGCCGTGGATGTGCTTTGCCTGTTGTTTCCAAGCTGCCTCAGGCTTTCTTGTGTGGACAAAAATGCCGGTTTCTGTCATAATGAAACACCATTATTTATTCACCTAGCACAGCTGAGGAAATCGTTTTAAAGTAAAAACACAAAATGGCTTGTTTCAACCACAAACTTCCCACAAGAACAGAAACCTTACTTCCTAAGTGGAACCAGGCCCTACTCCATTCTTTACCCAGCAGAAAAACATTACATGGCTTTTAGCTTTAATGGCCTTTTAGGCTTGTCGCCAAAGAAGTTCCAGAAAGATTTTCCTGGTCCCGGTTTGCCCTCTCAGCCCAGTTCTTTTGAAAGCTGGGAGGGGATGGGCTGGAGAGCCTCCAAGGCAGGCTCCGTGAAATGAAGCCAGAGGCCGAGACCCACCCCGAAATCGAGAGGCGAGGAAGTGGAGCCCCACCATCACAATGAATCAGACCAAGCAGGCCTCAGAGAGCGGGCACGGTTTAACTGATGGCGTGACCTGTGTACATGTCACCAACATCTCAGGGTTCAATAGAGAGGGCTGGAGGAGCGCCCGGATGCCTGTGTGTGGAGATGTCGTCCAGGGCTTTCTGTCTCCCTTGTGCTGGTTTGTCTGTTTCTGTCTGCAATAAACACAACCTTTTCTCTCTTAAAGATCTGAGCTTTGGGGCTGGGGTGTAGCTCAGTTAGTAGGGTGTTTGCCTAGCATGCCTGAAGCCCAGCGTTGGATCCTTAGCATCACATAAATTGGGCCTGGGCTACATGAAACAATGTCTCAAAGACAAAGAAACAAAAAATCATTAAGATGTTATCTTCATGTTTTTAGATCCCATCACCCAGGTTGAGTTTTGTATCTGAAACATGTCTCCAGCTCTTCCCAGGGCTCTGTAAGCCGCAGAGGTTTTAGAAGACTCTAAGAACACTTAAGCCAAGAAACACATCGGTATTTGAAAGTGCCACCCACCGTACTTGCCTGGATGTTTCCTTCTCACTTGCCCCGGTAACCCCAGCGCCAGCCTCAAGCTGATGAACAATACTTTTGTAATTGCACACCTGCCGAGATCACCTTGCCCCGAGCTTGTAAGCGCTGCCCTTCTGTTTGACTCTCTCCTCTCTATGTAACGCCTACTCAGCTGGCACTCAGTTCAGTACCAGCTTCAAAGAACTGGGAATTGCCCAGAAAGATCTAAGGCGAGGGCGCACGCCAGGAACAGTGCCGTTCTCTGTCTGAAGCCATGAGGGCCTCTTGGAAGGCTTCAGAAAGAGGGTGTCCTCCAAATTGGGGAGCAGGGCCTCCACCGAGGTGGACAAAAACATCAGCAGGAGGCACGGGCTTGGGTTAAGATTTGCAGAATCTGGGCATGTGTGTCTCAGTTTGGATTGTCCAAACATGTGAGTGAGTTCTCTCCGTTTCCTACAGTCAGGTGGGTCCCTGAGGAAAAGGAAGAATGTCTTGTTGATGCCAGCAGCGGTGCCTCAGGCATTGCTTCCCCGCTGGCATACAGGTTAAATAAGCTTTTGAAGCTGACAGAAAGAAATAAAAACAAAAGCTTTAGGGATGCGGATTTGAGCGACTTTAAAAAAAAAAGTGTTTAAAGGGAGGGGGTGTGCCCTGTTATCCGTATTTTGCTGGGATTTTTAACGGTGTCTAAATGCTCTGGGAGCACTCGTCTTGGAGTTACTGGAATGTTCTGGTCGTATGGGAGTGTCTCAGCCCCAACCAGCTCTGCCGTCGTCTGGAGACGGTGTTAGTGAGAGTGTTACCAAAATCAAAGATGATCCAGGAGAAGCTGAACCTGCAAACTCGAGACAGGCTCATGCCTTGGGTCTCGCCTGAGCCAGTCAGAACCTATGCCAGAAAACGCTCCCGGGGTTTCACAGCCCCAGAGCAGCGTTTCTCTTCCTGACCACCTCGTTGCTGCTGGGGCGAAACAGGCAGAGAACTGAGAAAAGACATCCTTCCAGAACACCATGGAGCCAAAACCCCCGGCAGCCCAGGCCTGTTAGATATAAGACAAAGCAAATAAATCATCTTTACTATACACATAAAATAACAATTAGCATAAGATATTAAATGTTTATAAGCATAGACGATGCTTTTAACAATGTCCAATAGATGGGATGAGTTAGCCGCCCAAACGATCTCCTGATTACTTTTCCTGATACATTACATTCTCTCAGCTTTACCTCCAGGCAGTCCATGGCAAGATTCAATGACACGTCTCACTCTGGAAACACTGGCTCTGCAGTCAAAGGAACGCTCCCATAGGGCCTTCTCTGTTCCCTGTCTCCCTGTGGCACACAGAAGATGGCGGGAAGCACCCAGAGGGTGCACTTTATCTCCTCCCATGGGAGCTGTGCCAGAAAGTTCTGTTGAGAGCTGGACTTGAAGAAGTGTGGCTCACAGGGGTGGAAGATGCGAGATGTTGGAAACAAGATGAAGCCAGCCTGCTGCAGGAGCCTTCTGCTGGGCTTCTCGGTGTGTGGGAGCAGCCGGCCCTCACAGTTCTGTCAGCGGCCTGGAAGGTTTCATCCAGGCTAGCCAGGCAGAGCAGGAGAGCTGCCTGTCCCTCTCGAGCCATGACTTTACTGCCACTCTCTGCCACTGTCTGAGTCAAGAGAGGCCACTTACGCACCGTCTTACTAAGCCATCAGTTTTCAACCTGTGGGTCACAACCCCTTTTGGGGGTCGGATGACCATTTCAGAGAGGTCCCATATCAGATGTCCTGCATCTCAGATGGTAAGATGCACAACAGTAGCAAGTTAGAGTTATGAAGTAGCAACAAAAAAATAATTCTACAGTTGGGGGTCACCCACAATGAGAGGGTGACAGCAGCAGGAAGGCGGAGAAGCGCTGTGCTAAGCAGTATGGGTTGTGAAGCGGTTGGCGGCAATCGCCTTCTTAGGCCGCTGGTAGTTCAGCATGGTATAGGGGCTACGGGAAGGTGGTGCTCCACCGGCCTGGAGTAGGAGGCTAGCGTCTGGCTGAGGGAGATAACTACGCTCAGGAGAGCAGCTGCTCTGTGAAGGATGCTGCAGCAGAGAGAGAAAGACATCTTCTCCTCGGGTGCATAAGGGTGTGTGGAGGTGGCTAAGGGAGTAGGCTTGATCCTCCATGAGTGAGGAGAGCAGTCACATGGGGTTATGACTAAGTAAACACTTTGTTTCATAGATAGTAGAAGCCCAAGGGGAGAGTCACAACTACAGAAAACCAAAGAGCTCAAGCCTTGTGAGCGTTGGTGTGACTACATGGTTATATATACATATATGTATATATTATAATTTAACATATATGTATATAATCTTCCTCTGTTGCTGTCTCTGTCTCTGTCACTCTCTGTGTGTATGTGTGTATGTTGTACACATACTTCTTTTAAAATTTTTATTTTTATATTAATTACAGTTTATTCACTTTGTATCCCAGCTGTAGCCCCCTTCCTCATTCCCTCCCAATCCCACCTTTCCTCCTTCTTCTCCACCCATGCCCCTTTCCAAGTTCACTGACAGGAGAGGTCCTCCTCCCCTTCCATCTGACTCTAACCAATCAGGTCTTATCAGGACTGGTTGCATTGTCTTCCTCTGTGGCCTGGTCAGGCTGCTGACCCATCAGGGGGAGGTGATCAAAGAGCCAGCCACTGAGTTCACGTCAAAGACAATCCCTGTTCCCCTTACTAGGGAAGCAATTGGATACTGAGCTGCCATGGGTTACATCTGTGCAGGGGTTCTAGGTTATCTCCATGAATGGTCCTTGTTTGGAGTATCAGTCTCAGAAAAGACACTTGTGTCCAAATTTTTTTGGTTCTGTTGCTCTCCTTGTCGAGCTCCTGTCCCCTCCAGGTCTTTCTATCTACCCCTTCTTTCATAAGATTCCCTGCACTCTGTCCAAAGTTTGGCCATAAATCTCAGCATCTGCTTTGATACCCTGCAGGGTAGAGCCTTTCAGAGGCTCTCTGTTGTAGGCTCTTGTCCTGTTTCCTGTTTTCTCCCTCTTCCAGTACACACATTTCTTAATTCTGCCCACTAAGAGGAACTGGAGATCCTGTGTGCTGGCTAGCTTTATGTCAACTTGGCACAACCTGAGGTCATTTGATAGGAGGCAACCTCAATTCAGAAAATGCCTTCATAAGATCAGGATGTAGGGCATTTTCTTAATTAGTGATTGGGCAGGGGGAGAGGGCCCAATTCATTGGCCATCCGTGGGTGGGTGGCCCTGGGTTCTGGAAGAGAGCAGGCTGAGCAAGCCATGGGGAGCAAGCCAGCAAGCAGCACCCCTCCATGGCTTTTTGTACCAACTCCTGCCTCCAGGTTCCTGCCTGTTTGAGTTCCTATCTTGGTTTCCTTTGTTGAACTGTGGTGTGGAAGAATAAAGTGAATAAACCTTTTTTTCTCCAACTTGCTTTTTGGTCTTGGTGTTTCTTAGCAACTATAGAAACTCTAGCTAAGACATTCTATGCACATTGGTGTGAACACAGCAAATTTATATACATATATTACATATATTGATAAATAAACCTCACTTGGCATGTGTATATGGGTACAAATATTCCCCTATTCTGCCCATCAGGAAGACCTAGAAGCAGACGGACCTCAAGAAAACCCAATTGTGTTTTCTCATTGAATACTCTTCTTTGCTAAGAGAAACCATGGCTCATTCAGTGCCTGAGCATAGAGAAAAGCAGTTGATCTTGGAAATACTCTTTGGGGCCCCCAAATCAGAACATGTTTAAAGGAGCTGGAGAGATGGCTCAGAGGGTAAGAGTGCTTGCTGCTCTTCCAGAGGATCTGAGTTCAGCTCTAGAGCCCATATCAGGTTGCTCACAGTCACCGTCACCTGTAATTCCATTTCCAAGGAATCCCAGGTGTCTGGCCTTTGGAGACATTTGCATTAATGTACATGTGCCGTCCTCCCTAATAGGCAAAGGTGTGCACTCGCTTGAACACACACATACGTATGCAGGCAAGAATGCGCGCGCGCATACACACACACACACACACACACACACACACACACACATAATTAAAATAAGTCCAACTTTAAGAAGAAAAATAAAAGAAAATGTCTAAAGAATGATTGCAACAGGCCTAAGAAACAGAAGCCAGATTGACTCTTATTGGCTGTATCCAATACAGCTGCAGACCAAATTAAATAATCTCAGCAATGGATTATAACTGACAGAGTAAGACAGGAAACCAAGAGTCCCAGCCACGTAAGCAAGGGACAAAATGTGTGGTGGGGACCGGGATGCTATGTAGACTCAAATCACCTTAAAAAACGAGTTATAAATAGAAACAGAGCTGTGGTGGTAGAGCGGTTGGATTGAGACCGTGGGCCCCCTGAAGAGTAGAAGGGCACAGTGTCAGCTCTGCAGTTCACAGATGTGACAGCGTATTGTAAATCTTCTCACCAGGGAACATTAACCCAAATAACTAGCCTGTGATCCTTACAGTGCCGAGGTCGCGGTAGTCAGGGGAAGACTGCGAGATTAGAGAGAGGTGCAAGCTGCCACCTGTGCCTCTGAACTGGGGTCCTTTGAGGTGAAGGACCGTGCTGGGATGATTAAAAATGTGGGTGTAGCCTGCCTTCAGGGGTGGTGCAATGTTAATTTCTGATTGTGCGGCTAGGAACGCACCGCAACTTCCGATACTCACGTGCACAACTCTTTCCCAAGATTCCTAGGAAGACGTCTTGATGTCAAGCCCTTGCAATTGTCTGTAAGTTTGAGGGGTTTTGCTTCCCCCATCTCTTTTCTGTTTAAATAGTTGATCAATTACTTCTTTCTTCAAAGTACATGGAGTTTTGTGATGAAATCAACTGGCGGATTCTGCACACTACACACCAGAGAGAAGATGAACTTGAGAAACACTGATGATATTTCAGCTGACAATTTCTGTTCGTGTTCGTTATTACTACACATCCTCAATTTTCTTTGTTAATCATGTTTTCTACCTGCTTATCAGGGTTTGTGCCTCACAAATGTTTCCAGCTAGCTACGAAGTCCAAATGACTACATCTCATCACACTGAAGACAGTTCTTCAGTCCATGTGGCAGTGCAGTTTTTATTTGAGAAACACACAATGATAGAGATCATTTCATTGTAGCACTATCAATGATATATCACCTTGATTTAATAGACTTCTGCTATTTCAAAAGGACTTCTGCTATAAGTCCTCTTGAAACAGACGTGAATGGAAGCCTTCAAGCTGCGTACACTGAGCAAACAAAGACTCGGTGGGCAAACTGGCCACTCATTTGCTTTGCTCCTCGTGAAAGGCATCATGTCTGGGGGCTGAAGAGTGGATAAGCACTTGCTGCTTTTGCGGAAGACCTGGGTCGGGTTCCCAGTACCCACGTGGTCACTCATGGTCATCTATAACTGAAATTCTAGAGGATCTGATGCCCTCTTCCGGCCTCTGCAGGCACAGCACCCATGTGGTATATGCATGTATGTGCAGGTAAACACTCACACACATTAAAGAAAACTAAACAAACCTCTTCTATAAAGAAAGAAAGTCATCATTTCTCTCAGAGCCATGCTGCAGCATATATACTGGGAATGCTGTGTGTCATCCTCCTCTGGGGACCTCCCACATATCCGATCTACTGTGATTCTACAAAAAATAAAGATGTGTGAGTCATCGGTGAGGTACCGCTTCGGAATTTTTTTTTCTGTGTTGTATTGTTTCTTAGCATAGTGTTTCCACCTCTTTTATGTCAACCAAGTTAATAGTTAATGTCAATTATTTCAGGGTCTTGAACATTTCAGGGCTTTGTACATAAATGGATCATAAATGTACACATTTCTGCATCTTGCTTTTAAAACTCAATAAAACCTTGTGGGTATTCCTCCAAAACAGCTGAGTCACTAATGCAGATTTTCCAGCTTGTCCTGGGAATATTAAATTTCCTTATTTATGTATTTTTGTTTAAATCATGCACACCTAAATTTCTTTTATGTATATGCTCATATCCTGCCTTTATATTTTTAGTGATTTATTTTACACACATATTCTTTTTATATGTGTGGGTGCTTTGCTTTCATGTACAGCTGTTGTATCACATGTATGCAGTACCTGTAAAGGCCAGAAGAGGGCATCTGATCCCCGCTCCCCTCAACCCTAGAACAGGAGTTACAGATGGTTGTAAACTAACTTGTAGTGCTAGAAATCAAACCTGGGTCCTTTGAAAGAGCAGCCAGTGCTGTTAGCCACTGAGCCATCTCCCCATCCTCTGCATTTATTCCTGTAGATTGGGTTTCTAGGAGCAAGCGCAGTATACAACTCCACATACACAAACTCAGTAAGCTATTTCAGGTAGCCAGGCCCTGGTAGCTCACGCCTGTAATCCAAGCACTGGGAGAGACAGAGGCTGATGGGTCTCTGTGAGTTTGAGGCCAGCGTGGTTTACAAAGTTAGTCCCGGACAGCCAAGGCTACACAAAGAAACCCTGTCTCTAAAGACACACACACGCACACACACACATACACACAGAGCTATTTCAGCAGATTAGTTGATGTTTTCAGATTGGAAGTATGGGAATAAAACAGTATGTAAGTCCTGGACACACACACTTCTTGTTGTTATCGCCTAAATAATATGAAGTAAAAATGTTTACACAGATTTTATGCAGTTTTAGGTATGATGAGTTCTAGAAATTAATTGAAATATAAAGAGTGCCTGCAGGTCATCTGCAAACATTGGATTCCCTTACAGAAGGAGCTTGGTCATCTGAAGAGTCTGGTATGTGCTAAGTGTCCTGGAGCCAATCCCTGCAGATAAGGATTTAAGACTCTGACATCCTGGTACCATATGAGGCTATAGCAATTTATGATGGACAAATAGCCTTTTATGCCCATCCTTAACAGTACTCAGGATGTGGTTGGTCTTAAGCTCTTTTCTAGACCGCTGCCTATAAAGGGGTTCGCTTGCTCAACAAGTACCCAGTGGATGCCTACATACCAGGTACTGCGCTTGGCACTGGGGCTGTAGACAGTAACTGAGTCAGCCACATTCCCTTGTTCACAGAGCCCCACACCAGCAGAGACAGACAGATGACAGTAAACACAGGGCTGATACATGGGAAGACAACGGAGATCTGACAAAAAGGCAGTAGGAACAGACAGAGGCAGGAAGCCTGCTACTGCAGGTAGGGTGTACGGACACCTCAGAAGTCTCTGAAACTGGACACATTTGCTGTGCAAAGGGGTGGAAAGGGGAGGGGAGGGGAGGAAAAGGGAGGAAAGGGGGGGGAGGGGAAAGGAGAGAAGGAGAGAGGAAGGGGAGAGGAAGGGAGGAGAGTGGAGGGGAGGAGAGTGGAGGACAGTTGTGATTACAAAGGGCTGGCACCACTGAGCACCGCAGTACCCTTGGCAAGCCATCCACTTAGACACTGTTTCTGTAATTCCCTGGGATGGGCTTGCTGAGCCCAGGACACTGGCCATGGCAGAAGCTGGCTGAGGACACATGGGGCCAGGAAGAAAGCCTGTTTCTGCTCCTGTCTCCCTCCAGAACCTCTAAACAAAGAGCTGGCACCCAACCCTACCTCTTTTATGCATTAAAAATATTGGTTTCCAAATATACCTTTTGTCTACTGAGGCCAAATTTGTCTTCTAAAAGTTTTTTGGTTTTTTTTTTTTTTTTAAAGACCTGTCTTGTCTCAATTCCCTCATTATTTTTCGAATCTATCACTTCCAGGCATCTAGCCAAGGCTGAAAAGGCTTCCTCAGGCCCTGCACGGTTAGTACAGACACAGCTTTGTGAATAATCTGGGTCTTACTTATATCCAAGCCTTTGTTCCATCTAGGCTATATTTTCAGGGTACTGTAAGATGTGGATCCAACTATCTTTTCTTTCAGATAGCCTTCATGGTAACAAGGTTTATTAAAAACCCACCTTTGCCCACTGAATGAGTCTTTGCTGTGTATTGTCTATTTTCATTTGCGGCCATTTGGTTCTCTGTTCTGTCCTGCTGGTCCCTTTGTCTGTTGCTAACTGATGCCCAGGACTGGATTGCTGGGGTTTGTGCTGCAACCTAGAGTCTTGCAAAGCAGTGTCCTTTTCCACATATGTACATATATGCACAGTTCTTCCTGTAGCTTTCTTAGCTACTCTGGAAGTGTCTACTCTTGCGTAGAAGTTTGGATATCATTCCATTATGCTGAGAAAAAAAAATGAGGTTTTCATCAAAATTAGATTAACAGACAGAGAAGATGGCTCAGCAGGTGAAGATGCTTGCTGTCAAGCCCGATGACCTGAAGTCAATCCCTGGGCCACATGTGGCAGGAGGAGACAACTGATTCCTGTAAGTTGCTCTTTGATCTCTATGTGCACTGTCACGTCCACACACACACACACACACACACACACACACACACACACACACCCCAAATATTAAAAATCCCTAGATTATTTTATAGCTTTTAAAATTAAAGATTTTTATGTTGTGTATGTTCTCACGTCGGTGTGTGCACATGAGTGCAGGTGCCGTGGGGTGTCAGCGACACCAGATCCCCAGGAGCTGGAGTCCCAGGCAGCTGTGAGCTGCCTGATGCGAGCGCTAGGAACTAGACTCGGGTCCTCTGCAAGAGAACTATCAATCACTGAACCACCTCTCCACCCCCGTTTCTTTACATCTCCGTCTGAGAGAACTGACATCTTATGATATTAAGTTCTAAACCAAGAAGAGCATTTGCTTGGTTGGGTCTTGTCTGTATCGCTCAATACTCAGAGTGTTGGGTTTTCTTCTCTATACCCCTCATTCTATTGTTAAATTCATTCATTCTTGGATCTTTTATTACAGTGAGGGAAGCACAGGCTCTTGTTTCCTGTAACGTGTAAAATACCGCAGTTAGTTTAGGTACTTTAAAGCGTTTAAGAAAAAAGTATTTATAAAGGTGTGGGCTGAACAAGCAGGGGTGACGGCCTGGAAGCAGCCGAGCTTGTGCACGAATGCTGGGAAACTGGTTTCTAGGTCTGCAGCTGAGGCTCTAGCTGCAGGAGGGGGCCATGAGGGAGACTAAGGAATAGCCCCACCCCAGCCATGGTGCTGGAGAAAGACTGCACGCTCCATTTGACCTCCTCTCTCCTGCCAGGGGAAACCTGGTGTTAGGCCACCTTAGATATTATCATATCTATTCCAGTAACTTAAAAAAAAAAAAAAAAAAAAAAAAAAAGATGAGATCCCTTAGGCTTTTCTAGGCATCCAGCTGTACCATTTTTAAATGCAGGTAATTCTGTCTCTTCCCATGTTTATAAGTGACTTCATTTGCCTGGGATATTACTTTCCTGTAGTTGCTGTAACAAAGGATCCAAACGAAATGGCTAAAACAGCAGAAACTTATCAACCTACAGTTCTGGGTTCGAAGTCCAAGAGCAAGGCACCCGCTGTCCACAGCTGTCTCACCCAACTCTTAAAGAGGAGATAAATACATCCAACATTAATAGGTTTGTTGTAAAGAAGTGAATGTCCTAACTCCAAGTACCTGTGGGTGTCACCTTATATGGAAATAGGTTCATTGCAAAAGATCCTATTTGGCATCTTCTGAGGCTTGGAGGCATCTGTTCCAGTGCCTCCCATACTTTGGGGTTTTGCCAGCAATCTTTGGTGTTTCTTGGCCTGTAGAAGCAGCACTCCTCCCCCTGCCTTATTCACATGGTTGTCCCTCTTTCTCTTCCTCTCTCTTCACCCCCCCTCCTCCCTTCCTCTCCTGTGTGTGTGCATAGCCACAGCCCATGTGTGGAGGTCAGAGAACAGCTTGCAGGACTCGCTCCTCTCCTTTCACGGTGGGTCTGGGGATCCCATCCACACTGCCAGGCTTGCCCAGCAAGCTCTTTTGCCGGCTAAGCCACCCCACTAGCCTTCTGTTGAAACTTTGAAGAAACCTCGACACTGATGTCTACATGGCCTTCTTGGTTTGGGTTCCCAGCAGTTGTGTGCCGTGTTCGTGTTCTTCTCTCTCCATACCCTTGCTCACTGATCTCTTCTCCTCTTATTAATAGCCATCTTGAAAGGCACGAGGCAACATCTCACTGTGATTCTGAGAGCATCCCCTGAGGAGAAGCAAAGTCAGACTGGAAAAGCCTGCCTTTTTATTTTCTTCATTGTTGATTTGCTGTTCAGAAGCTTTTCTAGTCTGGCATGCTGTTGCTTGGGTTGTTTTTTTTTTTTTTTTTAATTTTTATTTAAAATATGCATGCATGTGGAGGTCAGAGGACAACTTTGAAAGAGTTCATTTTCTCCTTCTGCCACATAGGTCCTGGGGATTTACTTCAGGTCTTTTACTCCCTGAGCAATCTTGCTGACCCTATTTGTTTATTTTTGCTTTTGTTACCTGTGCTTTTAGTGTCATAGCAACAACAACAATGACAACAATTGCATAGCTTTATGTCAAGGAGTGTTTTACCTATATTTCTCCCAGTAATTCTGTGCTTTCAGGGTTGCACATAAATCTTTAATTCACTTTGTTTATTTTGTGTGTGTGGTGTAATAGTGCAGTTTGGTTCTTCTTTGATATCCACTTTTACCAACACCATGCACTCCAGAGACCATTGTAGGGGCAAGTGAAGGCATATTTCTGACATGGGCATGGATGGCATGGAAAGGACCCCAGTGCCTCAGCCCCATGTGAGTGGATGAGGGCGCACAGTGATAACAAAGCCTTCCTTGGGTCCAAGTGCAAATGCTGACAGTGCTTGCAGAAAATGCCCACCACAGCTCCCCGCCCCCATGCTTATGGCCTGAAGAATGCCCCTCTGCAGTGCCCCTCCTGCTGCGATCAGCTAAACCTGTCTCCTTGTTCTGCTGTATATAATAAACCCAGTGAGCTTCCAGGGTACTTCAGCTTTTCCACCAGAAAGCCCAGACCACCCCAACCCAACTGTGTCCCTGTGTCTAATGTTTCTTTAGTCTCTGGTGCTTTCTTTATTTTCTCACAGAAAATAGTCAAGGCTCCAAACTCTGCCTGTGCACAGTCACAGTAGACCATCTTTTCTCAAAGTATATTCTCGCAGTCTGCTGAAGACACCTGACTGGAGATCTCTGCAAGGGGTTATTTCTGGCCTTCTATTCTGTACCACAGATATTTTTGAGAAAAGGATCTCCTGTTGCCTTTATTTTTCTGTTTGACAGAATGATTAGCTGGGATTGTGGTTCTTCATTTACAAGATTTTAAACTGACATTTAATTGTAACTTAAATTTAAGTATAATGATGTTGCTTGTAAACACGGGTTTTAAAAAAGGTTTCTTTTATCTGCATTTGCCTGCATGTGTATGTGCACCACACACAGGCAGTGCCCTCAGAACCCAGAAGAGGGGGTTAGAGCCCCTGGACTGGAGTTACAGACAGGTGCAATGTAAGAGCTGGGAATAAAACCTGGGTGCTCTAGAAAAACAGCCAGTATTCTTTGCCATGGAGCCATCTCTGCAGCCCTGATATATACTTTCTGATTTTAAGATTTTTTAAAAAACATGACTAAGGATGACATAGGATAAATTTTTTATAAGTAATTCATGTATTAGAGAGGAAAAGTATGTTCTCTGAGTGTTATATGTAAGGCTTAACTGGAGTCAAATTTACTTATTATCTGGTTGAATTCCTTTATATTCTCAGTCAATCTATAGTGGCTATATAATCCCACTGCAGTAGTGATTTGAAAATTAACTTTTCCTTTCATTGCTAACCCTTGCAGTTCAGATACTTAACTGCTATATTCTTAGGACACACAGCTGTGACTGGTGTCTCTTCTTTACCTCTTGTTATTATCATCACAAATATCTTGTTGTGCTATTTGGAGCTGTCAATCTAGAAATTCTGGATATTAATACTGCCATGCCAAAGTTTTGAAGTATGCTTCTGTTCCCCCTTTGACCATTAGTATTTTCAGTGTCCCTACTTTACTTTGCTTTTCTGTGTTTCTTGCAGGCAGCATCAAGTGAGCTGAGTTTTGATGCTCAGTCTGGCTCTACTCGGTCTCTCTTAAGGGTTTATTGGCATTTCTGATCATATCATCACTGGTATTCTTGATTCTGGTCCTTCTGTGTTTGTATCATTTAAAATCTTATATTTTTATTTGTGTGTGTGTGTGTCTGATTGTATGTGTACCACATGCTTACAGTGCCTTTGAAGGCCAGAGGAAGGCATTGGATGTACTGGAGCTGTAGTTATAGGTGATTATGAGCTGTCAAGTGGGTACTTGGAACCCAATCTGAGTCCTCTGCAAGAACAGCAAATGCTCTTAACTACTGAGCCATCTCTTCTGTACTTCTCATTTTTTTTTTTTTTTTTTTTTTTTTTTGCTAACTAAGAACTTCAACTAAATATTTCTCTCCTCAGAATTCTTAATTGGGCTGTATTTCTAAAATGCTGTTTGGAATAAAGAGATCAAGACATTCTTACTGAAATGAACTGCTTCTGCTCTCTTCTAGTAAGGTGAAACCATTTCCAAGGTGTTCTTGGTTACTTCCTAATTTTCATTTTAGTTAGAGTTGATTCATTACGTATAATCCACATGAAATGAAAAAGAAAATTGGTTTGGAAAGGTGATGGAAATTACCTTAAGTAGCTCTTGAGAAATCAGTTTTATAACTTGTTTTCCTCGTCTGAAACATTGTCCTTCTTCACCCCCAGCAGAGATTTCCCATGTTAAAGTTACACACTTACCAGTTCTATTCCTTGTATTTGTACTTGTAGCTACTGTTTTAAGTGGGGCCTCTGCTTCCATGATGCTCTCTGATTACTATAGTTACAAAGGAAAACAGTGGAGTGTCCCTTAATCATCATATAAATCATAACTGGTTATAATGACTCTCCCACTGAGTCTCTTGGGATTTCTACATAGGCAATCAAGTATTGCATTAGCCATGATAATGACCAACATTATATCCTTAATTTTCTTTTTCTTGTCCTATTACAATGATTAGACCTGTAGCATGGTACTGAATAATTATGTGTTGAGGATTCTTGTCTTATTCCTAACTTCAGGTCAAATATCTTTTGTGCAATTCTGTTAACTAATAACCTGTTGCATTTAAATATATATATATATATATATATTTTCCTGACAGTTATTTTCTTTTGTTAGGACATCTTGACATTTCTTGACATGGTTATATGAGGCTATCTAACTTTATCTTTCAATGTCATGATAAACATCTACAGACTCCCCAAATGTTGATGGTCTTCTCATGTTTCCCAATCTTACGTTCTCTTGATTGGCTGACATTTTATTTTGGCTTTGCTTTTATTTGTTTGTTTGTTTATATAGTGAAAATGACCTATGGTTTCCCTACCTTGAACTGTATCTGCCTGTTTTTGAAACTTTGCTTATCATTTCAAATGTGTGTGAAAGACACTCTGAATGTGCTTTTTATAAAACAAATAAAAACTGCATCCTGGTTGCATTGAAAAGTATTAGATAAGCTAATAAATCCTCTTTGTCCATCAGGTCTCGGAAGCACGCCTTTCTTTTGGAAAGTCACAATATTTAATGAATAAAGGCTCTGAAAATTCCTGTAGGGAAAGGGCCCATTGCTTCTACTCAGTCTTTCCAAAACCGTCTCAGACACTGCACAATCTTAAGAAGGAAGGGAGACAATGAGTTATTTAAGACCTCCATGGGCTATCTTTAAATATCAGCATTGAAAATGCTATTTTGAGCACAGAAACACTTCCTGAAAATTATTTACAGTGTCAAAGATTAAGAAACAATAGGACCTAGCTCTGTAAATTATAATAGAGTGGAACTTTCTGTAGCCAGCCTGATGCATGAGAAGATTTTCTTAATGTCATAAACACATTAATATTACCTGGAAAGTCAAGATAAAAATATATTTTGTGATCACAGCTACATTAAAACTAAACCAATGGTAGAAAAGAGAAAATAATAACTAGAAATCAACTTACCATAATATCAAATAGTTATCTTGGATAGTGCTTTGAAATTTATTACTTCTTGCTACATTTTATAAGCATGTTTTGTTTTTCATATTTTGAGAGAAATGTCAGTGTCAAAATAATAGATACTTGCTTCTACCCAAAGGGAGCATGAAGGTGGGAGTCTGGCAGATGGAGAAGTGTCACGAGGAGATGGAAACATCAGTCTGTTTAAATCCTTTTTTCCCCTACTGTCTGGGGCTGGCAGTGCCCCCAGTGTGGCTCTCAGTGTGACCAGCCTCCACCACAGCCCAACTTGGCACAGCAGGCTGCAGCGTGCATGCTCACTGTCTCCTCCATTCCCTTCCTAACTCCTCCTTTCTCTCAGTTGGCCATGGGCTCCTACAGAGATGGAGACAGTGTCTAATGAACCACCATGTCCCTCTGGCAATCATCATGCTTCATATCAACAAGTGTTGTTGGCTCATATTCTAAAATAGCCTAAGTGGTGTCACTGAGGTGTCTGTCTAAAGCACCCTTCCCTGCTCAATATCAAGTTCAGAGAATGTGGCCACATCCGACACCCCCAGGAAGAATAGCCTTGAGAGACCAACAGTACAATGGCAAGTTACAGCTCCAATTCTTGACATATTTATCAATGTAATTAACCTTTTGTGGTACAATTTCTAAAGACTGCAGGGTCTAAATATCTATACCAAAATGGTGTTTGCCGGGGGAGGGGGGAACTTCTCTTATCTTTAGCATTCACGGTGTAATTTAGAACTCACTTGGTAACTACATCACACTGGATTATTTTTACTTTCCCTGTCAAACAAGAAAAGGCTGAGTTGTCCTAAGATTATGACACAGTTTCAAGAAGTAATAACTTGATAGTGAAAAAAGTTGATCACAGCCATTGTCATCGGCACCAGCTCTGGGCTGTGTGTCACCATACTTCATTCTGTGTGATTTCTACTGAAACAGATGATTTCTACTGAAACAGATGAGCAAGTGGGATTGAGTGAGGTTAACTTCACACACAGAACATACACAGAGGAAGTCTAAGGAAGATCAGGAATTTGGGGACAGAGACAACTTGCTCCAAGGCCATTTCTATCAACAACATGGAACATCTAGAAATTAGTGTATGAAACACACAGTACTCATTCAGAATGACAACAAAAGGACAGCTCCTACTGGCTAATCCCCAAAGCTGAACTCGATACAGGCAGAATTGTTCTGCCATCTTATTAAAGATCAGGACATTACATAAAGATGAAATGTGGGAATTATCGTGACCTCCACGTGGCTGAAGCACAAGCTACTTCAGGCCCATCTGCAGCAGGTGAGGGCTTGTAACTCACAGCATTTAGTTCCCGCGCTCATGCAAGCAGTGGCAGTCTATGGCCTCCTTTGGTCTGTTTATCATCTCCTTTAGTCCAGTGCCCTCTCTGCTGTCCTCAGTATGAAGAGGACATGGGATTATCTGTGTGCCCTGCACCAGTCAAACCCCTCAGGTGCCTTGCAGCTGAACCCTCTTCAAGCGTCATTAAGTGAAAACGGTGACAAAAATCTGGCTAGCCACTCAGGATTTGTTTTGTTTTCCCATCACCTTGGGCTTTAAATTGGTCTTTTGGTTTAATCAAACATCTGTATCCTGGTGGATGACTGCTGTTTTCTGCTCTTCTTCCTGAATCCAACAAATGATTCTGTCAGGCACCATGGCTTCAGCTTGGAAGCCCAGCACCTACCTGGAAGGTGGAGGCAGGAGGATCAGGATCAAGCTCATCCTTGGCTATATAGTGAGTTGGAGGCCAGCCTAGGCTACCTGAGACCCTGTCTTATAAAATAAAAAAAGGAAATGGAAAAAAGAAAGCAAGAAAGAAAGAAAAGGAAAAAAAATAAAAGAAAAGCAAGCTCTGTGATTCCTCTTTGCAGCTGGGGCCACAGCTACCCTAGAACCCAACAGTGATGTTAATGAAGTACTAAGAAGTTTCTAGCCTCAGAAGGGAAGCTCATACCCATATTCTCCAAGAGCTTCTACCCCCGTTTTATTTATTAGTTGGCTCCAAATTACTCCAGTCAATAAAATTACCATTGTTGGTTCTCACCTTTCAGAAAATTTGTGTGAGTTAAACACTTTGGCAATATTTATTTATTCTGCCATCTGTCTCACTAGCTACACATTCGAAACAGCCTGGCCCAGAAAGCTCCCCCCAAAATCACCTGAGCATCATAAAATTAGTCCACGGCTGTCAGGGTAGTGCATGGAGAACACAGCTGCTGTCCTGCTGCCTGATTTAATGAGGCTCTGAAAGCATGGGGATGAGGATGCTGTCCCTTAGTTACCATGGAAACAGAGGTGCTCAGAGCAGGTGTCAGCAGCATCAAAATCAAGAGGAATCAGCTGATGGCTCGTCATCTGGGGAGGCGGGGACCACGCCCTTGTGGCTGCAGTACCGAATATTCGCTGCTCCTCAAGAACAGACTCAACTCTTTCCAGAATTTATGCTGAACATATTGTGTTGCCGTATAAACTTTGTCAGCCTGGAGGATTTACATTTTACTATTTCAAAATTAGAAGTTTGAAGCGCTTCTGTTCTTTCGGATCCCAATTAATTGGCGATCTGTTGTTTATTATAAAAAGAAAGAAACAATATACCACCAACCCTGTACCGCCTCCCTTCAATCTGGGGGAGTCGCTCACTCTTCTTCAAGCTGCAACAAGATAGCTCACAGGAGGATTTAAGGGTGGAAGTATTTATTTTGACTCCTGGTTTCAAAGGCATTTCAGTCCATCACAGTGGGGTAGGTTAGGTCATGGGAGCAGCTTGTAGGCGGTGAGACTAAGGGGAAGCTGCTTGTTTACATGAAGGTATACTGGAAGCACCAAACACAAGCTGGAACCAGAAGGGGCTATCACCTCCAAAGACCCGCCCCAATACTCATTCCCCATGGCCAGCCGAATGTCTCCACAACCTCTATTCACAGCGCCACCTGCTGGGGTCCAGGTATTCAGTCACAAGCCTGTGGGGGGCATTCTTTCCACCTTCAGACCATACCATGGAGTGTATTTGTTTTATTCAAACTTCTCAAAAGGAAAAGTTTAATAAGCAGAATAGAGGAGCCAGTGCTTTTGGCAAAATCTACCTTTTACAATGTCAAAGGCTTTTATACAAAGCCAGCTTTTCTCCTGTTATGTTATCTACATAACATAACACAATTTGTCAATGTTAGTCTAGTTAGTGCCTTGAGTGAATTCTCAGATTCCACATCCCTTGGAAAGAATAAAGGAAGTTTTAATATAAAAGTAAAGCTCTCCACAACTCATCCTATGTTCATGGAATGGCTTTCAGGTGAAACAGTATGGGTGGAAGAATGAGGAAACTAAACAGACATAAACACTAGTCTTTAAAGATTCCAGTTTGAGTTAATTTTGTATCCAGCCACTTTAATAAAGGTGTTCATCGGCTGTTGGAGCTCCCTGGTAGGATTTTTGGGGTCACTCATGTGTACTATCATATCATCTGCAAATAGTGATACTTTGACTTCTTCCTTTCTGATTTTTACCTCGTTGCTCTCCTTTAATTGTCTTATTGCTCTAGCAAGGACTCCAAGTACTATGTTGAAATATGAAGAGAGTGTGCAGCCCTGTCCCTGACTTCAGTGGGATTAAGTTGAGTTTGATGTTGGCTATAGGCTTGTTGTAAATTGTCTTTACTATGTTTAGGTAAGTGCCTTGTATCCCTGATCTCTCCAGGACTTTAAACATGAATGAGTGTTGGATTTAAATTCCAGTTTGAAGCTGGGGACATGGCTTAGTGGATAAAAATTTGCTGTGCAAGCAAACCTGAGTTCAGATCCCCAGGACCTAGATGTGGCTACACATGTGTGATGCTCACACTCCTACAGAGAGACTGGACACAGAAACAAAGGAATCCCTGCAAGCCCAAGAGCCAGCTACCCTGTGTTAAACAAGAGACTGCAGCAAACAAACTGGGAGTCAGAAAGCAAGACCAAGGCTGTCCTCTGACATCTACTCATATGCCATGGAGCACACACGTGAATGCACACACACATTACTATATATACATATCACACACAAACAATTTTTTAAAACCCAGATTAGCAAACAACAAACCAAACAAACAAAATACCTACCACCCATTCATTAGAATGAACCTGTAGCTCAACATCCTCACTGTCTCTGTGCTGGGGCAGGGAGAGTGCACTAATGGATAATTCAGAGGAAAGAAGGCCACATATATGCTATTTCATGTAGAAAAAGAGCAAAGCGTTCAGTTCTTCTGCTCTTCGGCTGAACTGACACATAATCTTTGTTCTCTAAGAATGTGATGATTTAGGCCAAAAATCTGCTTTCTGGATAATTCAGATAATTGCCTCACCTCCACACTTAGCTGAAGAGGTTTGACTTCAAAAGCCAGGTGGTCAAATTAGAGTTTTGTTCCCGCTTTATTTTAAGCTCTTTTTCAAAAAAGATATTTACTGCTTAATTAAACATCTGATGCAGTTTGAAAACACGACAGACGTGCAGGCATGCTGAACATTTTTAGACATTAAGTGATGGGTAGAAAGATCTTTCTGAAATATGTGGAGGACATGTTCGATATCCTGGGCTTTGTGCGAAGGAATCATCCAGCCAGGCGCTCTTGTCAAGCAGACATTCCAGCTTCCATGTTTGAGGAGATGGAGCTTTCGTCCCAGCCCTCAGGAGCTGTGTGCAGAGTGATGCTCTGTTGCTGTCAGCCTGTGTCAAGTCACTCAGTGCCAGTGTCCTGCACTGTAAACAGAAGGCAGGGGGCTGGCAGCTGGAGTTCCATTAGGCATGTTGTGGGGGTCACTGCTGACACAAGCACATGTAACGTGCATGGACAGCCAAAGGTGGGGTACAATAAGCCATTAGATGAGCATACTTCAAGCAACAATGCTGCCATTAGACTTGCCTCCTATGACAGGCAACTCCTATGAGCTGAGTTTTCCTACCCCTACATGGCTGTTTATTCACTTTGTGAACATTCCGTCGGGTCTTGGGTTTCGTCTGTAACAGGATGTCCTTGTGCTTTGAGCATTCCAACTGTCCACCAGGCAAGGCTCATAACTTAAAGTGAGTGGTCTGCCGTCTCGTCTTCAGAGACCACCGTGCCAGCTCTGTTGTTTGGGATGCCGTGTGCACCCAAGGCTTCAGGGCAGAGCAGAGTCAGAGGACAGACCCTGGGGGAAAGAAGTGATTGGACTATAAAGGAGTCAGAAGCTGTTGATTCCTGGGCTTCGGGGCAGGGAAGAGGAAGCATGTGTGACTAAGACTGTGTTGGAAATATATAGACTTATTGCTGGAAGGGGCCCCAGAGTCCAGCTGGCCTTCAGGCCCTGGTTCTCTTGATGATTATTCATGAATCCAGGGGGATGATGGATCACCGGAGGAGCTTCCCTGAGATGGATGCTCAACCCTTGCTGCTCAGTTTCCTCCCTTGCGCTGGTAGCTGCTCCCAAGTACACCCAGAATGCTGCCTGCAGAGCCTTTGGCTGCCAGGCAGGCAGCAAGGCAGCAGAAAGTAACAAAGGCCACTCTGGTCATTAGAGGAGAGTGGCCAGGTGGCTCTAAGTGCTGTGTGTCACAGTGATGATGTGATCTGGTCCTCTACGTGCCTGTGAACCTGACAGATGAGGGTGGAGAGCTGCTGTGAGAGTGTGGCTGTGAGCACGGTGCATGCTTTGGTGGTGAGTCCCTCTTCCCAGGATGCCATCCTTAGGTTAGAGACCCAGCTAGGTCCAGGTGGGCCTGAGTATTGGCCTGTTCCAACATGGGGCTGGCAAGGCTCTCTGCCAAAGGCATTTCAGTGGTACTTTTTTTTTTTTTTTTTAAAGCTTTGGAGTCCTGTAGTCTCTGTCTCATCCTCCCAAATTCTGCCTGTTTGCCAGGAGAAAGAAGCAGCAGACAATATGTAAATGAACATATTGTAACTCGGTTTGTAAATAACAATGTCACTTTATAGAACAGCCTGTGGTTTTCTTAGTCACAATGAGGGGATTCTGGCATCCTCGGTTCCCCCCCCCTTTGGGGATTTTTGTGGTTGTTTAATTTTGAGATAGGTTTTCAATTATTGTCCATGCTGGCCTTGAAGTCATGGCAATCCTCCTGTCTCAGCCTCCCAAATGGCAAGGTTACAATCATGAGTCATCATACCCATATTTTTTTCTTGACTCCATCTTAGGATAAAACCCTAGACCTCATGTGTACTAGGCAAGTACCCTACCATGGACTACAGATTTCCTGGATTCTGATTCTTGTGACTGGGAACAATCCAGCCACCACTCAGTCTTTGTCACCAGGAACATTCCCCACCTATGGGGGCCGAAGATCTCCCCTCCCAAAATGGTTAGATTCCTCAGGGAACTCTTGATAACACTCTCCATGCTCCTTTCACTAGCTGGCCTCAGGCCCCTCCCAGGCTCAGACAGAGGGGTCCTTTTGGCCTGTTAGAGATTCTGGTTTGGGTGTGTGTGAATCCGGGGTGCAGTGATCACTACAGTGTGTTCAGGGAAGCATAAGTAAGGGGGGAGGGAAGGCAAAGAAAGGTTTGTCATTCCTCAGCATGTCCCATCGCCACACTGATGGGGTCAAACTGAAGTCACTCCAGAACTATAGCTTCAGCAAGGGATATGGCCTTCGTTTTCTGGTACAGCAAGTCATAAAGATTCCTCAGGGAGGGGCGTCCTTCAGAGACTGAAGCTGACAAATAGCCTTGGTCACCAGAGAGTGGTGACTGGGGCTGTGGTGCACCTGAACAAACAAAAGCTTTGGAGTCACCCTTATCTGCCACCAGCTAGTCCACCGGGTCGCATGCCCATCTGTCTAAGCAGCATCCACAGGATTTACTGCTCTGGTCCAGACAGCCAGTCCTTTTGCCAGTGCAGAGCTAAGTTACTGTATTTGAATCTCCTTGCCTTCTATTCTCTTCCTTTTTGTTAAAGAAAGAAAGAAAGAAAGAAAGAAAGAAAGAAAGAAAGAAAGAAAGAAAGTTCTTTTTTCATTTATTTATCGCTGTGGGGGAGGGTGGGTGTTTTTGTACCACCCAGGTTAGCCTTGAATGCAAGACCCTCCTGCTTCAGCCTCCCCAAGCACTAGGATTACAACAAACTCACTGTTCTTTGTCTACACTATATTGAAACATTATGCTTTCAGCCACTCTTTGACTTCACTCACTGAAGATCCCCTCCTGGATACAAAAGTAGTGGAGCTTTTACATTTTTCTCTTGTTAAGCTTCTATTACCTGGGTTCTAAGATTTAGCCAAAGAGTCATGTAAAAACTGAGGAGCAGATTCTCTCTCTCTCTCTCTCTGTATGTGTGTTTCTGTCTGTCTCTCTGTCATCTGTGTATGTATATGTGTGTGTCTATCTCTGTGTATATCTGTCTGTCTCTTCTCTCTTTCCCTTCCTCTCTTGTGTCTGTGTCTCTCTGTCTCTGTTTTACTCTCTGTGCGTCTATCTGTCTGCCTGTCTGTCTCTCTATCATCTGTGTGTGTATATGTGTGTGTCTATCTCCTTGTGTGTCTGTCTCTTCTCTCTCTCCCTTTCTCTCTGTCTCTGTCTCTCCCTCTTTCTCTCTGTCTCTCCCTAAAAGTTCTGGATTGGGGAGTGGAAGCCAGAACAGACATAGGCCTGCTCCTAAGGAGTCCTCTGGATGGCTTCTCTTGAAGGTCAGCTGTAGACCCCTCTGTTAACTGAGCCACCTTCATCTTAGTGCTTGTCTCTCCTGCTCTCTGCCCAGCAGAGATATTTCAAACCTCAATTGAAAGCACTAGTTCCCGACGCCATGCAGTGTCCCTCCAACTATGGTCCCTTTGCCTCACTCACTCTCCCTTGTCATTTCGTTCACTAAGTAAGTGGACTTCAGTCTCAGCGGATACAGCCTCAGCACTTTCATCACAATCCCATCCTGCCTTGCTGTGTCTCGTGATAGTAGAACCCAGGCAGAACTTGTCCTGTCTATGTGCCATCCCCTTTCTGGCCCTGGGCAGCACCCTAGGGACGTCACACACTGGAATGGGAGCCTGTTGGCTGATGGTCCCTTTAGAGTCTGTGGCCTGTCCTTAGAAGCCTGTGCCCTTACAGTGGCACTGAGTTTGAATCTTGGCTCCCTTCTTTCAAGTCCATCTCGTGTGTCCTTGAGCTTTCTTCTCTGGGCAGGTGAACTTGACATCCTGTGCTAGTTAGTTTTTGTTAACTAACCTGAGAAAGGAGAAGTTCAGCTGAGGGATTGCCTTTGTCAGATTGGCCTGTGGCTCGTCTTCGGGGCTTTTTCTTATCTGCTAATTAAGGTAGAGGAGCTCAGCGCACTGTGGGCAAGGCCATCTTTAGGCCAGGATACATAAAAAAAAAGTATCTGTGTTCGCCATAGGGAACACAAGGAGGTAGCACTGCTCCGTGGCCTCTGCTTGAGTCGCTGTCCTGACTTCCTTCAAGGATGGGCTAGGATTTGGAAGTGTGAGCCAAATAAACCCTTTCCATTGAAAAATGCTTTGGTCAAGGTGTTAACTGGAGCAACAGAAAACAAATAGGAATACCCCAGCCACAGAGCAAACCTAAGGCCCCAGGCAGGAAGAAAGTTGAGCAACCCCACAAACAGCCTGGAGATGTCTCCCCTCCTCCTCCTCATCTCTCCAGTGCCAAAGAAATCTGCAACAATGTGTATGGATTTCTGGAAGCCATTTCCAAGTGCCAAGTTCCACTTTCCCTTATTCTATGACAAGCCTAGGACATGGGGCCCAGCATGACTCCCCTTACAGAGAAAGAAACCCAGGTTCCAAACAGCTAAGACACTGGCTCAGGGCCACACTTGTAGTGTACGGCAGAGACAGGATGAAACCAGCTTAGCCACTGGGCTAAGGTACAGCCCTGGGGTTTTAGCTCAGGCTTGCCCTCTTCCATACCTCTCTGGATCTTGTCCCATTTCACATTTCCAACTCCTGGGTCTCATTTCAAGGGTTCTTGCGTCTTTGCTGCACCATTGGCCTCCCTCTCACCCATCTCCTCCCACTTAGTCAGGCCACAACAAGCCACATTTCCCCTCACCCCAAAGCATGATTTCCAACAAGCAGTTTCAGTCTTTATCTTTCTATGCCATTGGCTTTAAATAGATGCTTATGCAAAATAAACAAAGAGATAAACAAATAAGCACGTTTACACACTCTCACAAGGAAAAATCTTAACTCACTTCCCCTCATTGTACTACCTGCCTCTCGCAGAGAACCTGCAAGACGTCATGTGATCACATCTTGCTCTGTCTGAGGTTTTGACAGAAGTGCTGGGGTCTCAGGCCCTACCACTCCACAGTTCTGAACTAGTGGCTGAGACACTTGGGCACACCATGGTTGGAGGACTGTTGCCCTGTGCACACCAGATAAGCGATCTTCTTATAAGCTATTAGTTTTCAAATTACACTAGGGCATGTGCCTTTGAAAACATTCACATATACAAAGGAAAAGTAAGTGTTATCTTTGGCATGAGATAGTGCTTAGGTCTTCACCTGTCTTTGCTTGCTGTGCGATAATTCCCCTTTTCATCCAGGCTGTTGTTAAAGTCGCCAAACAGAACAATAGCAGGAGCCACGGAGGCGGAAGCCACAGATGCGTGCTCTGATGAGCTTCTGCTGACATCTCGGAGAGCGGTGATCTGCTTCCTCCACTCCTACTTTTTGGAACAAGGAAACCTTATTTAGCAGGCAGAACGGCTTCTCAGAGAAATGTGGATGAGCGCATGCTTCCCCCCTTCTGTGAAAATGCTCAGTGTTTCACATTCCGGGTAATTAATAACTCTAGTACTTTCTGTTTATGTGCCAGTGTGGCATTTACACAGCCCTGCATGTTCTTTAGCACATTTGACTTGAACAACATGACAGAAGTGGGCAGGATATTCAGTGCATCGCTCCTTCCACTGATACCTCATGGGAGCCCAGTGCCAGGCTGGGTGCCATGGGAACACAGAAGAGAGTTTGGCAAGGATGCCGCCACTCTGGGGTCCCTCCTGGGCTTCTGGAGGAGATAAACCCATGGAACAAGCTACAAAGCACCAAGCAATGTGACACGAGCTTACAAAGTCCTTGGAGCCAAGAAGCATGGTCATCATTTATATCCTCTGTGCCAAGAAGAAGGACTGACAAGATTCCTGAGACTAAGCATTATACAGCAAGGTCAGACAAGTGCAATGGAAATTGAGAGCAGGGTTAGAGATTGGAACGTCACATCTAGATTATTCCAGAACACCAGGGTTCCTTGAAGGTGGACAGATCTCATGAGCCAGTAGGACTTCATATGGTCTCTTTGAAAAGCCTGACAGGTCAAACGTAAATCCTTGGCATCCACAGAGAATTAATGATATCATGAGAATGTCAGTCTATACAGACCACAGCTTAACAAAAGGCTTTCTCTACCTCAAAAGCTCAGTCTCATTCCATATTAACTTCAAGGCTGTGTCTCTTTGCTTATTTTTCCTTTGTTTTGTACTATAGTTTGGGCTAAATGCCCCCACTCACACAACCCATTTGTTGAAGGCTTGTTGCCCAGGATGGCACCGCAGCGAGATGACAGAACGTTTGAGAGGAGGCACCTACTGGAAGCCTGTAAGTCACAGAGGGTACGCCATTAAAGGGGACTGTGGGATCTGGCCCATCTTCTTTCTCACGTTCATTTGTTGACTTGATAGATGCCACCTCATCAGAGTCCCAAAGCAATGGGCTGACTCAGTCTGAGATAGATCTTCTACAACTGTAAGCCAAATCAAAGCTTCCCTAGTTGTAATTGTCAAAGGTGTTGTGTTACAGTGACAGGAAGCTTACACATTTGATTAAAGTTAAGCAATACAGTCTCATTATAAATAATTTGGAGGCTGATGAGGTGGGTAAGACAACGTGTTTGACAAGCCTGCTGACCTGCTTTCATCCCTGGAACTCAGGATGGACAGAGCTAACTCACAGAAGTTGTTCTCTGACCCTACACATGCCATGGCAGGTGCATATTTGCACGCACACACACACACATACACACTCACACTCACTCATGGCCTGCGTAATAAAATACAACAAAAAATTAAATTTAAACAGATAAAGAAAAATGTGGAAAGTAGAAAAACATTGAAGACTTGTGGGAAAATCAGCCCTAACTCTGTTACCTACTGGTGGCCATGATTGCTAGTTTGAGCACATTTCCTTATAGACTTCGCACATTTATATATATTTTAATATCAACACATAAACATTAATGCACAGTTTGGAGTCCTTTTTCACTGTCATTAAAACATTCAAAGACAAAAGAAATAGATTTTTTTTGTTTTTGTTTTGATTTTAGGTTTGGCTCAATGATTGGGTTCTACTCCCAATATTGGGAAAAGAAAAAAAAAGAACAAAACAAAATTTTTTAAAGTTTACAGTGACATTGTTGGATTGTGCTAAGCTCAAATGTCTATCATGCTTGGCATTTGGGTTGTTCTAATCTTAGGTAAACCTAATTAAAGCTGAAAAGAAGACTGAAGAATGTTGACCATGGGTTGGATTGTGTTAGAACAGATTCCTCAGAAGGAAATCACGTGATCAGTAAAAATGGCATCAAAAGTCCTAGATTTGTGTAAATACCTTTCTTTCTCGGTTGTCCACTCCAGATCAGAGACCCTACAGTCTTCTTGTTACATCCACCGCAGAACACGCTGTCCCCAAACAAGGGACTGGAAGTGACAGCCATCTTGCTGTCCTGGACAATTTTGTGAGTCAGGGCTTGGCTGGCCCATAGCTGGCCAGTTCTTCTGCCCTGAGAAGATGTGGGGTAGGGTGTCATGGTAGTGTTAAGACAACAGCCAACGAGTAAGCCCACATTTATGTCCTGTATTCTCAGCACAGAGTTTTATGGAAGGCATTGGATCATTCTCTCTTTCCCATGTGTCTTTGGGAGTCCTTCCCTGGGTCTTTGCCCCAGGAGGGTCAGATGCCTCACAAGTGACCACAGCTTGCACAGGCTGGAAGTGGAAGCTTCCAGTCTCGGGGTGGCAAGTGTGACCACCCCCATACTCTGAGTAGACAGAGCCCACCCAAGCCCAAGCGGAGGACATGAGAATTTTTCTTCTTGGAAAAAGTGTCAAAAAGTTTGTGACCACCTCTTCTTTACCATGTTGTCATTGAATATTATAAAAATATTTATTCCCTAATTAATTTGAAGCTGAGGTATGGTAAGTCAGTGCACTAATTCCAGGCTTAAGCTTTCCCATAAGCTTTTAATCATTTGAATAACCCCCACTACACACACACACCGTGAGTCCTTATCTCTGGGTGCCATCCAGATCTGTCACTTAGAACTGAGAGATGCTCAAGGCAGAGGCTGAGACTCTCAGCCAAACTTTGGGTGCAGGGAATCTTATGAAAGAAGGGAGAGATAGAAAGACCTGGAGAGGACAGGAGCTCCATAAGGAGAGAAAAAAAAAATCTGGGCACAGGGGTCTTTTCTGAGACTGATACTCCAACCAAGGAACACGTATGAATATAACCTAGAACCCCCGTGCAAATGTAGCCCAAGGCAGCTCAGTGTCCAAGTGGGTTCCCTAGTAATGGGAACAAGGACTGTTGGACTGTCTCTGACATGAACTCAGTGGCTGACTCTTTGATGACCAACACCCCCCCCAGGGGGGGAGTAGCCTTACCAGGCCACAGAGGAAGACAATGTAGCCAGTCCTGATGAGACCTGATAAACTAGGATCAAATGGAAGGGAAGGAAGACCTCCCCTATCAGTGGACTTAAGAGAGGGGCATGGGAGGAGATGAGGGAGGGAGGGTGAAATTGGGAGGGGAGGAGGGAAGGAGGTACAGGGGGCATACAAAGTAAATAAACTGTAATTAATAAAAAAATAAATTTAAAAATAAAGAAGGAAAAGAGAAAGAAATGGCAAAAGAAAAAAAAAAAAGAATTGAGAGATGCTTGATAGGCCAGTCAAATTTGGAGCCTCTCTTTCCTCTTCATCGTCAGGGACGTGGCCATTTTACAAGGCTGTGAGGGCTTCTCAGATGTTCCAGTGAGGGACAGAATCTAAAGTGCTTATTTAGCACCAGGCCTGAGCCGCAACTCTCAGCACACACTTCTCTCCATCCTGTTTGTCAAAAGCTTACCTGTAAGCCACGGGAGCACATAGTAAGGAGAGACCGGGCACTAGATTGCTGGGGTCATGAGGCAACTTCAATCAAGCAAAAAGCCAGGCATCTCCTTGCTCTATTCAATGCTGGTTTAAAGCCACGAGTGTCTGGCACCTCTGCTCCAGGGCAGGAAGATGCCGCATGTGTGTGGGCAGCGTGCCGTGCTACGTAAGAACGAGAGCAGGCAGCCAGGGGCTTATGTGTGTCCTGCCGTGTTTGTTAAACAAACCGTTCCCAGCTGGGGAGCGTGGAAACAGCTGTCAATCCCGCTCTTACAAGCCTGTGGTAACAGGAGACCTGCAGTCATCCATCCATCTCTGAGAAGCATTACCTCTCTGACCTTCAGTTTCTTAAAGGCACAGTCCACCGCCGCCGCCACCACCTCCACCACCACCACCCCAAACGCAGAGAAGCAGAAGGTTCTGACGTCAATTGATGGCTCATGCCTCATATGGAAATAAATGTTATTCCACGAAATGGGCGCTGCACATGCTGCCTGGAAGAGCAAGTTCAGGTTCCAAGAACTGGCTTCCTCCCCTTGTCTAAAGGTAACACTCTGTCCGGTGGCCATCAGCACGAGTGACTTCCTTCCTTTGTATGGAGGGGGGTTATGTTCAGCCAGCCACGTGTTCGTTTGCTACTTTCAGCCTTTTGAAGCCTGGAGGTTTCCCCCGGGCTGGTAGATTCTTTGGGTGACACCTTGGACCACAAGAACATGAAGCCGCAGCCTCACCAGCCTCACCTGGGCAGGCACCTCAGCATGTTCCAGGTAGATGATGGGCTGGGAGGGATGACAGGCACATATCAGCTGTGGCAGAGGCAGAGAGCAGGTGACAGGAAACTCAGAAGGTAAGGACCCCTTCAACAATGTAACTAGGTTTTGAAAGTATCCATTTCTACACCTGCCACCAGTGATAAAATGTGTGCCTTGTTCACCTCAAGGGTATGGGAGAAAATGAGACCACATAGCCATGTCCTTTTGCTGCAGAGGCAGGTCACGGGATTTCTCCAATGTGGCTCATGTCAAATGGCATGCAAGGGTCCTGTGCTTGCAGAGCGTCATGAAGGTACTCAGCATGGTGTAGACAAACCTAAGTCGTGTGTGTGTGTGTGTGTGTGTGTGTGTGTGTGTGTGTGTGTGTGCCTGTCTGTTTGCATGTGTGCGGGTACACACACGCAGAGAGGACACTGAGTCTTCTCCATTGCTCTCCACCTTTTTCTCTCTCACAAACCCTAGAGCTTGTTGCCTTGTCGGTAGTTTAGCAGCTAGTAAGAGCCACTAATCTTCCTGTGTCTGTCTGCACCCCCCCTTGTGCCCCATGCCATGTCTTCCCAACCCAAGCCTTGGTGCTACAGTCATTTGTACCTACACCCCATTTTTATGTGGGTTCTGGGGGTCCAAGCTCCGGTCTTCACGCTTACACAAGCATTTTTACTTATCAAACCATCTCTTCCAGCCCCTGAGACTTTTAAGTCCATGCCCTTTGCATTGAAGTACCAGGGGATCTTTGCATTGTAGTACTAAGGACCCTAGTAACTAGGAATCAGTTCTGTAAATTTCTCGTAAGACTTAGATGCTAGTTCTGATCAGCAGCCAACATTGTTTTTATGTCTCTCTTCACAGAATAAGCTGGACAGAGGCTTTTCACCTTCCAGGCTGCTGCAAAGGCAGGTGGCTTGCAGGTGCACACGGGCTGGTGCCAGGAGCTGGGTGGCATCGAGGCCTCTCCAAGCGGTTGCCTTTTGCTGGGTTATGCTGCCTGAGTCCCCCCCCCCCCCCGCACTTTGTGTCACTGAGCATGGCTGAATAAGCATGGGCTTAGGAAGGTCCTTCACTGAACTGGATAGTCCATGAGCCC
Organism: Meriones unguiculatus; assembly: GCF_030254825.1. Classification (NCBI taxonomy): domain Eukaryota; kingdom Metazoa; phylum Chordata; class Mammalia; order Rodentia; family Muridae; genus Meriones; species Meriones unguiculatus. Next base: position 11,015,227 of record NC_083349.1, read on the forward strand.
GGCACGGGGAGGTCTTTTTTCATAGGCCCTAATGCAGAAGCATCATACTACTTGCCTATCTCACAAGCTGGACCTTCTTGTCACACTCCCAAGTGTAACCGGACTATTGGCTACTCTATCGGATTCTTTTACGTACCACCCTTCTCCACCCTTATTCCTTCCAACCCCCCAATACTAGGTAGGAGAGAAAGAAGGTTAGAGGGGGAAAGGGTATCGATATCCTTAGACTACTTCCTGCTGATTAGGGACCTTGAGTTTCTTGGGGAAAATTTTATCTCTGCTGTCAGGACATCTCCAACAAACAGCAACAGCAGCAGGAACAACAGGCCCTCTCAGGGCTCTGGTGTTGTACACCCTCTGAAGAGTCCCCAGGCTTCTAAACGTAAACTATCTTCAGCTGGAAAAATCACGCCCCTGCTGGAGCACAAGAAAAATCAGTCATCTGTGGTGGAGAGCCTAAAAGCAGCCCTATGTCCCACACCTGTGATTAAAACAAAAACATTCTCATAACATTTCTGTGTTTTTAAAGAAACCAAAAATTCTCACTACACCTAGGACATACTGTTCCCCCTGAACAGGAGATTGTACCCAGTCTTTCTTCATGTAGCCACTGCATGCCTGGAGTCTGTGATGCTGGCTTAGCCCTCACTGGGGTTCAGAGCCTGGGTTCTATCATCTACAATCCAGAACTGTAGCATGCCCAAGTGGGTTTGTGTCCCAAGCTGATGTAGCTTCTCTGTGAATCTCTAAGGACCCCACGGCCAGATCTGCTTCTTGCAAACTCTTCCTGAGTCATGCAGAAATATCAAGACTGGCATATGGTATTCTCATAGCCGGGAAGGAGTCTCCCTCTTAAATAGATCCTGGATAAGCCACCTGCTTCCCATTAACACATGCTGGTCTCACAAACCCCTGTCTTAACTCAGGTCCTTCCAAGTCAAGTGACTCTGGCACAGGTGACCTATGAATGACTTTTCAAGGGATCCATGGGGGAGTAGGGACAGAGAAAGGGAGCCAAAGCATAGTGAAATCCCAGTTTTGGCCTCTTCCCCAGTGGTGGTGGTGAGGTGGTGTCTGGAACATGAATACCTCTTTGGGAGTAAGGCTAGCAGTGGGATTTCTTCTAAGCCCTGTCACAGCTCCGAGCCCTGAGAAAAGTGGTCTTTCAGCAATCTGGACCCCATGATTCAGAGCCCCTCAGACATGCTTCTACAGGATCGCTGGTGCAGAAGTGGGCAGGGGACCAAGATCAGTGTCTAGGAGGCACTCCTCTGCTGCCTACGGAGGCAAGGAGGGAATGAGCCCTGACAGTCAGGGTTGGTTTGTGTTGTTGCTACAGGCTCTGTATCCTTCCCTTCCCTTCCCTTCCCTTCCCTTCCCTTCCCTTCCCTTCCCTTCCCTTCCCTTCCCTTCCCTTCCCTTCCCTTCCCTTCCCCTTCCTTCCTTCCTTCCTTCCTTCCTTCCTTCCTTCCTTCCTCCCTCCCTCCCTCCCTCCTTCCCTTCCTTCTTCCTTCTTTTTTTTTCTTTCTTTCTTTGTTGTTGTTGTTGGTGGTGGTGGTGGTGGTGGTTTTATTTATTTATTTATTTTTGATTTTTCAAGACAGGGTTTCTCTGTGTAGCCTTGGCTGTCCTGAACTTGCTTTGTAGACCAGGCTAGCCTCAAACTCACAAGAGATCCACCTGCCTCTATCTTACAGAGTACTGAGGTTAAAAGGCATGTACTACAATGCCTTGTTCTATGGTTCTCATTATGTAGCTCAGGCTAGCCTGGGACTTTTAATTCCCGTGCCTCAGGCTCATGGAGTGCTGGAATTGTGCCACCATGTCATTCACTAGCAAATGCTGGCTGTTGTGTTCAGCAAGGGCATGGCTCCTGCCTTCCCTTTTAGCTTAGAGAATGTAAGTCAAAATAATGACTATAGCCTCTCTGAAACAGAAGGACTCCACTGCCCAGTGCTGAGAGAACCTGTTCTGGTGGTGTCCATCAGCCCTTGCTCAAGTAAACATCATCACATCCAACTGGGAAGGGACATTCAGTCACCTTTTCACCTCATCAGGAAGATGGACAGAGGTCTTCTTGAGAAGCAAGCCTCAGACAGCAGGGAGGTTAACAGAAAGAAGGAGCTGGATCTCACTGTCCAGGGCATGCATCTCTCCTTTGCAGTGCACCGATTTCCAGGAATGATTGTGTTCTAGAAAAGCATTTAGCACTATATTTATGGACATTGTGCTCAAAACATCTAAGGATGTGCAGTTACCACCTCCTTCCCTACTGCCTCTAATATGTAGAAATAAACATTTTCCTCCAAGAAGATGGAGTTGGGAGAAGGTTAATAGTAAAAAGGAGGCACTTAACAAATGAGACCACTAACTAATTTCCTAAGTGTTTAGAGCAAACTCAGCCTCAGTGGGAACTTTAGAGGGCAGAGAAGGGCCCTGGCATGGAGCGTGGGTTGAGGGGGCACACATAAATGGCATCTTAAAACTCAGAAAAAAAAAGAATAACTGGGGAGGGGGAAGAGACGCAGCGAACACATAAAAAGATGTTATCCCCACAACTGCAGATTGCAGAACTCAAGCCAGTCCTCCCACACAGGGAAGAACAAAGCTCTCATTTTTTAGCCACTGAAGAACATGGGAAGGGGATGTTGGCAGAACTTCTTCATACTAAAAAAGCAATTAAGTTATAACGAGATTTCAGAGAAGTTTCCACAGCGCAAAACCTTTCTTCTCAGAGCCCTGTGTGGAGTTGGAGGACAGAGACAAGCTTGTGCACATCTCTTTACTACATTCACCCATTAATTCACTGAATATTTATTGAGTCATCTCTGGGTGCAGGTCAGGTGAAGCAGCCATATGGATCCTGAAGAAGAAAGGGTCTCTGTGTGTTTGTTTTTCACTGCTGCAGCAAAATAGCTGAGGTTACAAAAGAAGAGAAAAAGTCATGGGGCTGCTGGACTCAGTCCATGGTCGTCTGGCTCCATTACGTTCAAGCCTATGGTCAAGCAAAAATATCAGAGTGGAAGAGTGTGTTCGTATTTTAGAAGGAGAGAAAGGGAGGGGGAAAAGGAGGAGGAAGAGAAGGAGAGGGAGAAGGAGCTGGGACAAGCTCTTTTTTTATATATACCTATTTCTTACAACCTTAAAGGGAATATGCCTACTTCCTCCAACCAAACCCCATTTCCTACTCTATCACCATACCAACACATGGGTTGGTTAGGTCAGAGCCCTCATGATCCAACCAAAGAATGTAAGGCCTGGGATTAGGATTCCCTAGACAAGAGTTGCCGGTTTGACAAGAACATGGTTTTTTGTTTTGTTTTGTTTATATGCCACTGAAATGCTGACTCCTGGGTCTCTGTTTTTCTCTTCTCAGATGTGATCTGTTCTACTTAGTAGCATCTGCGTAAGTGCTGAAGTCCTTGAAAATGTCAGTGACCCTTATTCTCACCAAGTTCCAGATCAAAGATAAGCACACTCCTTACTTTGTCCAACCCAGAACCAATAAGTTATACAGCCTCCTGCCCTCAGGGCCATCTGCAGAAGAGGAAAGTGTGAGTTGGCCCCCAGGCCCCTGATGGATGCCATGTTCAGATGAAGTAACCGTCCATCTTTTGCTAGCTGTGCCTGGACATTTCCCTGCCTCACAGCGCTGGCTCACTCCAAGGCTGAGGCTAACTTTGTGAAAAATGGTGCATGTGCGCAGGAGCAAGTACTCCACCACATCATTGCTGTGTGGTTCCTCAGAGAGGAAGTTAAAAAAAAAAAAAAGCATCTTGTGGCACTCTGTCTTAGTGCAGAACCTAGCACATGAGGAGATGCTGGTCCCACCAGTCCACAGACACAGGAAGGAAGGGCCATGCCTTAAGGAAGCATTCAAGTGGCTGCTGTAGGAAGCTGAAAGTTGGACAGGGCAAGTGGCATGGCCTCGCCCTAAGCGCAAGAGTGAGAACACTGCCCTAGAGGGACCATGGCAAGGGTGTGACAGCCACAGTTCAGTCACTGCAGTTTAGTCACTCAGTTATTTATTTATGCAGAAAAAAAGGGTGCTCCAATCAAACATGATGCAGCCACTTTGGGAATACTCAGAGACACCCCAGGAATCCCGGTGCCGTGGGCAACTTCTGACTTTCCCATAGGTGGAGAGACTGGGGGTGAGTACTTGAGTCACTGAGTGTATAAGCACGGGGTCAGTGAGACTAAAGAACTCCCCAACTCAGAGTACTTTCGTTACCGTCTCCTCAGTGCCAGTGCTACAGGTTAGGGGTGCGGGCCGGTCTCAGATGGACTCTCTTCTGCTGCTCTTAGCTGGGACACTGTGGACAAGGTTCCCGGAAACAGGTTGCCTGAAGCTTCGCATACCTTTCTGGTACTGGCTGGCCACCAGCCGAATGACCACGAAAGCTGGTCATATGTTCCTCATCTCCCAGGAGACTGGCATGAGTCCCTTTACATGTGGATGGCTTGGTTGCAGGGGGCAGCAAGATAGACAGCTGCCATGCGTAAATAGTTCTCAAGTCCTCACTTGTGGGTTTTCTGACATCCTAGTTCTCAAAGGCAGGCCTGGGGTCAGCCTGGCAGGGAACTGTCAGAGGAGGTAGATAGAGGAGGTCAAATAAATTATGGCTGTTACTGTAATCTGCCCCATGCGCCCCGCCCAAGGCACACAATCAACACATGGCGGACCCTCTGTGGTCCCAGGGGCTGACAGGCTTGTGGCGAGCACTGCCTTACATGCCCCTAATGTGTTCCAGACACACAGACCACTCCCTGCATGGCCTTGGAAACCGCCTGGTCTTCATCAGACCCCCCCCCCGAGTTCCTCTGACCCCAGGAGCCTCCTGTCTCAGCAGCTAGATAGAAATAAATGTGTAAATGCATTTGTACAACGTTTAGGGAAAACAATGTAAATGTCTCAGAAGTAAAATTGACTTTCAGGAAAGAAAAAAAAAATCCATGTATGTATGGTTCCCGAATGATCCTGTGCCAGCATTTCTGTACGATGAGGTCACAGCTGCTGGATCTATGTCCTCCTGGCACAACCGTGCAACAATTTGCAGGGTGTTGCTTGACTTGGCTTTCCAAAAAGCACCAAGGAGCCCCCTGGGGTGCCCAGGTCTCAGCAAATGAGCTTTTGTCATGTCTACATGACAAAAAGGATCAGCTCACCCATCTTGCACCACATACCTGGAAAAGGGCAAGAATCCATTTTCCAAATCAGAGAGGGCGGGCGGGGAGTAGGGGAAATGTGTCTGCGTTATTGCAATTAGTCATGCTCCAGAATATCCTGGGGAAAGTCTGCCCTCCAGTTATTATTGACACAGCAAAGTGGAGGAGGTTACGAAGAAACCTGTGGGCTCCATTAATTAACCTCTCCGTTAGTTATTTCTATTTCCTTACGCATTTTCCTGACAGACCGAAGATTACAAAGTCATGCCCTGTTAGAGCTGCAGGCATCTCTACATTTACAGAGCCTCGACCTCCTGCTCCCAGATACGAGAGGATAATGGGCACGCAGCCACATGTACAGTAAAACAGGTAGAGGAGGGGTAGGGAGGGTCCTGTTGCTCACTAAGGTGGTCATTCCTCCATGTACTACTGGCTTCAAAAGCTGTTTATATCCTCCTCCAGGAAGCCTTCCAGGATAGATTTCTCCCTCTGTATTAATGAGCAGCAGTCTTTGAAGTATCTCTAGCAGAACTAAGGTATCCTGCCCAGACCCAGAGCTCCACTTTAAACATTTTCTAATTGTGTGTGTGTGTGTGTGTGTGTGTGTGTGTGTGTGTGTGTGTGTGTCAGAGAACAGCTTGTGAAGTCAGTTTGCTTCTTTCACTGTATGAGTCCCAGGGATCAAACTCAGGTTCTCAGGCTTGGTGGCAGTTATTATTCCCGCCAAGCCATCGGCCTAACACTCTTCCCTTCCCTCCTTAGCACCAAAGCAATCATCATTTACAGTGGGCTACTTACCATTTCTGAGGTCCCTGGTGACTACCGCCAGGTGACTTGGTGACTTTCTCAAGGCTGTATGTTCTTTCTCCTTTCCTCCAGGGGCAGCTGGCATCCAGCGACTACCTGATCCTGGAAGGCCAAGTTCATGTCATTTCCCTCAATGTGAGGACGGTACAGAAGTGCCCTGTGGGCATCCGACACCTCCTCTGTACTCCTCTGCTAAATCCTTAGTTCCATGAGGCCCCACCTTCCACGAGGCATCCCCAGGAGGTTCCGATCTAAATGTCACTAAACTCCTGATCCTGCAGAGGCAGGGTGGGGATGGGAGGGGAGGGCGGGTGACCTAGATTACCCCTTCCCATCTCCCAGGATCTTTAGGTTTGAAACTGGATGCTCTGAGAATGAGTTTATTGGGTCCAGGTTTCTGGGGGGGGGGGGGGAGAGAAGAAAGCCATCATTTAAAATTGCCCACAGTTTTCTGTTTGGTACAGGAAGAAGTCAACCATGTTCTCAGGGACAGACTGCACGTCTGTCTGAACGTGGGAATGGCATTTAAATATCCTTGTTGTCCAGGAAGTAGAGTCCCAAGCCTGACAGAGAAAGTGAGGCTACATTCAGTTGAGCACAGTCTGTTGATGGCCTAGGATGTCTTTGCTAGGTGTGATGGCTATTCTTGGTCATCAGCTTGACTACATCTGGAAATAACTAAAACTCAAAAAGGAAGGAAGGTGTTTTCACTTTTTATTTTAACTTGAAGTAGGAAGATCTGTCTCTAATCTGGATCTAGAGGCAGAAGTCACCCCCCACCCACCCACCCCCCACACACACCTTGAGACAGGACTTTTTTCTTTGTGTAGCCTTGGCTGCCCTGGAACCAGGCTGGCCTTGAACTCACAGAGACCCACAAGCTTCTACATCCTGAGTGCTGAGACCAAAGGTGTGCTTCCCTACTAGGCTAAGACACACCTTTGAAGATCTTTAGAGCTGGGAAAACCCAGTTCTATCCTGGGCCAAACCTTCTGCTAGAAGCCTGGAAAGACTTGGAAGAAGGAAATTCTTTGCCTGCTTGGTCTCACCTTGCTAGTAAGTCGTATTCCTTTACTGACTTTACAGCCTACTTCTTTGGGATTCCTGAATATACTAAAGGCCAGCAAAGATGTCCAGCATTGTGGATTGAAGGACTTCTGGATTCTTGGACTTTCCTTTCATAGCCATCCATTGTTGGATTAGTTGAACTGCAACATGTAGGTCATTCTAATAAACCCCATAGATAGATAGATAGATAGATAGATAGATAGATAGATAGATAGATAGAGTGATAGAGTCACTGAACCTGGAGATCACTGCTGGACCAGCTGGCCATGAGCTCCCCTGCCTCCTCAGTACTGGGATTGCAGGGCTGCAATACTGCATCCTGCTTTTTGTCATGGATTCTGCAGAACTGAACTCTGGTCCTCATGACCAATGAGCATTTTACCAACTGAACCATCTCCCCAGCCCTTATTCCTGATTTTAATTAATTTTTTGAGGCAAGGGCTCTTGTGAGCTGACCTTGGATTCACAATCACCCTCTAAGAGAGGATGAACTTGATTTCTTCATCCTCCTGCCTGGCGTTCCAGGCATGTGCCACCAAGCCTGGTTTGTCACCATTCTAAAGACCATAATGGCAAGTGAGACTGTGAAATGGAACACAAAACTATTGCTTGCTTTTTATACCACCTGCCTTGTACAAGCCACAGGTGGCACACCTCCAAGAATGCCACCAAGGGCCACTTCCCACGAACATGACAGGAGCCATCATCTGTATGTGGGTTTAACTCTTCTCCCTAAGACATACGCTGAGCTTTCACAGAAAACCTTCTAGATGCCACACTAAGCTTCTGTGCGACCGAGTATCTCTGGGTTCTGTTTTTGTTGTTGTTGTTGTTGTGGTGGTGGTGGTGTTTTTTTTTCGGGGGGAGGGGGATTGGTTTTGTTTTGTTTTGTTTTGTTTTTGGAGCAGTTGTGATATCCTGGAAGCTCAGCAGAGGTCCCAGGCTCTGTTACTGTTCAGGAAGAAGCCCTCTCCTGAGAACATTTACCACCAAAAGACTTTTTGCTCTAAGAGGCTGTCAAATCAGAAGCTATGTTCTCATTCATTTTCTCCCTCAGATCCCCTCTCGTGTGTCACATAGGAGAAGCTCCTAATTAGCACTGACGAAGGCTGTAAATTAAGAGAGAAGCCATCATTGTTCCACGGGAGGAAGCCACAGAGCCGGCTGAAGGAACTGCTCAGGATGAAATTGTCTCCCACTCACTTATGTCGTGTCTGGGTGCCAGTGTCCCGAACAATGATTCATGGGTGCCTCTTTGCAGGCCCCATGTTCTCTAATAGATGGCTGAAGTTTTCCACCAAGCATTTTATTTGAGATGACAGTTATTTCTATTAATGGGTGGGCTCTGTCAGCTTCTTGACCCCGGGCGAGAAGGATGTCTCTCTGTTCAAATGGCAGTCATCACTTCTGTGAAGTGATGCATGCAAAGGAAGCAACCAGCGTGTGGCTCCTCGTGCAGGGCTGTCACTCAAGTTGACATCTCCATGTCGGAGCATTTTCTCAAAGTTTTCTCCATGTGACCCGCGAGTTAAAGATCAGGGGCTTCCTTAATCCAAGCCATCCATGTGTCAATCATCCTTACCTTAAAATGAAGGTTACAAATAACCCAGAACTACTATTTATACTTCCTGCCTGGCCCATCTTTCACCTGTCAATCTTTCTTTCTCTTTATGGGTACAGCAAGGCTCTCTCCAGGTCAGATGCTGGATTAGCCCCTCCCACAGCTTACCTTTAGTGATGTTTTATGAAATAGCTATGCCCTCTGGCCTTAGGGCTTTTTCTACTAATGAAAGAAAAACTTGTTTTCTTTCCCACTGTTTCCCTCCCTCCTTCCTTTCCTTCCTGTTTTCTCTTCTCCCTTCTTTCTACCCACCCTGTCTCCTTTCTTTTTCCTTTCTTCATTCCCATCTTCCTCCTCCTATCCAGACTCTTTTCTCTTCCTTCCTCCACTCACATTTTCCTCCTCTTTCCTTTCTCCTCTCCTTCTTCCTTTCCTTTCATCCCTTCTTCTTCATTCATTCCTTTTCTATGATATCTTCCCATGAAAATCCAGAGGTGGCCACTCCTGCCCAGCACCTTTCAGAAGCCCCTTCATAAAGAGCCCTCACTCAGCTGCCAGCCTGAGCCCTAAGGAAACCCCGCAGCCTCCCCTGCTCTAGCAGTGCTGCTTACCTCAGAGGGATTCACATCTCTGCTAGGGCTCTGCATCTTTGCTGGGACCAGCATCCCTTCTCCACCAGGCACCTTTGTTTCCCTTCACTATCCCCCTGAGCATCTTTCCTAGATCACCCCGTAAACGGTCCACCCTGCACACATATCTCGTTTATTTGATCAACATTCACAGGTGCCCATGTGTTTCAGGCTCTGGAGAAGCCCTGTGGTTAATGAGACAGCCATATACCTGCTAGCAAGAGGCGAGAAGTCCACTAGGAAAAAGACACAGCAAATATCTAACAACACTTATTTCCCCCTGGCTGTGATGTGGGTCACAGAGGAAGGGACTATGGCAATCAACGCATACCTTTGTGTGGCCGCTCCTCAAGAGGCACCTCCCAGTAGCGATGATCATTAAAAGCCACTCCTGGAGATGCGTGCTCTTGTTTCCAGACCCTTCTCACTTGGGAACATGTTCCCCTACCCCAGGGTCTGCAGACTTGCCTTTAGATGTGCTATGGCTGACAGGAAGTGCTGCGGAAGACTCATCTGTGGGGTACAACCCCCCAGGACCAGGGAGTCCAGGTCTGTTTGCAGCCTCATCTCAAGTGTTTTGTTCAGTCTCAAGTGTTTGGCTCTAAATGAGGTGTGAGTGCATTTTCTAGCCTCCCTTCCAGGTGAGCACTGTGGCCCACCAGGCTCATCAACCGTTACAGTCAATTTTAAAACAGACTTGAACGCTAAGCCTGGAGGTACTTGCTCAGGACCAGAGCAGAATAATGAAAGTCAAGCCACAGATGTAGTGGTCTTTATCTACTCCACCAGACTCGGTTTACTAGTTTTGTCAGGCTAAATTTCCCATAGGTAAAATGGGGGCAATGTACAGAAAATACCATCTGAAGCCTTTGCACATGCAAACACTGTCGTTTTTCAGAGACCTTGATGCTTTGAAATTCCTCATTGGGAATGTGACACATATCGCTGACCCACAGGAAACAGTGCTGAGGGTCTCTGCCTTCCTGGAGATGGAAAGATTCTCAACTTTAGATGGGGTAATAGAAAAAAAGAGGAAGTGAGCTTCCTTACCCCACCCCAACTAGTCAGTTGTCCTAGAGAAAAGAGATGCTTGAGGGTAGACTGAGGAAGCTGGCCTGAGCTAGAGAGAGTGCTGTGGTTTCTGCTTTGCAAACTAGCTTTGGGGTCTTCCAGTGAGGCTCTGCAAAGCTGAGACTCCTGTCAACTTTATGTTTTCGGGTTTTGTTTTGTTTTTTACCAGATTTTTTTTTTCTGGTCATTTCATAGCGTTAACACACATGCGGAAGTTAGCTGAGGCTGACATGGTGACCTGAGTGTCTAGGTGTGGAGAGGAAATGACATGTTTAATATGAAAGACTGGCTGGAAGATAATAGGAGTTCTTTAAAGAGCAAAACTACTGTTAACTTTTCAACTATAACAGCAAATGAAAGTCAGACAATTAAATGGGGAAGCCATGCACAAATGTCACCCACAGAGGAGATCAAAGGCGACTGCAGTCTCTGATAAAGATCAAGAGGGACAACTCGGATTTTTTTTATAGCATTTTCTAACAAATGGCTAAAGTGGGGGAAAAAAAGAAAGAAAAGAAAGAAAAACACAGTGGGTAATTTGATTTCTCAATACGCCTGCAGACTGCCCCAAGATGCTGCAGAGATCAAAGGCTAGCCTTGGCAACCAAATGCCACCGGGAATGGCATGTTCTTTGTTTTCATTATTATTTCAGGAGGGGTAATTTGTATTTCAGCCCATGTATCAAATTTGGAGGCTTATGTGCTAGTGTCAAGAGAGGTCGGTCAGCTGAGTAGACGTTGAGGGACACAGCGCTTGGCTCTCACAGTCTGGTTACATAGCTGCGCAGACTCTCCCGTGCCAGAAGCAGGCGTGCTCACACAGGGGTAATATTGTGCAGCATCATGCCTCATTACTGTCCCTAGTACTCTTCCAGAAACATCCTCTCTTTGAATTATGCCTGTGTCTGCAGACTATGTGCATGCGTGTGTGTAAACTATTACAGCGTAGTGGTAAACTGTTGTGTGCTGTTTAAGCTTGCTACAACAGTGGCTCTGGAGGCAAGGTAGACACTCCTATTTCAGACTCAGATCTGTCTGTCTCAAGGTATCCTCCAAACACCCCTGGCTTGGATCAGGCTGGCCGCCTGGCTCTGCAGCAGGAAGAGAGGGGAAAGAGCAAGAAGCTAAGAGAAGTAAAGATAGTGTGTTCCTGAGAACAGCCAGGAAGGTAAAGCATTTCTAAAAAAATATTACTGTCGTTCATCCCGCGATCTAGAAATGCCTGAGAAGTGGAAAGCTGGAAGGTCGTCCTTGGAGAGAAAGCTCCACTGGGGTCTCCAGGTGACAGCCTCAACTTCCCCCGCCGCTTTCTGCCCTGTGTTCCAGTTCCCCCACTTGATGCTGTAACCTTCCTTAGCTGTCTCACTTGGGCTACTCCAGTCGTCGCCGCTGGAGGTTGCAAACTCCTGTTTTGGTGATTTGTAGCTAGCTATCTGCTGCTTCTCTCTATCAGCTCTTTGCTATTTAGTATACGCATGACCTCATTCAATACTGTAGCTGACATAGCTCCTTCTCCTTACCACTCAGAACTAGATACATATCAACTAGATACCAGAAATTAGATACCCATCTTGAGCTACACAGATGCATAGACATTTGATGGCTATAGATTAATAAGGATGTATAGAAGCGAATCTTCAAGTCTCTTCTGGAATTTGGCACAATGTAGTGAGTGACATTATTTATAAAGGGCTAAGCTGTTTTTTTTTTTCCATTTCTCACATTTTGTTACCATTATATTATTTATTATTGTTTTTTTTATAATTTACCAATTCATCTACGTAGCTATCAAGAGGCATAATAATATAGTTAATGTTTTACACAAACAATTATCCTTCAAATGGAAGTTGGTAAATGGATTACGAATGAATCCAAGAATGTTTTGGCAGATATCCGTGGGAAGCTTCAGTGGGATCAAATCCATGGTAACGAAACAAGGTACTCTGGCTGGGGAATTGATGGTGTGTTTGAAAAGCTTAATAAACACTGAAATTGTTTATATTGTTTATTCCGGAAAGGCGGGTAGAGAAGTTTAATCAGATATCAAGTGGCTGGAAATTAAATGAAACAGATCAGAAATATAGTTCCTGTAATCAGGATATTTATTTCCCAGCAGTCCACAGCTGCGGCAGAGAGCAACGCACAATCTCTTGTAAGATGTGCAGCAAACAAAAGAGTGCCGCTGACTGCTGTTGACTGTTGGGCGTGATCTGAAGTCTCGGGAGTGTCACTGTCTCCCCTCTGGCTGCAGTCCTGGAACTGGCACCTGAGTAAGCTGTGGTTCCCACAAAACTCACTCTCACTCTCTGTTCTTTATCACAAGAATTCTCAAGTGAGCATTTTGCTACACTTTACTCAATCCTAAATGCCTTTTCTACACCTATTCAAATGAGCTTTTGCTAGAGAAGGGAGCATGATGAACTCCCCTGGAGCCATCACCCACCTTCAATAATTATCAGCACTTCACAAGTTTTAGAGCGGATTCCTTCTCTGGTTTCATTGTATTGAGAAAAATGCATGCCATAGCATTTAGCACGATGGCCATTTGAAAGTGCACCGAGTACATTCACGCGTTCTAAAAGAGGTCTGTAGAACCTCACCTGAAAATCTGAAACTCGACAGTAGGCAAACAGTCCCTTCCTCTAACCACCATTTTCTCACTGAATTTGACTTCAGCATTCTTACATATATGGAGCCGGTGACATTTGTCTTTTCCCTTACCAGCTTTTTTTCTCTTAGCCCAGTGTCCCCAGGGTTCACCCACACTGTACAGTAAGACTGAATTCCTTCCCTTCTTAAATCTGGAAGGCTCTGCAACAAGCACTTTTAACTACTGGGCCATCCCATCAGCAACGACTCTTAGTTCTTTTTTATTTAAATTTTTTTTCACCAATTAATTTATTTATTTACTTCCCTCCTCTCCTTTTCTCCCAGTTCCTCCCTCTCACCTCTCCTACCCGCACCCCTTCTCCCTTTCTTCCCAGAGAAGAAGAGGGCTCTCATGAATATCAACCCATCTTGCCACATCAAGTTGCCCTACCCTTAGTTTTTAAAAGGCACCAAAGCAGCTGCCTCATTTTACAATCCCATCAACGGTGCATACTCACCAAGTTCTTCATCTTGTTGCCAGCACTTGCTACTTCATGCTGTGGGTGTAAGGCTTGCGCTTGCTTTTTTCCCCCTGATCCTTAGCAGTGGGGCATCTTAACATGCGCATCAATTCCGTATCATCTTCAAGAAATTATCTGTTAAAAAGTGACTGTTGAATGCTCAGCCTTAAACAGGACATCTATATCAACTCTACTCCAGTGCCCAGCGAATATCGCAGAAGAGGGAACAAAAAGAGTAAAAGGAAGAGTTGAGTGGAATGCTGTCTTCCGGAGTTGGTATGGCCATCCAACTCTTAACTAATAGTGGCTTTGGTCACCTGCACCATATCAAGCCAAAAAGATCAGTCAAAACACCAACAGGCAACATTAATTGGACCTAGTGGGTTCAAAGAGAGAATGGGATATGAATGTGAGGGGGGTGTATTGAGGTAGTGCCTGGGGGTGTGGGAGAGATTTGGTGATATGATCAGGTGCATTACATACATACAAACCATTGTCAAAGAATAAATAAAAGATACTTTAAAAAGGAGAATTATCGGCTCAAGAATTTTCATGCTTTTGCATTAGATCATTTGACTGTTGTCGTGTGTTGACTTGTGAGTTCTTTAGGAGAGACATAAGAAAGGCTTCTGGTTTGGGTTTGATTTTAACAATAATGTTTGAAAGAAAAAACAAAACAAATTACTCCCGTGCTGAGATGGAGACCAGACGCTCTCAGGGATACGGCTTCCAGTGTGAGCCAACTGGACTTAACTTAGTAGATGGATTTGAACTATCCCTGTGACTAATGGGAACCATCATTCATTCAAGGAGTATTTAGATGCCTTTCTCAGCCAGTCCTCCAAAGGGACCAGTGTTTGTTATGCCGAGGTCTCTGTTGTGGTCTAGATATCAAGTGTCCTCCCAAAGGTGCGTATGTTTAAGGCTTGATCCACAGCAGGTGGGTACCACAGCAAGGCGGTATCACAGAGATGCTGCTGTGTTTTGCACAATTTGTACTCCAGAACCTTGAATAGGGGCACAAGGAAATAAAGAAACGACAGATACATGTGTACAAAACAGCTAGAATCAGATGGTCTGATGGAGAAGCTGAAGTACCTTGAAAGCTCAACATATTTATTATGTGAATAAGGAGGCGGGGTTATTACATACAGGTACACAAGGAGGCCCAGTTATACACAGACGAACGAGGAGACAGGTTTAGTTTTCTCAGTAGGCGCAGGCTCAGTAGGTAAGGGAACAGTTTTCAGGGTGTAAACACCTGGCGGGGACAGGGGGAGAAAGCTACAGTGGCAATCTTCTGCACACACTGTCCACATTCCCACGCAGACTCAGGAAGGCTTTTCTATTGCTGTGGGCCTCACCAGGAGGAGGTTTGGCCACTACTATGGAATGGAGGCACTGAGGCCTTTGCCATGATGACCATGTCATCAACATACGGTCATTCAGGACTTCACTGGATCCCTACACTGAGAAGAGGTTGGGTTCCGAGGACACAGACATCATCAGTACGTTGGCGCTTTGAAGGACTCACCTTGTCCCCAGTTCTCCCTATCTCGCTCTTTCTCTGCTTCCTGCCTGCTGTGATGTGAGTGGCTCTGGTCCTTCCCGCCTTTCTGCCAACGTGATGTCCCACCTCAGCACAGGCCCACAGTAATGAAACCAGCCAGCCCTGGGCTGAAACCTCGGTGAACATGATCATTTTCGCTGCATATACATTGTTTCTCTTAGGTATCCGTGTCACAGCAACAAACCCAACACAGGCCGCAGACTTGAGGAACTTCTGATACTTTAGGAGAAAAGAAGGGTTCTGGAATGATTTTTAAAAGCAGTTTATTAGGATAGACTTCAAGTAAGTCCAGTACATTACATTGTTAATCTCTCAAAGTGTGGTGAGATCTGAGCAGCATTAAATTTATCTCTTAATCCACATTAAAATGCTGCCTGTTTGATTTTTTTTAAATCAGGGATCTCTTAGGGCGAGGCCTGCGCGCTGGACCTACCGCACACACCATCACCACTAGAGGGAGCAACTGAGCATTGTGTATTTACGGGCCTGCCCGTGGCCTTTCTGGTGGTTTGGAGTGCTCCTGCCAGGCCCAGGTAGATCGATGGTCAGGTGCTCTTCTGGCATTGCTTTTACGAAGGTAATGGGATTTCCAAATGTCCCTCCTTCAAAAGTTAGTCACCAGTTAGGTGGCATTACAGATTGTTAATTAAGTATTTGGTTTGTGTTAATTGATTCACTTTTTGTGGTTCACGCATCAGCAGGAAACCTCCTCTCCCTTCCAACTCCATCTAAGAGCAGCCCATCCTTCTCGGCACAAAATCAAGGTTAGCGATTTCTTTAAATGATGCTATTGGCTTAAAGGTTGTGATTTCTTTAAATGATGTCTTCTTTTTTAAGACTTGTTTCATTTTGTGTGTGTGTGTGTGTGTGTGTGTGCTCTTAAAGGCCAGAAGAGGATGCCAGATCACCCTGAGAGAGAGTTACAGATCTTGAGCTGCCTGACATCGGTGCTAGGAACCGAACTCTGGTCTTTCCCAAGAACACAAGCGCTCTTGAACACAGAGCCGTCTCTCCAGTCCCTTGCTGTCACCTCTGTTTCCTCAAGAACCAAACAGAGCACTACGTACGAGTCAACACGGATGTCTGTTCTCCTCCTGCTGCTTTGATCACGATGGCGGCACACATTTATACATTGTCCTGTCTTGTGTCTTTTCTCTTAACAATATATCGGGAGAGCTTTGTAATGTGGTTTTGATCACCACAAATAATAGGAAATCAAGGCCCTGATGGGAGTAATTTTCACAGAGCATTTAGCTATTACTTGATGACTGGTATATGAGTCATTTACAATCAGAGTCTTCAGAGTACCACAGTTCACAGCCCGAATCACTGGGATCATTTAGGTGGGAAGAGACCCTGCTTCCATCTGAATTACCCAGGCAATTAGACTTAATTAGAGTAGATCTAAAAATACTTGCCCCTCTCCCATTTCCCACCAGGGACAGACTTGTGGATCCTGATCCCAACTTATTTTCAAAATCAGCATAGCTGTGTCATGGTTCCAATTGATTCATCCACATTTCGAATGCAAGGCAGTGACAGAGAAAGAAAGAAAGGAAGAAGAGAAAGAAAGAAAAAAAAAGAAAGAAAGAGAGAAGAAAGGAAAGAAAGGAAGGAAGGAAGGAAGGACTCAGTGTGGCCATTTTGTATTCTAGAACATGATCGACCATTCTGAGGCATAAATAAAGGGCATCTGAAACATGGAACTCACTCACAAATGCTAGGTGGTGACAATCCAGAGCTGGTGGACCAGCGCCTCCATGCAAAATGACGGTGTTGATTGAAAGTCAAAGAACCACCTTCCGGAGCGTGACAGGTGGTTCAGGAAATGCAGCTGAACCCAAGAATCCTGACACCAGAGCCCAGTCCTTTATAAACAGAGCGTGACTGACACCGGCACTCCGGCTACACGGGAAAGGTGGATAAGCTTTGTTCTGTTTTGGTGTGTGGGCGTGTGGACCCGGAGGTCGACACGATGTGGTTTCCTCAGCCCTTGTCTACCTTATTTTCAGAGGCTCGTTCTCTCATTGAGCCAGCCGTCCAGGAGAGCCCACCTAGACAAGCTGGCCAGACAGCGCCAGGGATCCCGTTGCCTCCATCCCCACCCCTGGTAACTGAGATTATAGGCGTGCGTAGATACAGCTAACATTTTTTGTGTATGGGAGCTGGGGACCCGACCTCTGTTCCTGTGCTTGTGCAGGGGGAGAGGGAGACACCTCACCAACCGAGTCAGATCCAACCCGTTTTGTTTTCTTGAGACAACACCCACTGCGCTCCAGATTTTTCCCGGCCTTGCAGTTCCTTAACTGGCAGAGAAAGTGAAACCAGTCAAGACCCCTAGACTGCATCACTTCCCTCCGTGATGGGCGGGGTCTGCCGCCTTCTTCTGTCCTTCTGTGTATGTCTTCCATCCTTCCCCTGGCAGCCTCAAGAATCCGCAGAATTTTAATGTCTTCCCCAGATGTCCCACGATTGTGCCAGCTTGGTATTTGAAAGCCACCCTGTTTTATTTCCTAATCCCATTAAACAGATTTATGACTGAACATTTCCTCAAGAACAAAACTTGCAGGGGACTTAGCCAGGGGGGGAGAGTGAGTTGGATCGCCGGGAAGTCTCTGGTGCAACACAACCCTTGAAACTTAACGGAGTTTCAGTGTGGGCCTGGAGATGACTTCATTTGTGCCCGCCACCTGCCCCAAGCCCTGACGGCTTAAGCGGAGGAACGCTGGGGCTTTTGAAGGCATTGTTAGGGTGAAGGGTGGCACGGCGGGAGGCTGTGATTTAATAGCTGGTTGCCTTCCAAGCTGGAGCGTTAACCACTGCCATTAAGCAGTGATCGCACCAGGTGAGGCGAGAGCGGTCCCGAAAGTTTGGACGTCAAAAAGCTAACAGGCAGGCGCAAAGGAAGCTCGATAAGATTGCTGCTTTGAGTTCCCATCGTCTTCCGGCCCCCTTGCCTTGCTTCTGAGTTAATTCTTTTTTTTTCCTCTCTCTAAAAGGAAATCCAAACAAAACAACTAGATACTCAGAGACCGGCCTTTTCTAGCTTTTATCTGTCCATCATGTCTGATTTATTTTTCAATAAGCCTGTATAATTTTTGTAATTAGGAAAAGCAACTGACACTTTCTTTTGAAAACAAAAGAAAACAGTTTGTGTTTTCATTCTTGCCTTTTGCTGAGCACCGACTTCTCTGGCGAGCAATAGGAGCTGGGGGTTCAAGGATGTTTATCCGATTGGAGTAAACAGTAGCAGATTCTCTCTCTCTCTCTCTCTCTCGCTTTCTGACTTTAGGAAATCAAAGACCTGCTTCCAACTAAGACGGTGAGATCAAAGACACCAGAGGATGGAAGGCAAACAACCAGCTCACCTCTCTGTCCATGCTTGCTCACATTTGTCTTTCTCAGCACTGGGCTTCCCGGAAGCCACTGTGTGTGCCCTGCTGGAAACCACGTGACTCTGAAGAGCCAGAAGGGTGATGTTGGGATGAGAGTGGGGTGCTTCCTGGAGGGGTAAATTCTGAGAACCTTGCTCTGAGGTCCTGCCACCCGATGTGGCTATGTTTTAATCACCTGGGGAGCTTGACAAACCGCTGATGTCCAGCTCCACCCTCTAGAGTTTCTAATGTGCGGTACTGGAAGCCTGCCAGGAGCTTCTGTTGTGCCACAAATCTAGAACCTTCCTAGGGATCCTCCTCATCTCCATCCCCCTGCCGTGGGCAAAGCAGCTGCTTAAGCTGTGAGAAAGAAACACTGTTCTGGAAACCTCCGGGAGAGACCCAGCTAGTCTCCTTGGAGATTTCTCTTTGTACCCTCCCCCAGCCCTAGACAACCCCTGAGTTGAAGTGGTCTGGATTGAGCCACTGAGGCACTGAAATTATTTCAGCCGAAGACATCTGAGCTCCTAAAATGCTCTATCCTCATTAACAGCAGAATCCCCGAGGAATTCAGCTGTTACGAAGCCCTCCCCATAAGAAACTAGGATAGTCTCTCACAGAGGTCAAGGCACAGCTGCACCTAGGCAGACATTGTCACACACTCACCAGCCCTCTCAATCTAAGGATACTGAAAGTGTTAGGGGCTGGAATGATGGCTTAGCAGTTCAGAACACTGGCTGTTCTATTCCCAGCACCAATACGGCAGCTCACAGCCATCTATAACTCCAGTTACATTAGATCCTACACCCTCTTCTGGGCTCTGGAGGCACCAGGAATGCACATGATACACAAACATACATGGAGGCAAAACACCCATATGCACAAAATAAAAGTATTTTTAAAGAAAACAAGAAGCATTAGCATTTCACACGTGTCATTGGTTCCTCTGAATTTACTGTTGTGCCTCATCCACTCCCGCCTCATTCTAAGGCGGCATACAAGCCCCAGTTCTAACCACCTCCTTAGAAATACTTGTGTTTCCATATGTCATTAAATCTGTGTTTCTCTCGATAACTTGTCCTTTTTTTTTCCTGATTAATTTGCAAGCCCCAAATACTGAAACCCTAAAACACACTGGAAAGATTTTCCTTTCAGATACTACGCATATGACCACATATCCTGCTGGTGCCCACCAGATATGGTGTGAGGCCCCTAATGTTGCCTAGAACACACTTACTATGTTTCCAGAACCCCAGAATCATGTATCACACCCTCACTTGAAGCATCTTCACAAATCTGAATAGCGGGACATTCTCCCTCTTCTTTGAGGATCTTTCTTCCTTCAAGACAAGCTCCAAGGCTGCCCTGGGCAGGCTGCCCACCCTCTTTTCTCCTGGGAGTGTTTCAAAGTGCCCACCAGATAGCCCC
This sequence comes from Meriones unguiculatus, assembly GCF_030254825.1. Lineage (NCBI taxonomy): Eukaryota > Metazoa > Chordata > Mammalia > Rodentia > Muridae > Meriones > Meriones unguiculatus. Next base: position 11,035,014 of record NC_083349.1, read on the forward strand.
AGCACTTTGCTTCAAATGATTCGTCTGAATAATGAACTGATAGATTAGCAACCTCGTTTCCTAAGTCTCTACCCACCAGATTTAAAAGTATTTTGGGGCCGGCATTTACAGCGGCCCCGGGAAAGAGGAGCTCTGTCCTGGGTCCTGAATTTCCCAGCGTGCTGTAAGGCTTCAATACACAAGGAGAATGTTTCAGAAAGGGCGCCATGCCTCCAGCACTGGGGCCCTGACTGGTAGGATGGCATCGTGCCATCTGCAACCCTAAATGCCTCCTCAGGTGAAAAACAAGCTCAGTCTCAAGGGAACTCGTCTCAGTATCTCTTCTTCTGTCCCTACAAACAAAAAGCAAGATTCGTGGGCTGTCCCTGCACACGTAGGAAACAGGCAGGCTGTACACAGAAATGCTTAGGTAAGGTAAATGATCAACTAGTTGTGTGTGACTCTGCCCTTCTGGAGGAGACAAATACAGCCTTGCATCGCAAAGCACTCCTTTGTTGCTCTAAAATTCCACTTCATCCTGTGTCTTTCTTGTCTAGATTGTGAGTCGGAGAGACTGAAGAATTACTGTATTATCTGTCATGGCTGCATCTTGTATGTGAACACTCTGCAACAGTTAAACAGTTCACATCACCCTTAAACTTATGCATATGTGGATCTAGATATAAGACAAATGAAGCCTGTGTCTGCCACTATGTTAGTTATGATTCTCGTTGTTGTAAAAAAAAAAAATCTGACAAGAAGCCACTAAAGGAAGGATTTCCTTTGGCTTATGGTTTGAGAAGGTATAGTCCATCATGGGACAGCTGATCTCCTTCCATGCACAGAAGGAAGCAGAAAGTGAACAGAAAGTGGGGCCAAGCTATAAAATCTCCAGTCAGGCCTGTGAGATGGCTCAGTAGATAAAGCACTTGTCACTGAGCATGACAACTTGAGTTCCATCTTGGGACCCATATGGTGGAAGGGGAGAGCGGGCTCACACAAGTTGCCTTTTGGCCTGCACACACAATAAGTAATAAACAAACAGTAGGTGTAACTTAAAGCCCCAAGACACACCCCAGTGACCCACCCCTCTTCCAGCAAGGTTCTGCCTCTTAAAAGTTGTAACCCTTAGGGACGAAGTGTTCAAATACATGAGCCTCTAGAGGACATTTCACACTGAAGCCACAGCAGCAATTGAATGGTCATCAAATGGTAGAACCAGAAGGTCCCTTTCCTCCCAAACTATTTAATACAATGTAGTTAAAATTTACAAATTAAATGAAAGTGCCATCTTTAAAAAAAAAAAAAAAACTATTGTACTATCTGATTTTAGTTTGATTTTAATTTTAACATTATGCTTAGTGTTTTAAAGTCAATTTAGGGGTGGGGCGTGTAGCTTGGCGACAGAGCAGTTACTGCGTGAGGTCCTGGGTTCAATTAAGACAAACAAAAAGCAACCTTGAAAACATTTAAAGTAATGTTGATTCAGGGACATGATTTTTTTATGTCATATTTGCTTTCACCTTTTTATTTAAACTTGTCTCCTTTAAATATAACTACATCGCATCATTAATTTTTAAACCATTTCATGCCAGAGTAAATATATATATATATCAAGATTATGGTAGAAGTTTGTTTTAAAGAAAAGTAAAAGTAAAGAAAATTGGTGGAAGTTGAAGATAAGAAGAACCTCTCAAATAAGTGGTTTGTGTGAAAAATTTAAAGCTAGACTGAAACAACAGTCTCACAGAAAGCAAGGTCTCCACGGGACATGCAAGTACAGTACAGACTCTCCATTCACCAAGGTTTTAATTGCTGATCAAAACAATCAAAATGAAGAACATTATTCTCATGAAGTCTGCAACGTGAAGTCAGCTGAAGCCCCACCGTGCTTACAAAGAGAAGATTCAATTAGTGATCAAAGCAAAGAGCTTGAAAAAGATGAGTGTTCTTAACAAGTGTGCAATTCAGCAGCAAGTGGGACTCAGGCCGGGGACTTAGAAGATGAGAAAAGAGCCTTGATGAATTTGGCAATTCCAATGGGAAAGGTGAAATCGCAAGAACTTTGCTCAACTTGGATGATCTCCCAAATAGCTCTGGGCACAACCCCTAGACAGCAGCACGTTCTGTCACACACAATCTGATCAAATCAACCAAAGCAACTGTCTCGCCAGATAGCATGCAGGAAAGTTACTCTTTCGCTTTATACTGTCAGTCTGCTGATGGAGAAAAGATCTATAGAAGCAAGTTTTCTCATCTGGTACATCCCAGGCATAGTTCATAGTCTGAATTGTTAACACTTAGTCCCAGCTTGACATAGGGTGAGGCATGCAAACATAAATGGTGTCTTCAGGATAAAAACCAAAGAGGGAACATCTTCATGAAACAGATAGCAGATCTACCCTTACAACCTCTCTTCGAATACAATGAGAGTGACAGCTAAGTTCAAATGATTAGAATGATTAGGATTCTACAGAAGTTAGACAAATCAACAGAAAACCCCCATGAAAATATGAATGGGTAAAACCTGGTTAATTTTGAATTTGAATAACCCTACTTACAGTTCTTTGATTTCTATTCTTAATCACACAGAAAAATGATATGTGTGGGTACCTGACTTTTTTTTAATTGCTGTTTTTAAGTGTGTGTGTGTGTGTGTGTGTGTGTGTGTGTGTGTACATGAGTGCAAGTGCCAAAGAGGCCAGAAGAGGGTGTTTCATGTGCTGGAGCCAGTGTTATAGGTAGTTTTGAAGTGGCTGACATGGGTGCTGGGAACCAAGCTTGTGCCCCCTGGAAGAGCAGGGAAAGCTTTTAAACCCTGGGCCAGCTCTCTAGCCACTGTACTTTACTTTTTAAACATCCAAAAATATGTTTTGAAATGTTAAAAAGACAAGTCTAAAGGGAAACTGTTATAGAATGTATACATGCCAATGATGGTAAAGAAATCAGACAAGGAAACAACAACAACAAAAAAGTAAGCATGAAGAAGACTGTAATTTAAAAAAAAGTCTCAATAGGGAATATTTTCTGCCCAATGGACCAGAGAGTTAGTTGAGTAGAGGCATGAAAATTTTGAGCAATTGACTCATTTTTTCAGTTTCTTTTATAATGTCCAGGCTTGAAATTTTTCAAGTAAACATAAGAAATACAGATTTTATAGCATTAAGTTCATCATTTATGAATTACACAGTCTGTTATTCACCAATCTATCATGGAGCTACCACTGAAATTCTCAATAATAATTAAGTTTGGTCATCTTTGAAATTTTTCCAACTTCCTCTCCTGTAAAAAAAAAATGTCATCTAAAATATTCTCTTTTCTTCTTCTTCTTCTTCTTCTTCTTCTTCTTCTTCTTCTTCTTCTTCTTCTTCTTCTTCATTTTTTTTAAAGATAAAGTCTCACTATTAGCTTTTGCCTCCTGTAACTCATAAAGACATACCGGCCTCTCTGCCTTCCCAATGTTTGAATCAAAAGCATGCATCACCAAACCCAGACATGTTCATTTAATATACTTTTTAGTAGTTATTTTTTGAGATAGGAGCTTGACTAGCCAAGCTGGCCTGGAACTGATCCAATTGCCTCCACCTCCCAAGTGCTGGAATCATAGGCATATGCCACCACACCTGACTCGTGTTTGATTTTCCAACATGTCATATAAACATTTAAAAATTGTTCCTATGAAGGCACAACTCTTGAGACAGAAGGACTGGCCATCTTATGTAATAACTTCTTAGTTTGGTAAATACTGAGAAATTGAATACTCAGTACAAAGGCCTCCATTTGCATCTTGTCCATGGCCCTCTAAACCTTAAGAGTAGCCTTTCTTGGGCCCAGATGCTGAATCACTGGATATTGTAAGAGGCCTGGAGGTCATAGTGCTCACAGATAAGCACCAGGGGAACCTGGAATGTTAAGCACGCAGCGTTGTTCCTTCATAGGAAGGAATGCATAATTTGCTATCCACACAGAAGTCTGGTCAGCAGATGTGGCTAAAGCCTGGTGACCTTTGCACTGTCTGTGTGGTAGGAGGCCACACCTGATTCTCCCAGGCACTTATCAATTGTTTTTCTCAATCGGTTTATAGAACCCATCTTTATGGAAGGTGTCACATGTACTTTACAGACAGTTTTGATTTCCTCACACCCAATCTTTATTTGGCTTGCTCTGTTCCTCTGGGACATTTATGGTGCTTTATTGTGCACACGGAGTTGAGCTAATTATTACCAGGAAAGTTTTCACCAAATTGCAACCTGCTTACAAATGCCTAAAATAAACTACCGAGGATCCGACTCCCCAAGTTTGAACCACAGCTACTTAGCCGTGTTGAACCAAATTGCCTATTGCCTCCTGCCAATCATTATTCGCTGGCTGTGGCAGCCACAGAGGTTGGTGTGGGGCTATTCTTCATCTCTTAGGGTAAAACTTTCTACTGAGATTGTATCATTGACTCTTGATTATTTAAAGTAGGAGCAGGTGAGGTAAAATGTCCCTTATCATCAGGATGTAGAGGAATAGAGAAAATGCAGACTTTTAAGTCAAATGTGATAGTGTAATGTCCTTGAGGAATCAAACTAGGAGTGGGGAACTCTGGTTGAAGAGTGCTCATTGTTTTCATAGTGGCATTTGTGTCTCTGAGATCATTCAACAGTCAAAATTCATTCTTTGCCCTTTTGAGAACTGCAAAAATAGGTGAGTTCCAAGGGCTAGCTGAAAGTTCTGTATGTCCCACTGAAAGGGTTAGACTAACTTTGTAACCTATATGTCTTCTAAAGCCTATAGTTTTGAGTTTTAGGTCCAGGTTAAGCTAAAGCCTCTTAGTACCTTTCCAGAGAGTGAAGAAATGTGACCCTATCTGTGAGGACAGATATAAAAAAAGGGCAAGCAAGCAATGACATTCACTCAGCAAAAGAAGGACCAGACCCTTGTCCTTGAGATAGCGTTTCTTAGCAACGAACCTAGACTTCTGAGTAGCTTTTGACCTCCGGCCAAGAGCCCGCAGCCCTAATCTTCAAGGATGAGCTAACCACCCCCACCTTAAAGTGCAGCTGCATCCACACTTGGCAGGACTGGCCAAGCTTGAGCACCTAAGACTAACCAATTATCTTACTTTATAGCTTCCTCATCCAATCCTAAATTGCCAAAACTAAAACTTCAAATTTCCTGCAATTTTTCTTTTAAAAACCTAAAGGCCTTTGTCTCCCGGTGCCACTCTTTGCTGACCAGCAGGGGTGATCCCGTTGTACAATGGTTAATAAACCTCTTGCTTTTGCAACGAGTCTTGGTCTGGGGGAGTTTCTGGGAAGGGCGCGATTGAACTCCTGAGCTGTGAGACCCCAGGTCTTACACTACTTGCAAAGTTGGGCTTGTTCTGATTTTTCCTCATGAAGGAGTCGCTGATACTGAGTCATCAAAGACATGTTGTAGTTTTAAAGGCTGTGTGGATGGCCTTACTCCATGACTCCAAACAGGAAAGGTTGTATTTTATATCTTGCATTATAATTACCATGTGATAGTGCACATATGAGACCAAGTACTTTCTTCTCATGTCTGTTGGTTTCAGTTCAGTTGCCAAAAGATAGAAATGAGGAAGGCCTTAGTTTAGGTCTTCCCAACAGAACCTGGGTGCTGGAAGTGCTGTGTGTCAGTCACAGAGTCTAGCTGGGATGAGCACTGGGTACTGATTTCTCTGCCTGTGGAAGCGGATGGACGGAGGATAATGGCGAACAGAAAGGAGGATGGAGGCAACAGTGAACAAACAGTCCTTCTGCTCTTCCATTCTGGGTCACACGTAGCAAACAGGATTGTTCCTAAACCCAGACCTAACTATGGCTCAACTCAGCTCAAAAACCTTCCACTTGGCCCAATTTCTCCATGGTAAAAGTCACACTGCCACCCAGGTTGCAGGGCCTTAAATTTGGGATCCTGACTCCTCTGCAGCTTCTTGTGAGTTCTCCTTTTCCCCACTGCCTAAGGTTGCCCTCCCTGTGTCCTGCACCCAGGGCATTGAACACAATGTTTCCTCTTCCAAGAATGACATTCCTATTGTCCCTGCATACCACTTCCCTGCTTCCTCTCTCTCATTTCTCTTTCACAATACAAGTCAGACCTTATCTCCTCTTGGCGCTCTCTGAGGACTCCCAGCTCACCATCGGATCACTTTCCCTGCTACTGGCAGCTCCAGGTTTTCACCTCCCAACTCTGCTGAAGTTTCTGGATGTAGAGACAGCATGATCAGTACTACATTGCCAGTGTTCCAGTCACGGGACCGGCTTGTGCCACATGCTTGGAATATGTTTGTGGGTGGATGCATGGAAGCATGGGTGGATACAGGGATAATTGATGGATAGATGAATACATACATGCATAGATGGATGGATGCTCAGATAAATGGATGGCACCTTACTTTTCTATTGCTGTGATAAGACACCATGAGCAAGGCAACTTATGAAAGAAAGCATTTAATTGGACCTATCATTCCAGAGGTTACAGCCCATGACGACAGCGTGAAAGTATAGTGGTAGGAAGAGCAGAGAACTCACATCCCAAACTGCAAGCAGAAGGCAGAGAACACACAGGAAATGACACAAATTTCAAAGCTTTCCCCTAGTAACACACATCCCTTAACAGGGCCACAGTTCCAAATCCTTCCCAAATAGTTTCACCAGCTGGGCACCAAGTATGGAAACATATGAGCTTCTAGGATCATTTTCATTCAAACCACCGTAGTTGGGCAGATTGATGCTCCAGTTTCCATGCCTTAGTTCACTGAGTCCTGCTGGACCAGAACCCACCCTTCATCCCAGTTTCAGCCTGAACCCATCTTTCAACCACAAATCAAGAAATAGTCCTCATGTTTTAGATAAATCAGTAGTTACACATCACTCAGTACAGCTAATTCCCTGGATGCTTGGCCTGACCCCATCCTGGGCCAAAGTCTTAGTTCCTAAGTCCCTCAAGATTATTTCTTCTTTAACTCCTCCATCCCACCCAAGGCAGAGTCAAAATAGCACAAAGCGAGGAGACACACTAGCTCTGTGCAATGAGGAGACACATGTGTGGTCATCACATTTTATCTGTAAAAAATTGTGGTGTCGTCATGTGATCTTTTCTACTTGCCTCTCACCAGGTGAACTTCGTGTCTGCCAGGTGCTGTCGCCCTTTGGGGTTTCTGATGAAGTGACACCCATTTAGATGTTCAAGTTACTTCAGAAGAATACTTCTGCAGGGTAAAGGGGTCCCATTTGACTTCTGGGATTTATGTATTTACTCAGAGAATGAAGCAGCATGGCAAACACACCTATTTCCTTGAGATATAAACAAAGAACAGACAACTAGACAGATAAACCTTCCTGTCCAAGAGACTGTCCCCAAACACCTACCCCTTTGAAGATGTATGGAATACCCCCCCCCAATAGTCTGAACTGAGTTTGAAAGGGAAACTATGAATACAGAAGTCCTGTTTATTCTCTTGCTGAAGTTTTACTTCCCAATAGTCAAAACATATATTAAGTGGAACCTTCTGATGATCATGAGTTTTAAATTGCTCAAGAGTCTGAGTGATGTGATGAATCCTTGTGCTGTCTGACTCAGTTGATCCGGGGATGTGATTCATCCATTATCTAAAGAATTCATTCTGCATATACTATCTGCCTGTGAGTCACTTGGTGACTGTTTTGGCTATTAGACTGACTGTCACAGTGTTACTGTGTCTGTGATGAAGTAACCCTTGATCTATTAAACATGCCCCCAATGCTAAAGGGAAGTGAGAGTGGCATTTCAGACCTGCAAAAGAGAGAGGGCATGAGGTACTTTCTTTAAGTGAAATGGTCAACGTGAAATATTTAACAGGGGGTCAGAGAGATGGCCCAGTGGTTAAGAGTCCTTGCTGTTTTCGCAAAGGACCCAAGTTTGGTTCCTAGCAACCTCATCCCATGGCTGGCTAACAGACATCTGTAACTCCAGATCCAGGGGCACTTGATACTTTCTTTTGAACTCTATGGCCACTTCATGGGTGCTTACATGCAGGCAAAAATACTCCTACACATTAAAGATAAAAATAAATATTTTAAAAAGACACTTAATGGGAAAGAGAGAGAACTCACATTAATGCCACTTTCATTATAGTGTGTTTTATAAATATCCTATGCCTAATTTATTAAGTATATTCTATCATGGGCCTCTGTATAGGGTCAACCACAGTCATATTATATATATATATATATATATATATATATATATATACTCACACCCACACACACATATATACATATATATACATATGTATATAATACGCATATATGTATATTAGGCTCTGTGATGGTTAATTTTGACTGTCACTTGACAATATTCAGACTTGCCAAAGACCCATTCATGGTGATAAGACACATCCCAGGTATGAATGGCACTGGTACATGAGCTGAGGTGCTGAATTGAATAGAAAGAACACAGAAAGCTGAGCACCATCATTCGTCTCTCTGCTTCCCTACAATGAACACACGTAACCAGCTGCCTCGCAGTCCTGCCACCATGTCTTCTCAATTGTGATGGACCGTATCCTTCAAACTGCGAGCCAAAAATGAGCCCTTCCTTCCTCAAATCCAAAGGAAACGTTAGGTGTGACTGTGCTGTGCCCTGTGCTCACCTCTGCACTGGGGCCAGAAACTTTGTGGTACCATTATGGACTAGTTTTGGTCATATAGGTACCCATCCCTGTCAGTAAAAGTAGAAAAACAGTAAGAAGCAGGCAGTAGCAGAAGCCCAGGCCTAAGCGGGGCAGGAAGCTCTTTTTATAGTCAGAAAGGGGCTGTGTCTCAAAGACCAGTATGTTGAAGGTCTGGTCACCAGTGATCAGAGCTGGGTTTTTTGTGAAGTGACCAGGCCACGAGAGCTCTGACCTCATTGGTGAATTAATCCATAGATTATTCAAAGTTTGAACTGTTGGAAGCTAATGCAAACTTGGAAAAGGCACATAATTAATGGAGGTAGGTTCCTGGAGGTTCTTTTTGTTTTGTTCTGGGACCCTGGTTCTCCTGGCTTGCTCTCTTGCCCCCCTCCTTTCTGGCTGTAGTGAGATGGGGAGCTTCACCTGCTATGTGTTATCACCACCATTACGTTCTCCCTCAACGTGGCCCCCAAAGCAACTGGGTAAATAATGATCCCAAATAAACCTTTCTCCAATTTAGTTTATTTCTTTTAAGTGTCTGCCTTTACAATGGAAAGTTGACTAGTTCAGCTTCTGAAAAGATCTCAAGGATATACAGAAGCTCATTGAGACTTCGGATCTGATTAATCTTGGTGTGTGGTATTTTTTTATTTGCAAATTCTTGTGGTGGTTTGAATGAAAACAGCCCATATAGGCTCATGGGGAATGATACTATCAGGAGGTGTGGCTTTGTTGGAGGAAGCATGTGTGTGTGGGCAGGCTTTGAAGTCTCAGAAGCTCAAGCCAGGCCTAGTAGATCAGTGTCTCTTCCTGCTGCCTTCAAATTCAGATATAGAACTTTCAGCTGCCTCTCCATCAGCATGTCTGCCTGCGTGCTGCCATGATTCCAACCATGGCATCAACCAGTAAGCCAGCCCCAATTAAATATTTTCCTTTATAAGAGTTGCTGTGGTCATGGTGTCTCTTTGCAGTAATAAAACACTAACTAAGACAATTCTTTATAACAAAATTTTAATTTTAAAAATTGTTCTCAGGACAACATATATCTTCTGCAAATGTTAAATATGTTAAATCATGAAAAAAATATTTAAAAATATGGAGTAAAACTTGCCATTCTAATCCATTCATCTCTAAACAATAATGCCATTAATACTCAGGAGTAACTACCTCCAGTTGTTTTTCCCAAGTACACACACGTGTTTAATATTTAATGTAGTTCTGGTGTGTTGTGTGGACAGGTCTGCACTCTGCTCTTTTTGCTCAAAGCTATAGCAGAAGGACTTTTCTCGTGCCATTTCCTGGACTCTGTTTCTCACACACCCCACTTTCTTCTCTACTTAGCTCCTTGGCAGAAAGTGTTGCACAGTGAACAAATAACTAGAAGGAATACTGGCTCTTTTTGGTTTGAGGAATTTACAGAGTGAAAAGAAAGAGGAAAGTGGCCTCTTCGCAGGGATGCTGAGATGCAGAGTGGTGTTCCTTGTGAGGTCTTGGGAATGGCTATATTTTTCAAAATTATGGCCATTCATCACTACATGTGTTTACATTGTTCTTCAAATTTGTTTGTTTAGAGGTAGGGTATATATATTTGGGCTGGTCTCAGACTCACAGTCCTCCTGCCTCAGAGTTACGGTTTTGGGTGGAAAATGAATGACTCCCATCGGCTCACATGGTCTGCATGTGGTGATAATGCTTCAGCAGGCTGTGAAGCTCTCTGGACATGAGGTCTGCCTGGCAGACGGCAGCCACTGGAGTGGCACTTGAAAATGACTTCCACTTCTGGTTCCCACTTAAGCTCTACCGTGGCTGAGATGTGAGTAAGCCACTCCCCCCTGCTCAGCCTCAGCTGCCCTGATGGACTGACTTAACTCTCAAACCAGGAGCCAAGATAAACATCTCCCTTAAGTCATTTCTGTCGTGCATCTTGTCACAACAATGAGAAAAGGAACAGATACAGAGGACCTCCCAGGTGCTGGTACTTACAGGTGTGTGCCAAGCCCTGCCCTGATTTCTTAAATAAGGAAACCTACTGGACACCCTGCAAGAGCCTGAAGAGACTCTTGGTCTTCTGCCATGGGGAAAGGAAAACTGCCTCAAAGAATCCATGAATTTACTGTGTGCTCTGATAGAACTAGGGCTTTTCGAAAGCACCCCCAGCCCCAAAGCAGAGAGAGCGCTACATGGGGAGCGGAAGATAATCCACAGAGCCAAACCCACTGGCTCAGAGCTGCTTAACTGACATTCACTTTCAGCTCAGGTTCTGGCCCAGTTCAATGCGACTACTACAGACAATGAAGATAAATCCCTGGTCACAAGGAAAGTGAGTGCATAGCTTGTTCTGTCACCGAAACAACTCATCAACTGGAATTAAACTGTCTCCAGCTAACAGAGCTAAATTCTCTGCTGTTATCAGGCTTGGGTTTACCTTTTCTCAAGGTGGCAGGGACAGGACTGGGACATTCTCAGTGGCACAGAAAACCATTTGCATCTGAAGACAACCTTGGCTCTGGACTTCCTCAGCTGCTAGCGGACTAATTTTCCCTGAGAATGGAGCCAAGGGAAGGTGGGCTCTGGCCTGCCACCCATTTCTCATTCCTTACCCTGTCCCACCAGGCCACAGGCACCATCAGCACTACCTCTAGAATGCCTTTGGTCATCAATTTCTACAATTCACGCTCTTCTCTCACCTGGACCACTGTGCCCCCAGTCCTTATCTCCACTAAATTAGAGCAACCTTTCAAAACCAGGGTGTCAAGTGTCAGGCCCTCTGATCTAGACCTTCAGCATCTTCCTGCCAAAAAGAGACCAGCATCTCTATGTTCCACCATGGCCAACCCACCCTGCAGTGGAATTTTCAGCCTTTTAATTTTTTTTTTTTTTTTTTGGACAGTGTCTCAACCCAAGTCAACCCACGTTGACCCCAAACTCACTAGGTAGCCCTGGCTAGCCTCACTAGATAGCATAGGCTGGCCTCAGACTCACAGTAACCTTCCTGCCTCAGGTTTCTGAGTGGTTACAGGCATGAACCACCATTCCTGGGGAGAACCCATTTCTGACTTCCCTGTTAACTATAATTACCCTTATGTTATATCTATCTACTCATGCCTTCTCCCTACTTCCTGAATACCCCCTACATGTTCCTGGCACCTGCTCATGCTTCTATCCAATCCTCTCCCAAGTCATTACACAAAAGTATGGAAGGGAATGTTACTTATGTTGTTGTTGTTATCATTATCATCATCATCATCATCATCATCATCATCATCATCATTATCATCATCATTTTGGTTTTTTTGAGACAGGGTTTCTCTGGGTAACCTTGGCTGTCCTAGACTCACTTTCTAGACCAGGCTGGCCTGGAACTCACAGAGATCCGCCTGCCTCTACCTCCCAGAGTGCTGGGATTACAGGCGTGCGCCATGGTATCCAGCTGATTTTATTTTAAGTTATGTGTATATGCGTGTATCTGTGTGTGTGTGTACACATGTCAGTGCAGTGCCCAAAAAGTCCAGAAGAGGGCATTGGATCCCCTAAATCTAGAGTCACAGGCAGTTGTGAGATGCCATAAGTGGGGGCTGGGAGCCAAACTCAAGTCCTCTGCAAGAGCAGAACATTCTTGATAGTGAGCAGCAGCAGCAGGCGGCGGCAGCAGCAGCAGCAGCTTTTTTTCCCACTAGCACATGCCTGTCCTCTATGGCCCCAACTCAAAGTGAGACCCTTGAAAGCAAGGATGCTATTGTTCTCTATCAACATGCCTTATTAAGCAAACATGACTAGATGAGCACCTAGTTGCAAACAGGTGTGTCCTGCCTCATGAGCCCTGGAGGATAGCACTGGAGATCAATTTTGCTAGAGTCAATGGTCCCTGAGCTTTTACTGATCACCTCCTAAAGATGGAGTTGAACTTTGAGCTACTGAAGAACCCCTCTGACACCCATTAGGGCAAGGTGAGGGAAAGCCTTGGAAGGGGAAGCATGAATCTAACAAAATGTCAGTTTCCCTAAGGTGGGAAAAGACCCACAGCTTCCCTGTTTGCTCTTTTTGAAAGATGATCTCTTGACAGAACCTTTTCTCCAATTTTTATTCATGTTTGTTAAGAGGAGACCAGACAATTAAACTAACCAAGCTCTATGAGGTTGATGGGTTCTAAGTACCTTCCTAATGGTCCTCAGCCTGGTGGATGGGAAGAGGAGCAAGGAGGTCATGATGTACAAACAGAGCTTTAAGACTGCTAGAAGAGAAGGAGAAAATTTAATTTCAGAACCTAGAGTTTCTAAAGATGATATAGTCAAGATTCCACAGCTTCAGCAGTAAGGGTCAGCATCACTGAGGCCTGCCCTATTGGTGGCTGGGTGGGGCCTGGCAGGGACACCATTTCCATCTCTGGTAATCAACTGCCCCACCAGGTATGAACAACTGGTTCATCTAGGGCCTATCTAACCCTTTATCAAGAGCCCCAAACAGGTTTGGATTGCATTTCCTGGAGAAAGGCCATTGACCAGAGAGGGTGAAGAACAACCTAGCAGGGACAGACAAATGAGGTAGTGTCCCAAGGGCATTTGTGTCCAGGAAGCTGTTGCTAGAAGCTGCCTGGGCTGTGCAGCATCAGCTTCAGGACAGCTTCCCATTCCCCAAGTCTGAGTCTTCTGTCTCCCCTTCTCCCCTTCCCCAGCCTCCTTCAGGTTCTTCTACCAAACCAGGCACAACCCATTTAGAGAGCTTAGGTTCCCAGGGGAGACTCCAAGCAGAGGGGAGACAGGTGGTGGAGAAACTCTCATGCAGCAGCAAGGAGAGTGGACTGAGCTCCTGGCTGCTGGACAAATCATCATATTTACACTAGTAATAAGAAGAATGAGTACCCTGGGGTTTTGCGATTAAAGCACCATTCCTGATTGTGTGGTAGCATGGGCACCGCCTCCCAGTGGCTCAATGTTATTAGATTAGCAAGATGATGGCTAACATGACCCAGTGTTGTTCTTGAGAAATAATTAGCTCCCGAAGTGGACCCGAGATCCGGTGGAATACAAGCCCATCTCTTTTTATAACATTTAAATTTGGAAGCTTAATTATCCACTGAGAAATTGTCACTTTGGCACTTTCAGTCCATTTGCCTATATATTGACGTTATTAAAATGCTGTCCTGGTCTTTATGCAAATTGCCCTTTAAAAAAATAATTTATCTCCTAGCAACCCAAAGTGAAATAAGCATTGAAAAATGACATTGTAAGAAACTTTCAGGTTAGTAATCCCACTGATCCCCAGGGTTTATTTGTTGATTGTCCGAATGAACAAATGGATCTGTGCTTATAGGTGTATGCTGTTGAGTAGCTGGACTTCTGGCTACATTATTGGGTTCTTTTTCCTGCCTCCCTACACCATCCTTACCCCTTCCAACTCCCCGACATTAGATAGGACAGAAAGAAGGATAGAGGGGAAGGGGATATTGGCATCGTTAGACTACTTCCTGCTGATTAAGGGCATCAAGTTCTCCGGGGCAAGTTTGGTCTTCTTCGTCAGAGCATCTCCAACCAGCAACCAGAAATCCAGCAAACAGCAACAGCAGCTGCCCCAGGCCCTCTAGGGGTTTTAGCATTTATATCCTCTTAAGAGACCTCAGAATTCCAAACATAAACTGTCTTCATCTGGCAAAATCACACCCCTGATAGAGCATGAAGCAAATCATAGTCAGCTGTTGTGGACAATCTGAAGCAGCCCCATATTCCACACCTGGGATTAAAACAAAAACATGTTCCCATAACACTTCTGTGTTTTTAAAGAAACCAAAAGTTCTCACTCCACCCCTGGCTCGCTCACTAAACTGAATCTTTTTTTTATATATCTGTGTGTGCACTGCTCTTACATGTGTGTGTCCATGCATATAGAGGCCCAAAATTGATGTCAGGTGTCTTCCTCCACTGAACTCCACTTGATTTATTGGGTTGAGGTCTCTTAATGAACTAGAGCTTGCCAATTTCTGCTGATCCAGCTGGCCAGCTTGCCCTGGGTATCTCCTGACTGTGTGTGTCACTGTGCTGAGATTACAGGTGTCCCCCACATTTGCCTACTTTTGTGGGTTCTACAGATCTGAACTCCCATCCTCCTACTTGTGTGGTTATTGCTTTATTGACAGACCCGTCTCCTCAGCTCTAAACTGACCTTTTACGAGGCTCATGAAACAGTAAAATTCGCTCAGCTTAACAGAGAAAGTTGGTGCCTTTAACCTCCAATTTGGACCTACACACATGCACTCGGTGAAAACAGAAGAATCAAACTTGAAATTCTCTGTGTGTCTTTGAAACATTCTCACCCCTATTGTGTGGGGAAAGTCATCTTCTCTTCCTAGGACCTTAGCCTGAAGGACTGGTGGGGATCACAGCTCCCAGAATCTTAATTCCCAGCAACAGATAATGTAAGCAAAGCTAGTGCTTAATCTCACATTAGAAAGAAATGTGTGTGTGTGTGTGTGTGTATGTGTGTGGTGTGTGTGTGTGTGTGTGTGTGTGTGTGTGTGTGTGTGTGTTTGAGGGGTAACTTTCATCCTCGAGTGACAACCTGAGCTATGAGGGAACCAACTCTCCAGGGTTGTCCTTGACTTCCTACACCCTCCAAAATAAAAATAAATAAACAAATAAATGTGATTTAAAAAAAGAGTCACCAATATACTTGACTTTTCAAGAAAAACCAAGGTGGTTAAATGCACAGAGGCAACAGATCCAGTTCTTCCTGGGGATGACCCGGCAGCTGAGACTGGAGTTGCAGGGTTGGTGGCATCCCAAAGTGTATTCCTCCATCCCACCCCTGCCATGCAGGAGCCTTCAGTGTCAGGTGGGAGGGCCGTGCCTCTGTGCTTTGCATTCAGAAGCCCTGTTGTTAACAGATGCTCAAACCTTCCTCTCCCAGTTGCTTCCAGTGCACCACCCTGTCCCAGAGACCCTGACCTGGGGAGACTCCCCGCTTGTCCTGAGCAGCATGTCACCCTGTCTTGTCTGTCCCTGTGGAAGCTCAGGCACATAAAGGTCTCATCCTGGTAGCTACCTCATTAGCTGTTTGAATGTCAACAAAATTTTAAGAGACACATTAGACCCTCCAAAGATGTTAGCTGATTTTTGTATTAAAAAAAAAAATCAGCTGCCATTTTTTTTTCTTTCAAGTCCAAATATAATAGAATCTGGTGCCTGGCTGGAAAAAAAAACATAACCAATGTAAACATGTGAGTTATTGTTAGTGCTTCAACATAGGAACACAACCTCAGAGCAAAGATACTTTAGAAGGTTCTTTGAGGAGTCCATCACTTTTCAAAACCCCATATTCTGGCCTCTTCTCCTCTGAATGTACCTCTGCTCCTAGCCAGAGGTCCCAATGGATCCTGGGATCTGGCCAAGTCTGTGACTCACTGTGAGCAGTAGATCATGTGAGCTGAGTGTCCAGGCCTCAAGAGGTCATATAGCTACAATTCCAGTCCTCTGGAATTGTATGATGTACAATTCCAATGATATGTTGTATCATATAGCAAAGCCAAGCTGGGACCCTGGACACAAAAGACACCAGGGGAGGCATCAGCTGATACTCAGTACCACCTGCCAGCCCCGACAGGGCAGCAGACCAGCTATGAAGGCACTCCATCAGGACCCATTAATCATCCGGGTAAGACCGGCAGGATTTCTGGCTGAGCCGGTCTGGATAGCTGACCCACAGAACCATCAACAGATAAAACAGGTATTTTTAATCCTCTTGGCTTTGGTATGGTTTCTATGAGATACTGATATAAATAAGCTTTTCCGAAATGGAAACAGTTCCAAAATAAAAGCATAATGAGTAAAAAGCTGTCATCTGCACTCACATCTCCACACTTAGCTAGCATTAATATGCTGATGGTTTTACTTCCAAAGGTTTTCACACACATGCACCCGCAAACAATGAGTTACAGAACCGTCCAAAAAGTTGCTCTACTTCAGAGATTAAATGTTTCTCTCCAGTTCGGTTCCCACGAGTCATTTTGATGGGCTAGACTTCTCCCCTTCTGTGGCTTGGAAAGAAAAGGTTCCCGCAGTAGAACTGGCCTTTGCTGTGCTGCACTGAGAGAGGATACAACATGGCAGGAGGGAAGAGGTCACCAGGGCTGGAGTGGGGAGGGTTGGCCTCTGTGTTCCTTTCCTCTTGCCTGGCACCGAGACTTTGCACACAGGTCTTCTCCGAGTCTTTGAATGATGTTGGTGGAAATTCTCTTCATCTGTGATTGCTTGTGAGGATCAAAAGCTAAGTTAGTGAAGCTGAAACACACACAACAGCCTTGCCTGAAACCCTCAGTAGATGCTGAATGGCAGCCACACATTCAAATGACCATTGCTGCCGCCTACTCCTGATTAGAAAAGGAGAGAGGACTGTGGTTTGAAATACTGCATACAGTTATTGACATCCTGCCTCCTTCCCTATATCCCACCGTCCTTCCTACCCTTTCTTCCTCTCTCCCTCCCTTGCTTCAGTAGGTATTGAACTCAAACCTTGCACATGAGCTCTTCCCCTGAGCCACAGCCTCGGCAGTCTTTTTAATCTTTAATTTTGACATAGGGTCTCCTTACATTGCCTAGGCCTGCTTTAAACTCACTCTGTAGCCCAGGAAGACCTTGAACTTGCTACCAGCCTGTCTCAAGCCTCCCAAGCAGCTATGATTACAGACTTATGCTACCAGGACCAGACTTACCATCACACACACCAGTCTCCAAAACACTCCAAATCTTTGCCACTTAGCTCTAGCTTTAATAACAAGAAGCTAGCAAGGCTCAGAAGGGAAGGGGCCCCAGGATACATGGATTTGCCTTAAAGAGCTCTCCCATCAAGGGCGGTCAGTAATTACCTGGACCCTTCACACTCTGTGAGTGCATGCTGGGAACCTCAATGAACCAAGAGATACTCTGGTGTCTGCCTTGGTTAAATCAGTCAACGGCAGGCAGGATGCCTTTGCTATCTGAGTATATGCACTGCAGAGCCCCACTGAGGTGTCTACCCCATTCTCCAGATGGTCTGATTTACTTAAGTCAACAGGAAATTCACGTCCCTGTAGCAGAGCAAATCTGAGCCTTAACCTTGACCATGTACCTATGACACACCTGCCTGCACATTCAGAGCACCGGCTAGCAAGCACATTCCCGTGGCTCTTGTTTACTCAGCCCACGTCAACTCATCTTTGCTCAAACCAGCACTCGCTTGTCTGCACGAGAGTCATTAATGCCTTGCAGAGAGGACAGATTTTTGCATTCACAAGTCAGTAAGATTTCCAAGCTTCCATTCCTGAGGCAGGGCCAGGGCTCATCAGCATTCTCACACACTGACAGTTATAATTAAGTCCTAACGCAGGACTGTCCCAGACAATAACGCATTATTGCTCCTTTTTGTTTACAAACATGCACACTGTGAGGTGTGCATGATCTCAGAACTCAGGAAACAGTGCTTCTAGCCTCAACACTGGTTGGTTTTTGGTTTGTTTGCTTGTTTTTGTTTTGTCTTTGAGTCCTGAACAAATGCCAAATTTTTGGAAACTCCTGTCTTGAGCATCCTAATCCCTAAAGGGGGAAAAAAAAGTAATGATCTTCCTCTAACGACAAATTCACAAGCATCATGTTTCTTTTCCTGCAGGGGTGAATATAGTTATTTAAATTGTATGTTTCAGCGTTTCTCCTGTGGGAATGCAGGAAGAGATGAAGCGGTGGCTTCCCACCCTTCCAGTCATGTGACACAGAAACACAGGGCTTCCCCCACACACTGCAATCCTCAAGCCAACACCATTTAACTGTCCTCTAGTATGATTCCCTCTCATAACTACTTAGAGACGCCATCTGACCCAACAAGATGAGGCTCAGTACCCTGAACTGCATTCAACTGTAGCTATAAATTGGGGGCTCCACATTCCACTTTTTGGGTGTAACAGAGTTGTTAAAGCAGAATTTAGGGGGAGCCTTGACTTAGCTTTATCCATTCATGACAGAGGCTGTTACTGCTGGTGTATATGTGCAGTTCTAAGGAAGAAAAGCATAGAGCAAGGCATGGGGCAGGGCTGTGGAGCCTCCCTGTCTTCTAAGCACTCTTTCCTTCAGGGACATCCCAGCAATTTACGAGCTCTTAAACCCATGTCCTTCTCAGGGTGTATGCAAACAATTATTTTAGGTCTGCCTGGTAGATGACATCATTGACTGATCCACTCAACCCTCCATCACTCCTGTCTCCCCAAGATAAGGAATGAGACTGTAAGCACCAGCTCTTAGCTTCTTGTCCAGTTGCTGTGATAAAAAAAAAAAAAAAAAAAAAAAAAAAAAAAAAAAAAAAACTTTGAGAAGAGCAATTCAGGGAAGAAAGCTTATTACAGCTCCTAGTTAAGGGTACAGTCTATTGTGATGGCTGGAGCTTGTAGCACCTGGTTATATCACATCCACATATCAAGAAGCAGAGAGTAATGGAGGCCTGCTGCTGCTCAGCTCCCTTTCTACAGTACACAGTTGAGGATCCAGCCTAGGGAACGGTGCTGCCTACAGTGCATGGGTCTTGGTCACCTCACTACATTCAAGATAATGCCCCACAGGCATTCCCAAAGGGCTATCTCCAGGCAATTCTAGGTTCTGTCAAGTTGACAACACTGCCACAGAGAGAGAGCCAGAACTATTTGGGGGAAAAAAAAACACAACTGGCAAACAGCCCTACAAACGAACACCTTCAAAAAGTAAAGAAATATAAACACCTGGCAAGATTGACTGAGGGAGAAACAAAAGGAGAAAAGGAAAGGCAGCCACAGTACAAACTGTGATGGTTAAAACAGGGTATACAATCCTAGACACAACTGGGATTTTAACAGTCCAAAGCAGGACCAACAGCTCCAGGTTCTCCCAGCATTCCTCAGTCCCTATCTGCCGCAGGGCATGGCTGGCAACCTCACCCTCTACCCTGAACTGCCCAGCAGAGGCTTCCTCTCCTCCTCACTATGTAATCTGGACATTTTGGTGCCCTTATTTTCTCCTCTCTTTTACCCCCTTGCATGGCAACCAAGAGCTGCTTTAACTTGCCATGCATGAGAAGCAGTTCAACAGCCTCGCTCCCACCTTGGCACCCCTCCCTAGCTAATTATCGGAAAAGGAAGCCAACGCACTAGCCCACTCCTAGGTTGCTTAGCCACTTATGTTGTCATCTTTGGTCACCGCCCACAGAGGCCTGGGATAAAAGGTCCCCTGGCTCTAACCTCTCTCTCTCTTTCTCTCTCTCTCACTCCTTTCTCTGTTGGGGTTGCTCCCTCCCCCATCTCTCTCTCTCTCTGTCTGCCCTCATAGCTCACTCAGGCCCTCTCTTCTGCTTCCTTTCCCTGAATAAACTCTTTCATGTTTACATGGCATTTTTATAGAAATACTAATACTGTTCATCAAAACACAATGCTTGAGCGCAAGGTAAATAGATAATTACGTAGAAATAGAAATTACAAAGAATGAAACCGGAACATCAGAACAGACCTCATACATCTGTGGAATATAGGAAGGATGTTCTCAGGAGAGGTATCTGGTTTGGCCATCTCAATGGGTGAGTTTTGAATCACAGACCTTTGAATCACAAATAGATTGCTGTTCTCTTAAGTAAACCCTCAGCTCTCCAAAATAAATAAATAAATAAATAAATAGAAGGAAAGTTCCAGGACTCATTTCATGAAAATGTTGATATCAAAACCAAAAAGGAACATTCTAGGAAATAAAGACTGCTGGCCAGGCCTCTGCACCAATCTCCCACTACCTGACTAACCAGTCTCCCAGCTGTTGTATCCTCTTTTGTGTTGCTCTTCCTTGCTTCCACAGAGACCTGCTTAGGGTGTAAGATTATGTCACTGCTCTGCTGAAAGGTCCTTGTCTGCTCCCCAAGTCCCTGCATGCTTTTTCACTTTCTCCACTGCTACTTCCTGAACAGCCTAGCCTGCTTGTTGGTCCCCAACACAGAGTGCCTTTGCACTGGCCATTTCTCTGACTGGCATAGGCTTACCCACTGCTTTCCTTCAGCTGTGCTTCAGTTCTCCTCATCAGGTGTCAGCTCTCTCCATTTCCTTCTCCTAATTACTTTTCCGCATGGTGAGTAACATTGTCTATGACTTGTGGAGAGCCACTTGTTTGTCAAGCTGCTTTACTATTGAGCTCTCAGCGAAAAACATGTTTTCACCCTGGCCTCCATCTGGAGTCAGGGATAGGTAGGATGTTTTGCCAAGTTCACTTCCTTTTATTTGTGTGAGGAACACACAGACAGGTGGTTAAGGTAAACAAGTTTGACTTCTCCATGAGCCCCTTCATTGTATTGAGGTGCTTTGCTCTGACTGTGAAAAGGGATTGTGGAATAAACAGGTGCCACAGTTTCTACTGGCAGCCCTCTAAAATTGATACCATGTGTAATGTTTTGGTTTTTTAATTTTCTTTCAATCCTCACTCCCCACTCAAGGACTGTTTGACTCTGCTGGCAGGCTCCGACAATGACTGTAAGTATTTAATGTGAGCTTATTATGTCTACTCCTCTAGGATATAAACTCTGCAAGTCAATGACTTTCTCTTGTCTCCTGGTGAACTCTAAGGTCTTAGAACAATGCCTGACACATTACTGTTGCTTCAAATTATTTATCAAAGAAGGAAATCTCACTTATAAAATTAAATACCAAGATCCTGATTAAAACATTAGTGATCTGGATCCAGTGACTACTTAAAAATACTAATAACAACAGCATCATGAATGGGTAACACTTACTCCTGGAATGCAAGGAAGGTTCAACACAAAACAAACAAACAAACCATGCTCTTGGCATTGTACAGGTTACAGGCCAAATAAAACAGCCTCCCAACCAAGAAACCTGTGAAAACCTTATGCACAAAATGAACTTAACATCTGTGATTAAAGACGTTGACATGCAATTGTGATCCTGGACCAACCAGGTGGGCCCAAGGTTTTTACAAAGATCCTTTTAAAAGAAGACTATCATTAGAGAAGACATGAGAATATATGCAGGAGTGAGTAGGGAGGAAAAAGGAAGAAGAGAGGAAAAGAAAGACTGAGCTGAACTGTTGGCTTTGAAGATGAAAATAGTGACCATGAGCCAAGGAATAAATGCTGGCAACTGTAGGAGCTAGAAAAGAGATGAAAATGGGGTCCCTCACAACCTCCAAAAGGAATGTAGCAAAACTGACTCTTGATTTTAAGACCTCTGACCTTCAGAAATACTGGGAAATAAAGGGTTCCTAAGTCAGTGGTGATTGGTTAGAAGAGCAAAGGGAAGCTAACAGGGTCAATAATACCATATGTTTGCTGAGGTCACTCCTGTATGGCATCAACACTAGAGGCACCAAGGTGACAAAGGCCGGCTGGCCACTTAGAGAGTGGTGTCACACTATGTTAGTGACACAGAGGCCAATGTGCTGTCTTTGCCCCTGCCTGCCCTGGGTTTGCACATAGCTCAGCAGCCACTTCTCTCTAGGAAAGCACAGGTCTTCAGAAGATCTGTCCTTAGGAATCATGACCTCTTCCCAAACCAACAGAGGTCAGAACTGATCACCTGTGACTGAACTGGCTTAACTTTTGTGCTGAGAAAATAAATAAAAAAAAAATGCATAGCTATACTCCTTGGCACCTTTTGTAACTCCATATCTTTGGTAATCAGAAGATTTTGCTGATTTTTGCTTGGGGATTTTTTTTTTTATCAAACCCAATAGATTCATTACAGAAAAATCAAATCCATCCAGAAAGAGTAGTTGGGTACTGTTTCATCATCGGGCATGCTTAGAATTGTCTCAGCAAAAACTCACTTTACTTGAGCTAAATTGAATCTTTGCTAGGAAATAATTCAACCCCAAGCTGTCTTGAAAATTCTATCATCATTGGAGTGCAACAGTGCTATGTTTGGTCCTGTTGACAAACCATTAACAAAACAGCTAAATGTGAAATTAACCACATGCAGTATGCTTTTCCAAAATGAAGAGACCGCTATGAACCTTTCATATCTATGTCCCCTCCACTCCCTTCTTCCTCTCCCTCCTGAAGAGCCATTCACTAAAAGGTTAGAAGGGGTCATCCTCCTGAACTTTCTCTGTGGAAATAATGAGAACATTGTTTTCTTATAAGAATATAGCCACATTAAAGATTTGGTGAACGGAAGAAGAAAAATGCCACCCACAGCCCCAGCAAGCAGAAACAATGAGCAGATGATGCCCACACTGTGTCCCTTAAGAAGGTGTCTTGAACTCTGTCTCCTTGGATAACCATGGAGATTCATGATCCTGTCCTTCAGGACAAGCCGAGGCCAGTGACAAGCCACCATACCTCCCTGGAGGGGCTGCATCTGGTTTGGTATGAGCTCATTAATCTGTTTCCCCCTGTTTGTACTCTTTCTGTTGGACATTTCACTGTGCCCAACAACTTGACAAAAACATTGATCTGTAATTATGTCCTCAGAGTAGAATAGCATTCTGCATTGTACAAATGTTTGTACAAATGCCATTTTGTATTCCCACATTTTAGGATGGGCATTGGCTGGAGGCTTTAGACATGTGAATCCCTGTGGTTTCCATTACTTCAGCTATCTGAATTACTTAAAACTAAAGAGCAGAAACCAGACAGGGGAGCACACACAAGCAATTCCAGCAGTTAAGGAGCAGAGGCAGGAGGATCAGGCGTTCAAGGATATTCTTGGCTACAGAACAAGTTTGAAACCAACCTGGGTTACATGGTAGCTCTCCTGTCTCAACAGGAACAAATAATAATAAGGAAAAAGAAAGACTTCCACTCTAAGCCATCCATACTTGTAGGAGGATTTTATAGCAGTTGAGTCCCTTCCCAGGGCCACCAAGATATTTACTGGGGTCCCAGTCACAGCCCTATCCAGCATGATCTTTGAGTTACAGACCTCAATATGGTAACCCTCTCATGTTTAAGTTAACTGCAAACCATTCTTTCTAATACAACATGAAAATGTTGTGGTGTTTATTAAGTAAGTTTATTAAGTGTATGTGAAACCCTGTATATGAAAAAAGGACAAAGGTTTGGTCTTGCAAATGCGAACTGCTGAATCCATGGCCTGCTTTTATCCAGGTCTTCCCTAGAATTGCACCAACAGAAGCCTGGCTCAGTGGCCTCTGCAAGCAAGAACAGTTGCTAAGGAACACCATATATTCATGGAGTCCAAAAGCAATTATGCTTCAGCTTTCCTGTTTGGCCAGATGAGCTGGCATATGTGATTTTTATGGTTTGGATATGAGTTACTCTGAAAAACCTTGTGTGCTGAAGCCTTGGTCTTCATCTGGTCACAGAAAGTGACTCAGTCCTCAGGATTCTGACCCAATTAATGAACTAGTCCATTTATAGATTCAGTTGATGACAGTTATTGGGAAGAGAGAGAACAGGTCACTGGAGATATACCTATGAAGATATATTCACTTTCTCTCATTTTCTGTCTTTCCTGCTGTAATGTTCTGTCAACATATCCCCGGGACAACAGAGTCAAGGGACCATGAACTAAAACCTTTAAAACAATGAAGCACAAAACCAGGCACAGTGGCACAACCTTTAGTCTCAACACTCAGGGAGGCAGAGGCAAGTAGATCTCTGTGAGTTCAAGGCCAGCCTGGTCTACAAATTGAGTCCAGGACAGCCAAGGCTACAGAGAGAAACCCTATGTCAGAAAATAAACAAACAAACAAAATAACAACAACAGTGAACCACAGCAAACCCTCCCTCAAGTTGTTTTTCTCAGGAACATCATCACAGAAATAAATGGTTGTCTAACCAGTGTTGATTTTTGAGCTCTGTGGATGAAGCAGAAGACTGGGAGACACCAAACCTTCTAGTGGTGTCTAAGCATGTTGGTATGTGCTAACCCCAAGTCCTAATGGTTTGGATTTTAACTTTTTGTCAATACCAAGAGCTAAAGCAAAAGTATATGTTATGTGTATAAGGAACTTCTAGTTGGTAGTCAGTAATGGTGACAGGAAGGACTGTCTGTGACTGCTGTTTAGACAATACCAGAAAAGCTAACACTAGGTGCTCTCCCAATCTCTAAGCCTAATGGACCCAGAGAGGGCAAACTAAGGAAGATGCTTGTCTGGGGTGCAGATACAGAAGACAATACAGGACTTTGTGTTTGTCTTTGTGGAGGACATTGGCTAGCTGTTAGCTGTAATGTGAATCACAGCACTTATTTCCAGCTGAATTATTACCTTGTGAACAATGGTGCTCACCAGCTTGCCAGCTTGGTTTGGAAAATGCTGGAGGAATATGGTGATCACTGGAAGGTGAGTCGTGTCCCTGGGGTATTTGGAGCATGTTGGTGTGACACAGCCATAGATCCTTCAGGTGATGTCTGAGAACTCTGAACTGCTAACAAGTGAAAGGACAGTGTTCTATGAAAACAGAGGCTGAGCAAGGCTGGGTGTGATATTTCTTAGGGTCCTCTCTGGACAGTGCCCTAGTACAGCAGCTGAACTCTGGAATTCTGGGATCTGTGGCTCAGCTTCCTTACTCATCCAAGAGAAGGGTAAGGGCATTCTAAATGGAGAGGTCCCATTTCACACTGGGGATGTGGGGGCTAGCCCAGCACAAGCCTCCTGCCTGGTATGTCTAGAAAGGGTTTATGCTTTCAGCATGATATTTCAAGTGCAAATCAGCTTCTCTTGGCAATGGCCCCAAAAGGTAGGAATGGCTCCAGTGTGGCAGAAAGAGAACAAAAGCAAAACAAACAAACAAACAAAGAAGGCCATTTTCAGGAGCAGTTTCCACTTTGGGTAAGGACCTTGCCCTAGGAAGGAATGTAATCTTCCTTCCCACCTCTGTATCCCAGCTGGGGACAGTGGGTTTGTTGTTTAAAGATGAAATGTTACAGGTTGGCCTCAAACTCTGACCTTCCGGGAGTCCCTCTAGCTTAAGCCTTGACGCATCTAGGACTACACGTACCAGAGTCACTACACCTGGTTCTAGGGAGGATCCCCACTACTGCTAGCACCCCCTTCCTCTTCACTTCCATGCCTTCAGAAGCTGGGGAAGCCACAACTGATCCCCCCCATCCCCAGGACTCACAGCCTTCTGGTATACCTCGCACCGGGGCATCGTGTGACTGACTGATGTTTGGTGGTTGACTCATTCATTCACCAAACTCCTCTGAGTGGCAGCTCTGTCCTGCTGCTGAAGTCACTAGAGGGAAAGAGGAAAGAATGAAGAGAGGGGAAGGGTGAAGGCTGGAGTGAGTCCCGGTGCAGTCTCAACTGTTTGTTCAGGTTCAGGAATTCTTGGTTATATCAACTTGCTATGAAGAATTCTATTTACTTTTGAAAATAATTAACACTTTCATCCTGTAGTGCTTTGAATTAGAATGCCCCACAGAAACTCATTTAAAAATTTTTTTTATTAATTACACTTTATTTACTTTGTATCTCTCCTGTAGTTCCCTCCCTCCTCCCCTCCCAATCCCTCCCTTTTTCCTCTTTTTCCACGCATGCCCCTCCCCAAGTCCACTGGTAGGGGAGGTCTTCTTTTCCTTCCTTCTGAGCCTGGTCTGTTGTTAGGTCTCACCCTGTCACTTCCTGTTCCTTGGGTGGGTATGGGAAAGCTGCTGTCTCACCTCAAGGTGCCACAGAAGAGATGCAGGTGAGATTTTCCTTACTGTGCACAAGAATATTTACCTGATTAAATTAACACACAATAAAATCTCTAAAAAGAAAAAGCAAGCACACAAACAAAAGAGTCAGTGGGCACTAGAGAATGGACCTACCCTTGACCCACCTTTGCTTCAATCCAGGCCTCTCCCGAGCCCTTGAAAAGCACCTGCTGATGTCTGTGAGACCAAGGTCTATGTGGGAGAATTAATGAGTGGAGGGAAAAGCCTATTACTATAAAAACTGTGTTCTGTAAAGCTCAGCACAATATGATGGGGGCAGGGGCAGGGGCAGGGGTAGGGACGGGGCAGGGAGATGCTGGTAGTGTTACAGTGAAAACAGATGTTGGGGTTGAGTGCAGGATAAAGCAGCAAGGTGGGAAATGTTGAGGAAGGTATGGCTTGCAAGCTGGGTATGAGACAGCCAAGCTGAAGAGGCAAAAGGAAGGACAGGGCTCTGGGAAAAAACCCACAAAACCTGTCTTCTCAGGTTCCGATAGCTCTCGTGACACTAAGCCAATTGCCCCACAACCGTACAAAAAGCATTGTTTCCCTTTCCCTGAGGGAACTTTTCAACTTTGTGAGTGGTTTGTTTTTGTGCTATCTTAGGGTTTCTACGGTTTTGACAAAACACCACCACAAAAAGCAACTTGGGGAGGAAAGGGTTTATTTCACCTCACAAATCTCAGGTCAATTTCTATCTCTGGGAGAAGTCAAGGCAGAAAGTTAAGGGGAAACCTAGAGGCAGGAGCACGGAGAAAAACTGCTTCCTGGTTTGCTCCTCATGGCTTGCTCAACCTGTTTCCTCATGGCACCCAAGACCAAGAATAGCACCACCCACAGTGAGCCCTCCTACATGAATCATCATTCAAGAAAGTGCCCCTCAGGCTTTTCCACAAGTCCAACTGAGTCGGAGCATTTTCTCAATTGAGGTTCCCTCTTCCTAGCTTGTGTCAAGTTGACATAAAAGTAACCAACACATGTACTTATTTGTGAATCTAGTTATCACATACTGAACTGAGTAAGAATGGCTTCTAGGAAAGCTTTCAATTATTCTAGGAAAGGAGGTCCACAGGCCACCCTGGCAGTGGTCCAGGAGAGAAGAAATGGCCTCTCAACTCCACCTGCCCCTAACCAACTGTTCTCATTTTTCACTTTAGATTTCGCATCTGATGAAGTAAACCGTGACTGCTTGCATACTCTACCTGTGCCCTGGTGTGAACATGAGGCAGCTGTCATGGTTGGGGTCAGAGGGAATAAAGGAGGAGGCCTCTGGCCTCTCCCACCACAAAAGCACAGCTAGGGACCCGGCTCTGCTGGACAGGCAGTGGTGCCCACTCCCTATGTCAACTGCCCTTCTTAAGCCTGAGATCTCTTAACTTTTCTTCCCAGATTGGCTATGGATAAAGCCAAGTCTTCCTAGGTTGCTCTCAATCCAGCAAATGGTATAAACAAATTCAATACTTCTTTTAACACACAAATGAAAATAAATGGTATGACTAAATGAAGGAATGAACGAAGGAAATCCTCTGGCTCTGATTTTTCTGTTTTTATTTTCTAGTGGCAGAAAGGTATGTAGAAACTCATACCTTTCTCCTAATCCATTAAAACAAAACAACAACATTTAAACAAATTTTTTTGTGTGTGTGTGGATTTAAAACGTACATTCTAGGCCAATGAGATGGCTCAGTGGGCAAAGGTGCTTGCCACCAAACCTGATGACCTGAGTTTGATCCCCAGAATCTACATGGTGGAAAGAGAGAATTGATTCCTGTGATCTACACACACACACACACACACACACACACACACACACACACTAAACAAATGTAGCTAAAACATATACATCAGTGTTGTCCCTTTGTTCATCTAGCATTCTGTAGGCCTTTGGCCTTCGGGACTTTGCTAGCTTTGTGAACATTGCTGGCCTTGTGAACACTCAGGCTATGTCAGCACTCAGAAATCAGTTCACAGAATCCCATAGTTCAGAAAGGCAAAGACAGAACATCTTAACCAAGTAACATGGTAAGATTTTTCCCCCTACAATGAATTATATTCAGAAATGACATGTCAATAGATTCTTAAGTTTTCAAACATCCCTAGGAAAACCTAAAGCCTGGACCACTCCCTTCCACCTGTCTGTCCAAACAGGTAATTATACTTTGTGTATTAAAGTCCTGTACCTTTGACCTATCCAGTGGCGGAGAGAAGCAGTTTAACCTTTAAACCAAGTCATGTATACCATTTTCCTCCTAGAAAGATGAATTTATGTTATCCTGTCAAATCAGTATCAACCTGACCTTTAAAAACATCACTGTTTCTGGGAAAAATATTATGGCTGGGATGCCTACCGCGGTAAATAGTATTAGCTGTTCCTACCCAGTGCTGAGCCGTGCTGTGCTGTGGCTTATCATCAAAATAGGGGGTTGGAAGTCAGTGGGGACCGAGCGCTTCTGACACACTCTACAGGGTACGAAGAACAATGTAAATGTGCTGGAGTTGGCAGCTAGATTCCTCTATTACTGTTCCTATGATAACAGCTAAGGTGAATCACTTCCCACCCCCTCCTATCTCAAATTATTTCAAATTCTGAAGGGACCCTATTTATTTCATTGGTAGCTAGCAATTTACTTAGCTGAAGATCATTATATTTATGTGTCTGTGAAATCCTCACAATAATTACACATCGGAGCGCTCTCAGATGTGCTATGTGTATTCTCATTAGTCCTATATTTGCAAGGATATTATCACATTTTTTTGTAGCAACCTTCACGACGTATGGTTAAAGTGCCTTACTAGATGTGAACTTTGGTTCTCCTGGTTCCCTTCCATATCAAATTTGTGAAACAGCAGGACAGCCTGATTCGAATGCAAATGCTTATGGAATGCTGTGAAGTTGTCTTAATTTCTCTTTTTTTCCCCATCACTTCAGTGCCTCAGCCCTGGAAGATATTGTATTGGACAGCAGGGAGAACAAACCTAGCTGAGATCTGAAATTACTTGAGGAGCTTACCAAAAAGTTCTGTAATGGGAAATATTTATAAGGCAGGGTGCCTCCTTCTGAGCCATAAAGTCGTGGGAGGAGGAGAGGGGGGCAGAGCCTGTCATTTCCAGTGTTTTGGGGCAAGTGTCCCTGGTTGAGTTTTGGGTAATTCCAAGGCTGGTTGGTTTATCTGAAAGACCTATTTTTGTGGTTTTAAGTCAGACATTATGAAAAGGAACAGCCTGGTGGGTTTGCTCATTTCTGCCTCCCCGTGTTTATTACAGAAGAGCTTGCCCTTGTGATGAACACGGTGGTTCCCAGAACAACTCTAACCTTGATAGCAAATAAAAAGGATTCTCTTTCCTGAGCAATTCTTCTGAGATAATAGATAATAGGATTCTCTCTCTCTCTCTCTCTCTCTCTCTCTGTGTGTGTGTGTGTGTGTGTGTGTGTGTGTGTGTGTGTGCACGTATGTGCAGAAGAACATAGCAGAACCTTCAAGCCCAGCACCTGGAAGCTTGTAGTGCTCTGGCCATGGTTTGTCAGACCTTTTTTGAATGGGTCACTGACATCTCACTCAAACAGAAGACAGTACCTACTCACGTGCACCTTCACCCCCTCAACACCAAGAACAGTACCTGGCACAGAGTAGGTGCTCTGAAGAACTTACTGAATAAATGTGATGGCTGGGGTTATTGCTCAGCTTGACAATTTGCAATCACCGAGGAGATGGGCCTCTAGGCACACCTGTAGGAACTGCATGTGAGCTAGGAAGACTCACCTCCGGTGGGTGGAGCCATTCCCTGACTGGGACACAGCACTGGATAAAAATGGAGAGTGTGAGCTGCTCACGAGAACGCATGCATTAATTCATTGCTCGCTGCTCTTGACTGGATGTAATGTCAGTAGCTGCATCAAGTTCCTGCCGTCTTGGCTTCCCCACAATGACAGATTGCAACGTGGACTTGTGAGCCAAAGAGACCTTTTCTCCCTTAAGTTGCTCTTGTCAGGGTATTTCATCACAGTAACAACTACAACAAAAAAGACTGAACGACAATATGTGACTGAGGGAGCACGCTGAGCCAGCTCTGTCTCAACTGTAACCGCATCTCGTATGTGACATGTCTAAGACTAAGTCATATGTGTTCCCCATGTAAGATTAAAGTCAGAGGGAAAAGCCAAGTCTCTAGACCCATCAGGTATCATCATATTCCTTTATCCATAAAATTATGTTCTATTCAGCATCTACCAGGTGCAGGGAACTGTGCCAGACACAGGAGCAGCCATAAAGAACAAGTCATACAGATTGGGACCCTTGAAGATTTCATAGTCTGATGGGGGAAGAGAAGAGCCTTTTATTGCAAACCCCTAGGATATTACATAAGGAGGTTTGAGAACAGAAAAAAATAGACTAGAAACACATCCACAATGAAGGGAGAGGTGTGTGTGTGTGTCTCCTGCTCCTGTTGCTTATAGTCCACCATCTAAAGCTGCTCCTATAAGAGGAGCTCTGTGGGGCTCATCAGTCTGTATCTCTCCACGGTGATGTGTTGCGGTTAGGGTACAAAGGCTTAGATGCTTTCTGATGGGCTTCTAGGAAGTTACTGGACTACGGTGGCTCTGACCTTATCAGTAGAAGATTAATCCCTGATTGGAGTCATAATCTGAATGCATTATGAAGTGTGGAAACTAGGAAGTGAGGCCTGGTCAGAAGAAACCAGTCACTGCGTAGACAGGAAGGACGTTGAGCTGAAGGACATGTCTTTTCTTCAGTCAGTTGTTCCTCTTCCCCTGCCCCTCTGTCATCCCCTTCCTTCTCCCCTCCCTTCCTCCCTCCCTTTCTCCCTCCTACTCTACTCTAGCACATGCTTCATTCATGATGCTCTGACTCACTATACAGCTCCAGGAGCAATGAAGTTAAGTGACCATGGATTGAAACTTCCATAACCCCGAGCCAAATCCTTTCCCTCCTCATTTCAAATTGCTTGTGTCAGGAATTCTGAATGAAGCAGTGCATTTGATAAAATTCATCAAATTGCAAGTCAAATGGCATATTATTTATGTCTCAGGAAAAACATTACAAAATAACCAAACTTAGAGGCTGAAGACAAGGGCTGTTTGTGCTCATAGATGTAGGGAGGAGTAATATGGGCTTGAGCTGGGATGAGCCTCAGGCTGGAAGTGACCCTATGACTGAGAGGCTGAGTCTTGTTTTTGGGTGCTGGGGACTGGGGAGGAAAGGCTTACCTGGACCACTTCCATTTCAGCCTCTCTGATCTGCAGATCTTTTTCTGTGCCAAACTGTGCCCCCTCTGCTGTGAATGCTGGGCATACATTAAGGTAATGTTCACACAGCCCTGCACTGTTACATTGCTAAGTGGAAACACAGAGCATAAACAGTAAACACTACTAACAAGTAAATGGATGGTATGTTAGAGGCAGCGCATGCATAGAATAGAAATTTTAAGCAGGATGAGGGGGGTTGGGGATATTCTCTGTGAAGCTGTTTGCTGGCTGTGATGGTCTTGATAATCTGTTTTGCCAGTCTGGTGATGGAAATGGCTTTAATTATGTTTCCCTGATTGCTAGTGAGCTGAGTGTCTCTTAAGAAGTGTGGCCAAGATTGCTATCTGGTTCCCAACTGCTCTCTCTTTTCTCCAGCACAGTTTGACTCCATCTCTCAGCCTCTTCTGCCTTTAGTTACAGCCTTGGAGTTCCAACCAATGGCTATTAACGAAAGGTCTACATAGTTTCTTGGCCTCGCCTGTAAAAACCTCCCCAGGACAATCCTCTTTCCCTTTTTCAACTACCAAGCTTCCTAATGCAGCTTAGAAATGTGTCTCTGAGTTTCTAGCTGGAGACCCCCAAGGCTGTGAAGTGCAAAATCGTACAGTCCTCTCGCCAGCTTACAACACCTACCTTCTTTATTTAAACAATGGACTTGCTATCAAGTCTACAGCAGCGACCTTATCTGCATTATTACTGTGACCAAGGACCTCACAGAAAGCAGCTTAAGGACATAAGATAAGAGGGGTGACATCCATCAGCATAGGGATGGTTGTTTCATAATTACAAGACCAATGCCCTCTAGTCCAACTCCCTGTAGAATCTCTGTTCCCTTCTGGAGCCTGACAGTCCCTGACTTCATTTCCCCCTGCTTCTGATTTTCCAAATTCCCACCAGAAGTGGCTGTGAACTTGTCTACAGCACTCTAGCGCTACCTCACATGCAACTTCAAACTCTTCAGCATTCCTCCCGTACACCAGTTTCAAAGTCCAACAAACTACATAGCAATAAACCTGCTTCTCAAAGTTACTTTTCTTGTTGCCATGACAAAATCCCTGACCCAAAAAAAAAAAAAAATCCACCTAATGCAGGAAGGTTTTCTTTTCCCTCCTGGTTTGGAGGAATGCAGTCTGTCATGGTGGGAGACACGGTGACAGGTGTGGCTTGGGCCTGGCCCTGACCACTAAGCAAAGAAAGGGAACTTCTAATGTTCTTCTGAACTTCTCCTTCCCCCTCTTCATTTAGCCTGGAACCTCAACTCACCAAGTCTTCCTGCTCCCCATTGGGAATCATCTTTCCCTGTTAGTTAAACCTCTCTGGAAATGCTGGCCCAGAGGTGTATGTCCTAGGCGACTCTAAATCGATCTAGTTAGTAATGGTGATTAATCATCTAATCCTCCTAAGAAATGTAACATTTCTATTAGCCATTTAGTTTCTCTCCTCTAGAGATTGCCTGCTCAGATCCTTCCCAGGCTCAGTCTAAGGTGTTGATTCTTTTTTTATTTACCTGAAAGACTCCTTCATATCCTTGTTACTAAAGATGTGGTACATGGACCAGCAGCACCAATTCACACAGCCACCTATGTTTCCTGTACACCCTGAAGTGGAGGATGCACTGTCTCAAATGTTCTGAGACAGTTTTTCTGGTTGTTTTTAAAGAGGCTTTGAATTCATTGATTGCGTTACTTTCCAGGGTTTTAAAATACTTATTTAATATTTGCATATGGATATGATGTGTTTGACTTCAATCCACCCATTGTCTCCCCTCCAGTTCCTGAATAGTATCTGTCAGACATAAACTCACATCTGGGACTGTGTGCACAAGGCTTACCACATTTTTAAAATCCCAGGCTTGGCATATCTTCTCTGTCCCTTAAGACGTTGTTCTGTCTGGGGTCGTGTGGATATCATGCCATTTCTCCTTCTAAAACATTTAGTTTTTCTTTTCACCTGTTGTTCTTGCACGTGGAATCTGTGATTGTCAGGGGTGAACTATGATGCTCTCATTTTACTTTCTCACACGGGCAATCAATGATCCTGAGCCATCCATTGACTTCTCCATCCATTATCCTCTGATATATAATGTGAGCCCAGTCCCAGGTAGTCTATCAGGTTTCCACACATGACTGCTTTACATCTCTGGCCTCTCAATTTGAATTTTCCAGTTGTGTACACTCTGTTCCCTCGCATTTACTACACATCGTGACCATTCCCCCACGTCATTAGGGGTCTTCAATGATATAAATTTTAAGGGCTGCCTATCACTCTATCCCATTTGATTCTGCTAGACAGTTAAGATGTTCCCAGTTTTACTCTGTTGTGAGCAATGCTGAAAGTCAATATCCCTCACCCAATTTCTGAGCATTGGTTTCCCAAAGAAAGATTCTTTGAGTGAAATTACCAAGTAAGAATACATCTAAAGCGTTTGGACACTGCCAAGTTGCCTTCTAGGAAAGGTGCACCAATTTATATTTCCGCCTGCTTCTGGCTACTTCCTTAACACCTTAATGCCTCTGCACTAATTCTCTGCTGAATTCCTCAGCAAAAATAAAGAAAGAAATAAAGGCACACAATTGTTTCATGTGTCTTTGATTACCACTGAAGGCAATTTTTTTTTCCCCTGCTTATCGGCCTTTTGTATTGACTTCCTTAGGCATGCATGTGAGACTTTCCTGTCTTGAATCCATTTTTGAGAGGAAGGAGCTGTTTATTGATGGACAAACATTTTGTATATAAAATTTGCAACTCTTGCTTATGTTTGTTGCAAAGATATTTTGTGATTTTTTTCCCTGCTTGCTTTTGCAGTTTACAATCTGCCTTTTGCATTTGCCGGTAGAAAAATGCAGAAGCTTTCAATAGTAATAGGGTCAAATCCAACGGGGCTTTCTCTTGAAAAAAGAGAAAAAAAAAACTTATTCCATTTTAAATTTTACTTACTGTGTCTGTGTGTGCTCGTGTCATGCATGCCACAGTACTTGTGTGGAGGACAACTGCCGGGAGTTGGTCATCTCCTTCTGTCATGTGGATCCTTGGTACTCAGTTATCAAACCTGGTGATAAATGCCTTCATCTGCCACTCCCTGGAATGCTTTCTTCTAGTATCATGGTAAAAATAAATAAATAAATAGATAAATAAATAAATAAATAAGACCTATTCTCACACGCAGTTATTCCTCTGTTTTCTTTCTGTTCCTTTAGATTTTTTTTTTAACTTAAATTTGTTGCCTAGTTTCACCCCAGCTCTCAGGTAGCGCATTGTGCCTTTCCCACCTGCCCCCCTGCTCGGACCCCCAACCCCTGTGACTCCCACAGAGCACCAGTTGCCTCTCTGACTAGCACTTTGCACAATGGCCAAGTGTCTTCGATACCTAAGTCTTTCCTTAAGATTCAAGTCTTGTTACACCATGAAGCCCCGTGGAGGCAGGCGCTCTACTTCTTCCCACTGCTGTGTTCTAGAGTGCAAGGCACCTGCCTCTGCACCTGTGCTCCCACTCAGAACACCTGAGGACTTCTGTTTCCACCAGCCCTTGCTACAGCTGCTTAGCTCAGCTAGGACACACACAGACATAAGGGTGTATACTCACACGTATAAAGCATGCATATAGACACAAATGTATGCGGGCATATGCTTGAGCAAACACACTGCAGGCATACGTCAGTAAACATGTAAGTGTGTGGACACACATGTCTATATCGTTTTATAGTTGTACAGTGGCACCTTAGACACCCCTTGGAGAGTTTGCATCAAGCAGAGCTCTGCTGTGGCCACTGACCATCTTGCCCTCCAGCCCGCAGGAGGTTTCTAGGCAATCCTCCTTGCCTTGTCAACCACCGAGCACAATATTTCAAAGGAACTGGACTTCTCGTACTTGCAGTAATCATAACTTGATGTTTTTATTTGTTCATGGTATTAGCTAAAACTTTCAGAACATGTGGGCCTTTTTTAATCAGGAGAAAGCAAAAGGGGGAAGAAAGAAAGAAAGAAAGAAAGAAAGAAAGAAAGAAAGAAAGAAAGAGAGAGAGAGAGAGAGAGAGAGAGAGAAAGGAAGGAAGGAAGGAAGGAAGGAAGGAAGGAAGGAAGGAAGGAAGGAAGGAAGGAAGGAAGGAAGGAAGGAAGAAAGCCTGCCTAAAACAGAAGTGGAAAGTATCAGCATTCCACCTAAACTGTAAAATTTTTAAAAGTGTCCTCCTAAAGTGCCCTCAAAGTTGGTTTTCCTCATGGAGCTCCTAGCAGACTGCAACAGCCCTCCCTAGCTGGCTCTGGTCTTACAGTGCACCAAGACAACAGTTCCAGTGTTGGGGTTAGAAGCAAAGGTCGCGACCCTGCAGCAGGAATGTGAGACAGAAATAGCTGCTTTATGTAGGTCAGCTGCTAGCTATCAGGAAAACTAAGACGGGTCCCAGCTCCATCTTGGACAAGTCACTGTTTCTCTGTGGTCTCATTTCTGCACTTTCCAGTGGAGGTAATTCTATAGCTCAGGAATCTAGGAATATACTGCAGTTGCTTTTCAGGCAGTAAATGGCCTGCCTTCCAGCCCTTGATCCTCAGACTGAAAATATACAGGCAAAGTGATGATTTCAGTAAATACTCACTTGTCTCTTCTGCATGAGAGTGTTAAGGGATTAACTTTGGAGCTAGGTCTACATTGGCTGAGTCGAATGGCAGAGATCACAGAGAGAGAGGGAGAGAGAGAGAGGAAAAAAAAACAACAACATATGATAAGCCCATCACAGAGCAGAAGACTCAAGACATGCAATGCCAAGGAAGAACAAGAGCTTCACAGAGAGAATAGCAACATGTGGGAAGCTGAGGCAGGGGAATTACCAGGAGTGTGAGGCCAACCTGGGCCTGGGCTAGGAGTACGGGACCCTGTCTCAAGAAGGAAGAGGAGAAGAAAGAGGAAGAGAAGAGTCGCATCAACTATGGATGTCTGACACAGACTGAGACAAGGGTTCAAAACCTCCAAAGTGTGCAAGCATCCCTTCTAGACATCTACCCTTCATCCTTATCCCAACATTACATTCCCCCTCCGATATTCCTTATCATCAGAGTGGACCATGGCCATGCCATCTGCTCCCAGAATAGACAATTATTGGTCCTAGGTTTATGTCTGTGTGTGTGTGTGTGTGTGTGTGTGTGTGTGTGTGACCAGAGGTGTCAGAACCGTCCCCTCCCTGCCCCTGCCCCTGCCCCATCTTCATGTGGAGTTAGAGGAGGGGCCACCTAGTGTTGGTACTGGGTACTGAACGTAGGTCTTCTACAAAGTAGAATGAGCTCTTAACTGCTGAGCCATCTCCTAGCCCCAGGGACTTTAATTTTAAATCCTTGGAAAGAGACATAATATTTTGCTCCTTTTTTTTTTAAGTCATAAGTTTTCTAATTACAAAAACAGCAAATTCTCATTTTAGAACATTTTAGAAGCTACAGAACAACGAAAAAAAAAGTCCACAACCAAAAGCCACAGGTCACTTTTGATGGAATTTCCTCCATGATTTCTATGTAATTTCTACAACACTGGTCTTACCAAATGCATATATCATTAAATACACTTCTGATTTTTCATATCTACAAAGGTTTCTGACTTGTTCCTAAGCTTTGACAAATATTTAGCTGCAGTCTCTGAGCTGTAGTAAATAACTCTACAATAGACATCTTCGGCCCCAAATCGTTGACACGATGCTTTGTCAGTCCTCCGGGCTGTTCTTCATTTGTTCAGACGATAAGAATTCTTAGAGGACTATTGGTATAGACTATCACATTATCTTACAGAAATGTGCCTATTGGTTCTGGCAAGACAGCTGGGTTGGTAAAGTGCTTCCTTGCAAGCATGAAGACATGAGTTCAAACCATAGAGCCCAGGGGACACACTTGTAATATGATGACTGGGATGGAGAGACTGGGAGGCTGGGCTCACTGACCTACCAGGCTTGCTTAGTTGCCTAGTTGCAGGCCTTGCCCCCAAACATCTGGTCAACCATGTGCCAGGGCAGGCCCCCACTCGTGAGTGTAATTGGACAACACAAACTGGGCTCTCTGGGAAACTGAAAGAAGAAAACTCAAAGATGGTGGGTATGGAAGTGAGGGTAGATATGGGAAAGGTCTGGAGATGAATATGATAAAAACTAAGTGTATGACATTTTCAAAGAACCAATTAAAGTCTTACTTTAAATAGTAGAAATGCAAAAATAAAGCCAAACTGATACCCAAGCTAGCAGATAGAAAAAAATTAAATAATTAAGACCAGGACATTAAAAAAAAAAAGTATGGCACCCAAGGAATTATATCCAAGGTTGTTCTCTGACATCACCACATAGAAACACACACTTCCATGTGCACCTGAATACTCATGTGAACCAACACACACATGAACATAAATACACGACCATATACACACAGAAAGAAAAGTACCAATTCTGTATGAAGTTATCCAACTCAGCAGATCCTCCCCAACACTGGGTATTTAAATTGTGATGTTAAACTCTTTACTCATTTTGTGGTGAGCGGTGTTGCTTGGGTGGGCCCTCCACGGAGCACCAGTGAGGCTGAACATCTGGGTAATTTTCCCCCTGTGGATTTTCTGTCCATTCTTTCTTCCCTCCCTCCCTTGACCACTCCCTGCTTCCCTCTGACACACTGTGGAGATGTGCTGAGCCTACATTGTCTGGCCTTGACCATGGGGAATGTGGATCGGTAAGAGGTAGGGGGAACTCACAACACACCTGGAGCCCCAGCATTACCCGACAGCCAGCGGCCACTGCTGCAAGGGGGCAAGTATGCACTATTCCTTTTAATTGTGGAAAAAGTTATTATCTTAACCATTCTGCATCTGTGTGCTACTTGAGATGGACCTCATGGCCTTGTGCATATCAGAAAAGTGCTACTGCTGAGCCCCAGCCCCCGTCTTCACAATTTCTCAAGGTCCACTTCAGCAGCGAATCCGCATTACTATGTAACCTCTGCTTAGAACTGCTCCATCCTGCAAAGCTGAACTTCTGTCCCCATGGCAACAAAGCTTTCTGTGTCACTCTCCTTAGATGCTGCTGACCAGCCGTCTGCTGCCCATCCCTGTGGATCTGGACACTTCAGAGACCTGCTACATGTGGAATCACAGAGTTCTTCCCTTTGTGTAGTTCACTTAACATGGTGTCCTCAAAAGTCTTCCATGTTAGAAGAGGTGTCAGAATTTTCTCCTTGCTAAAGGCTGAGTAATGTCTTTTACATCGCAGGCCACCAGTTTTGGTCACCTGTCCACCTGTCAAAAACGCCACAACTTTTTCATTGGGTGATTGTAGACAAAGTTACCGCGCCAATCGTTTTGTGAGCATCTTCTGGGCATATATCCAAAAGGCTGTCTTGGAATAGGCAGACTTGTGGAATCTCGTGACAGTTGTATTCTTAACTTTTGGGAGAAGCCCCACGCTCTTTTCCATGGCAGCTGCACCAGTTTCCATTCCCACAAATTGCATACAAGGCGGGCAGCAAGATGACTTAGGAGGTAAAGGTGTTTGCTGTCAAGCCTTAGGACCTGAATTCAATTCCCTACATGGTGGAAGAAGAGAGCTGATTCCAAGAAGTTGTCCTCTGACCTTTACACAAGCACTATGTGTACACACATGCACATACACACACACACACACATGAGCCTGTACCCTCACACACAGGTATATGAACGCACACATACAGATTCACACACTAGTCAGTTAACCAATCAGTTAAGCAAATAACTGTAATATTAACTGAGCGATGTGACTGGCCAGCTTCACCATGGACAAAAAGGCTGTACGGGTCCCTGTTCCAGCCACTCCCACACATGCGCTGAGATACTGAGGCGTGGGCCCTTACAGGGGTCTGACAAACAAGGCTGAAGTGACTCTGGAAAGAAAAGCATTTTCTGCCCCTTTCAGTTCTCAAAGCCTTGCTGTGAATGTTGTATCAGCAAATATGTACCCAGGGATTTAACAATGCATTAAGAAAGGATTGGGTGTAAATTGTTTGGAATGGCTGTCTAGGCAGGATGAATCTACAATCACCTCTGTGCTTTGGGCCTGGAGGCCTGGGGATGTATTTACTGGGGCCATCTTATTCTCGCCCCAGAGTAGACGCATATATGAGAATCTGCACGATTAACACATGTGGAAGTTAGAGGCTTTCTCTTTTGTCTTTGTTTTGTTTTGCATTTGGGGAAAGGGTCCCGTGTAGACCAGGCTACCAGTCTGCCCTTGAGCTCACTATGTAGCTAAACCTAATCTTAAACTCTTGATCCTCCTGCTTCAGCCTCGTAAGTGCTGGGGTTAGGGGTCTGTAACACCATGTCTGGTTCTATGGGAGGCTTTCTCAGGCACCTCTTTTTTTTTTTTTTTTTTTTTTTTCTTTCTTGCTGACAACAATTCTCTGTTTGCAGAATTTGCTGCTGTGCTTGGATTCTCAGCAAACTCTGTGCACCTGACGCCCCTCCCTTATCTGTACACTGTTACAGGCTCAAAGAGGCAAGCTCATCTCGGTGTTTATGGAAGCAAAGCCCACCAAGCTGTTGAGCATCCTGATCTTCTCCAAAGACCTCCCTTTAGCTTCTATTGAACCGATGGAAGCAAAGGCCAAGGGTGTCTCTGTGAATATCAGCAGGATGTTCCCACCCGTGAGCCAGGGCAAGCGTGACTTCACACTGGGTGAAGTTCTTGGCAAGCTGGTTAGGGTCTGAAAATGGAAGCATTTGGTTTTCAATACTGTCCTGTAAGAGATTGGTGAGATG
Source organism: Meriones unguiculatus (assembly GCF_030254825.1). Taxonomy (NCBI): domain Eukaryota; kingdom Metazoa; phylum Chordata; class Mammalia; order Rodentia; family Muridae; genus Meriones; species Meriones unguiculatus. Next base: position 11,075,314 of record NC_083349.1, read on the forward strand.
GAATGGCCCACTGCTAGTCAAGTCTGGTAAGAGCCAGTTAGAATAGTCCATCTGGTCCTAGGCTCTCCTCTGTTTCTCTTGCACCTTGTTCCTGTGGGTTGAGCATGAGAAATGACTGTTCTCCAACTATTCATAAGGCATATAGTTCTGCAGTTTTTTTTTAAGGTATGAAAACACAGAAGAAATTATGGGTTTCATGAGAATGTTGCCTACCAGACTCAGGGAAGTAGATGGCACAGAGAACCTGGGGAGAGAGGCCAAAGGCAGAGGATCCCTCCCGTGAGCAAACTCTGGGATCTAACAGCAATCCACTTTTGTGCACAGAGATGAATTCAAAGGCAGGAGCAAAACTCTAGGAGTCCTAAAGGTCAAGGAGGCCACAATGATCTTGACCCTTGGATAAGAACAGACACAAGAAAAATGCAGTTCCTAAGACATGTTAGTTTCTAATGGGCCAAACACTTTAGATGGCAATTTATTAGAATGTGGTAAAGGTCTCACCCCTTCCTCAGAGGCCATGCTGATCTTTGGCTTCCCCTGTAGGATTCCAGCTCAGCACCCATTGAGTTCTTCCAATGTGGGCTGTCCAAATCTCCCAGCAGATGGGGTCTCATGTGGTCAGATGGGTTGTGCCCTGTTCAGTGCTGTTTCTAAGCCCAGAACTGCCATGCTGCTAACCATGGTGCTCAGCTAAACTCAGGTAAAAGCAGAAGGGCTGGAACCCAGTTTTAATCTTCCCCAACTGTTTGGGTCTTTACTTCCCATGATGCCAGAGGGCTGCAGCAGGGTTTGGGTAGAGGATAGGGAATTGTTCACGTTTATGCTAAGATTCAAGGTCAGATCATTGTGATGTCTTTGCTCAGCTTGCTTTAGCACTAAGATACCCATACCCACTTGGCAGTTGAACTTCACAGCCAAACTCCTGTGGTATTTTCTCTTTTAAGAGGGGAAGTGGAGACTGGGGTATAGCTCAGCTGATAAACTGTTTGTGGTAAACTGTTCATTCCACAGCATCACATATCCCGGTTGTTGTGGCTCACAGCTGTAATCCCAGATTTTAGGTGGTGGGACTACGAAAACCTGAAGGTCACGGTCATCCTCAGCGATATAGCACATTTGAGATCAGCTTGGAATGTAAAAGAAGACGGAGTGGGGTAGTACCAACCGGAAGGTTTAATACAGCATAGTCATTACAAAATGTTAAACCAGGGGTTAGAGAGAACACTCTGTGACTAAGAGCACTGGCTGCTCTTACAGAGAACTCAGGTTTGACTGCCAACACCCACATGGCAGGACACAGCTGTCTGTGCAGTTCTAGGGGATGAGAGTCCCTCCTCTGGCCTCTGCAAGCAACAAGCAAGCAAGTGTATGCAGACAACCTGAAGGCAAAACACCCATGCATGCAAAAATAAATGAAATTGAAATTTAAAAGATAAAACTAAATTAAACAGCTTGATTGAGGTATAATTTTCATAAAACACACATATGTGCAACATAAACTTAATGTAACCCCATGCCCAGAGGAAGACTCAGAACACTGCACATCCCAGCGGTCCGGGGCTTTTGGAGATTCCAAGTGCAGAAGCACTTTGGCCACAGAGTTCCTCTGTGTACACCCCAGGCTTGTTTTCCCAGCTGCAGCCATCTCCAATGTATGCTGAGCAGGGCCAGGCTTCTCAGCCAGCTCCCTGTGGTCATGCTGTGCTCCACACTGCTATGTGCTGTCCAGAACCTCTTCTGGAAGGGAGCACTAGCTAGCAGAATCTCTGACACATCTCCATAGACTGCACCACAGAGACACCTCACCAGGGCACTTCCCAGACAGCCTCACAGCCAAGGATGGACAGTTTCAGATATGAAGGTTAGGTTATATTGGTCCAACTCAGGGCAACTCTGAAGGTTACTAGAACTCGGAGCTCCTGTGGGTCAGCCAGACAGTCTCTGACCAACATCACATACCTCTTCACTGCCTTCCTAACCCCATCCTTCCCACAAGTTGTTCCCATTAACTCCCTGGTTAAACATTCTGCAACCTAGGCCTCCAGCACAGGCTCTCAGAGTCTTCATTTCCCCTAGATCGATGGCTCAGAGCCCTCTAGGTCCAAGTGAGGCCCCGGGTATAAGCAGCAGCCATTACTGTCTGCTCTTTCCCCAGGTGCTGTGCTGACAGAACTCTTCTGTGCTTTCAGTCTTATCGGCTCATTCATGTCTTTACCCAAATGACATGGTGGAGTGCCAGCTCTATAGACACAAGAGTGAAGAGATAAGAAAGCAAACGCCTTTCCTTTCCTCTGAGAACTTGCAGCCCAGTGCAGCAGGCTGATGGCCATCCACTGAAGTCTTCCAGGTACTGAGGGCCACCATGCAGAGGTCACAGAAGTGGAGCTGAGCACTGCAGTGGGAGGCAGCTGTACAGAATGTGGAAGGAGCAAGCGGAGAGCAGTACGGAGCCTGGTCCATGCTGTCCCACTCTGCTGTGCATCGCTCTGCGCACAGGGCAAACCACAGGATACTTGGCTGATCTGAGCCGGGCAAAGACAGGGGAAGCCCAGCAGGTTCTGTGTCCCTCTAAGACACCCTCCCTGCCTCTGCCATCATTAATTGGGGACTAGGCAGTTTGGCTGGACAGACAGACAGGAGGGTGGAAGGGAAGGAAGGAGGTCCTGAGTGATACAGGTGGTGGAATTCCAGCTAAAGAACATTTGATCTTGGCAAACTGCCCCAGGTACCCCTTCATGCACTGGACACCCTTAAACTCTTCGTTGCTACTTTCCAAAGTCAACAGAATTTTCTAAAGTGTGTAATTTTGGTAGGAGAACTTAGAGAAACAGACGAAAACCAAACGTGTGTAAGTGAGATGTTTGCCCTAGGCTGTATTTGGGACATATTGATGGAGGGGTGGGTGACTGGGGCTGGGGGTGCAGAGAGTGACAGCTTAAGGGTGGGGTCAGATGCACTTCCTCAGAACATGTCTGGATAGAAGAACAATGGACATCGGATGTGTTTCAAGATGCCACAAAGATGAAAATAGACCTTAGCTATTTATCAAATTAATTACCCTATAATCTCAAGACAAATGGGATTCTTAGGGCGATATTCAGCTGGTAATTTAATACCCAAGTTTTTCTGATCAATAAACCATTGGCCTGTTAGAATATTTAAGTCATGCTTAAAGTCATTTAGGGGGAAAAAAACCTATTAACTTAAGTTCTTTGAAAGCATGCCTTTAATTTTAAATGTCATTTTCTATTTAAGCATTGCATTTTGCCTTCCTCTAAAACAACCCTGACCTTAAATTTATTAAGATAGATTAAAATGAATATTTGGTGTTGGAAATAACATAATGTATTGTCTTTTATTCAGCAAATATTTGAGTGTCTGTTATATGCCACTACACTATAGAATGACAGAGGAGCCACTCAGGTTGTGTTCTCAGGAAGTGGCCCAGGTCTGTGTGAAGCTCTGGAGAGAGGGGTGAAACAGAGCCCTTACCTACATGGAAAGGAGCTCAGGGCCTCCTGGGCGCTCAGAGAAGAGAACCAACCTTCCCTTAGAGCAGTGGTTCTCACCCTTCCTAATGCCAGGACCTTTAACATGGCTCCTCACGTTGTGGTGACCCCTCCCCCCAACCATGATATTATATTTGCTGCTACTTCATAACTGCATAGGCACTAAGGCCAAAATTAATAAATGAGATTTCATGAAACTTTAAAGCTTATGTAAGGCAAAGGACACTGTCAATAGGACAAGCCAGCGGCCCACAGAATGAGAAAGTTTTCACCAGCTTCACATTTGACAGAGGATTAGTATCCAAAATATGTGAAGAACTCAAGAAACTAGACATCAACAAATCAAATAATCCTACTAAAAGGGGGGAACAAATCTAAACAGAATTCTCAACAGAGGAATCTCTAATGGACTAGAAGCACTTAATGTTCCACATCCTTTGCCATGAGGGAAATGCAAATCAAAACAACTGTATGATTCCATCTTACATTTCTCAGAATGGCTAAACTCAAAACCACAAGTGACAGCTCATGCTAGTGAGGATATGGAGCAAGGGGAACACTCCTCCACTGCTGGTGGGAGTATAAACTTGTACAGACACTTTGAAACCAATATGGTTTTCAGAAAGTCAGGAATCTATTTATCTTAAGACCCAGCTATACCACTCCTGGGAATATACCCATCCATCCTCCTACAAGGACATTCGCTCAACTATGTTTATAGCAGCTGAAACTGGAACCAACCTAGATGATCCTCAACCAAAGAAGGTATAAAGAAAATGTGGTACATTTACCCAGTGGAGTATTACTCAGCTGTTTAAAAAAAATAACATCTTGAAATTTGTAGGAAAATGAATGGAACTAGGGGAAAAAAAATCATCCTGAATGAGGTAACCCAGACCCAGAAAGACAAACATGGTATGTCACACTTATAAGTGGAGCTTACCTGTAAAGGATAATCATGCTACAATTCACCGACCCAGAGAGCTAAGTTACAAGGAGGGCTTAAAGGGGGAAGCAAGGATCACCCTGCGAATGGAAAACGGAATAGATTTTGATAGTGGACTGGGAGCTGTTGTGGATGTTTTGGTTTATGGTATGTAAACATGTTTTGGTTAAAATTCCAAGTTGGAGATTTTAGTGTGTCCACACCTGTTAAGTGTCTCATGCAGAGTGGTCTTTGCCAGGTGGAATTAATTGAATTCTGAGGACTTTTAGGGGTATAAACATGACAGCCCAGAGGAAGACAGCGCAGCTGCTTGAAGGAGGACTGCCTGCTGCTGGGTCGTCCTGCTGCTGCCTTTGCTGTTTGCTGCTTTGCTGGTTACCTGGACCTCTGGATTTCTGGACGACTGATAATGGTATTGTCTCCAAAAGAATCCTACAACTTTACCCAGGGGGAAGTAACAGAGAGAACTCCACCCCTGTCTCCACTAACCTTATTTCCCTCCTACCTGGTGTTGAGGGGTTGGAAGGGAGGTAGAAGTGTTTAATAACCCTAAGTGAAGTCGGTGTGTTTAAAAAAATCAAGGTCAACAGGGGGCAGGTGAGGTTGAGAACAGGAAGGCTCAGATAGCAGGGGAAGGAAGGAGAGAACAATGGGAGAGATGACTGGATTTGGAGGGCATTTGGGGGTGAGGTAGGAAGCTAGTGCGATGGAAACTCCATGGAATCTGCTAGAGCAGCCCTAGCAAGGACTCCTAGTCATGGAGGACATGGAGCCTGAACTAGCCATCTTCTGTGTAACCAGGCAAGGCCTTAAGTAGAGGGACTGGGACACCAACCCAGCCACAGAACCTTCAACCTACAGTGTGTCCTGCCTAAGCATTGTGATTTGGGAGCGGCACCTAGCATAATCATCATCAGAGAGGCCAGAACGACTTCATCCAGCAGCTAAGGAAGCAGATGCAGAGTCCCACAGCCAAACATCAGACAGAGCTCAGCGAATCCTGGGGAGGAGAGGGAGGAAGAATCAGAGGACCCAGAGGGGTCGAAGACAACACCGTAAGAATACGGCCCGCACAACCAACTGGCTGGAACTCATGGGGGCCCACAGGTATCAGGGAGCCTGTAGGAGTCTGACCTAGGTCCTCTATGTATGTTATGGCTGAGTAGCTTGATGTTCTTATGGGATTCCTAACAGTGGGGATGGAATCTGTCCCTGATTCTTCTGCCTGCTGGTGCGACCCTGTTCCTCCTTCCGAGTTGCCTCACCCAGCCTTGATGTGATGGTATTGCCTAGTCTTGTGTATCTTGTTATACAGGGTTTGGTTGGTGTCCCTGGGAGGCCTGCACTTTTCTGAAGGGGAGTAGATATGGGGGAGAGAAGGGGGAGGAGACACCAGGGGGAGAGGAGGGAGGAAAACTGTACTCGGGGTATAATATATGAAAGAACCATTTTTTTTTTAATGCCCTATGAGCCATCCTGTGACACATGATGGTCCTGCTTTTAATCCCAGTGCTGGAGGCAAAGTCAGGTGAATCCTTAGGGCTCCACGAACAACCAACCCAACCTCCTTGATAAGCTCCTGACCAATGAGAGCTCTTGTCTCAAGAAAATAGGATAATTAAGTACTGTCTTCCCCACCACCACACACACCAAAAAAATCCTGTAATATTTTGGGCTAGTGAGATGGCTCAGAATGAAATGTTTCTGCTACCATGCCTGAGCATCTGAGTTAGGTCTCCTGTTGGTTATCCTCTGACCTCTATACTCATGCTGTGGCATGCACGAATGTGCTTGACTGTGTACACACACACACACACACACACACACACACACACACATTTATTAAATAAATAATGTAATAAAAAAACTGAAAAAATGGACAGTGCAATACCCAAAATAGCCTCTGGCACCCACCCATCACACACATACACACACAAGAGAATGTCCAGGCTAACCCAGATGACTCTCTTGTCATAATTTACTGCCTGTCCAAATTTAATGTGTGTACACTCCTGGGTTAAATGTTATTCAAGTTACTGGTGCCTTAAAAAAAAAAAAAAAAAAAAAAGGAAAGGTAATAATAAAATGTGTCTGAAACCATGCAACGATGAGAAACATTTGTCGTGTTGAAAGGAAACAAAACTGCAAGTGCTCTGTTTTACGAGCGAGGACCGAGGAGCCGCTGCTATAAAAACATCTGAAGTTGTTCGCTGGTCTTGGGAGGAAGCAAGGTTTGCGAGAGTTCCATTTGAAGTCACTGCATAAGGGGCCTGCTCCGTGCAAGCTGCACAGCCATGCGTGTCTTGTCAGAAATGATTGCCAACCCGGCGCCTCAGACACGGAAGCATGGTTAATGTCCCACTACATCTTACTTGTTACTGCGGCACCGGTGTGGGCTGCCGGGCACTCCCACAAACCCTCGGAGAGAACAGAGCGCGGCGCTTCGCGAGTCGCTTCCTTCTGGAGAGTCCTCTGGCAGGCGGACCTCAAACCTGACCCGGAGAGCGGGGTGGGAAGGCCTCATTCTCTTCGTGCTGACGAACCAGACAAGATGGACGGCTTCTAGCAGGTGTAAGAAGGATCGAAGTAAGAAGCGTCTTATGAGGGATCTCACGGAAGACGTTAGAGATTTCGTGCATTTGTAGACAATGGCTAAGGGAGACTTAGCATGTATCAGTTACTGTTGTCTTCAAACTCATTTTCGCAAGACAGAAAGCAAGGCAATAAAAAGTAGCAATAGAGGTGCCAGGCGTAGCGGCTCACACCTTTCAGTCCCAGGGCTTAGGAGGCCTGGGGGTTCAAGGCCAGCCTGGTCTAACAGAGTGAGTCCACGATAGCCAGGGCTCTTGCGTAGAGAAACCCCACCCCGTCTCGAAAAACAGAACAAGGAAGTAGCAATAGATAATGGCCCACTGGGTCTGCTGTGCCCAGGCCTGGTGGACCGTCCCCACGTGAGCTCAGGAAGAGCTTTAGGAAAAGACGGACCAGTTTCTGAGTGACGGTTTTACACCAGGCATGGGGCTCGGTGCTTTACCTTCGCGATTTCATTCAATCCTCTGGGAAAATAAAATGTGGTGTCCATTTTATAGACGGGAAAGCCATGCTTCAGGGAAAATAGTGGAGGGTACAAAGTCACGTGATGTATTCCCAGCCTGTTAGTTAATTTTTGCAGACAGAGCTGTGACAAAACACCTGACCGGAGCCACTTTGGAAGGGAGAGTTTATGTTGGCTCACAGTTGAGGGTGGCCGAGAGAGATGAACGCCGGTGCTCAGCTTCCTCTTGCCCCTTTCATGCAGCCTGGGACTCCAGCCAAAGGGGAAGGGCTGTCCACATTTGGGATGGCTCTTTCCACCCCAGTTACCCTAAATCTAGAAACGGCCTCGCAGCCACGCCCAGAGATTTATCTCCCAGGTATTTCTAGATCCCGGTAAATTGACAGTCAGCATTAGCCACCACACCGAAAACCTTAGCCACCGCTAAGGTACCGTTTTTTTGGCTCTGCAGCTCCAAACTGGTCCAGAGGAAATTGCAAGGGAGCCAGACTTTGAGTTTCATTTGTGTGTGTGTGTGTGTGTGTGTGTGTGTGTGTGTGTGTGTGTCATGGCTGTGCTAACCCTGTTCCAGAGCCAACTACCCTGATGAGCCCCAGGGTCAGTACAGAATGCACACAGTCTTCCCCCCCCCCGCCCCCCCACCCCGCCTCCCAGAGCAAGGCTCTCTGAGGTCTCTAAGAAACATTTTGAGTAAACAATTAGTAACCAGAAAAACCTCAAGTTCTGAGGAGCCTTAACCCTCCTCTTCAGAGAACTGGAAGCAAAGACTTGGAATTACCCAACAAATTAAGTTCGTTTTAATATCAGAATGCAATTGGGAGAGCAGGTCTGGGGTGAAAGAAAAATACTGCAATTGCTTCTTTTTTCCAGACTCACATATTGCTTTGTTTATTATGAAATAACGAAGCATTATTTGATCCCATTATTCTGTAAATGAGATTGAAGAAATGGTACATCTGCATTCATGCGGTGACACAGCGTTGGGAAATGTTTATCCCACCAACATTTAAAAATAGCAGTTCCATCTTTTGTGGTAATGAACTTGTAGGTGTTTTCATTGTAAGAATGTATTTTATAATACACACAAATATGGCATAGTTAGATTCAATGCTGGGGGATGCTCTTGTGGAGGCTTTCCTCTATACTTGCGTTTTTTTTGCAATAGGGTTTTGTTTCTTTAAAGCCTGTCTGTGGGTAGTGATGGATGGGACACAAAATCCACTGGCAATTTTTTTTTTTTTTTTTTTTTTTTTCAGTGAGACAGAGGTTAAGTTTCTGGAACCATTTAGCATGTACACCTGCCCTCTTGTGGCACGCATCTGCACGTTCACTGTTTTTAAGACCAAGACAAGGGTTATCCTAAGCACAGATGCTTGTCCCCCCAACGATCCATACTTACTATGTAGCTCCTCTGCTGAGTGTGAAATCCCTCCAGGTGCTCACATTTGGCAAAATTCCTTTATTGGTGTGTCACCGTTCACTGTCCTGTGTGGATTAGGGCCTTGTAACAAGTTACCTCAAAACCTAATGCTACAAAACAATCATCCTCTGAGTGAGAAAGTAAAACAGGAGGTAGTTTATTTGGGCCTCGGGGAGAAGATTCAGAGCCAGGGTTTTGGCACACCTGTAGCCTCATTTTCTTGCTTGGTGTACATGGACTAGGTCAGAATGGGTTTAGCTGGCTTCCATAGAGGATGGGAGACTGTTCCATCTCTCAGCCATTTTATTTCTGAAGAAAATTATACACCCAGCTGTCTCTCTTTCTACTTGATCTCTGCAGATGGACAGTTTCCTAAACATTGTTCTCTGAAAAGAAGTCAACAGATGAAGAGATTTAATGTGGGGGGAGGGGCCAACACCCGTGTGCAGGTGTGCATGGGTGTGATGTCCAATAGTCAACCTCTGACATCATTCCTCAGGCTCTATTCACCATTTTTTTTTTCATTTGAATAGGGTCTCACTCAACCCAGAGCTCACTAATTTAGCTAGGTTGGCCAGCCAGTGAGCCACTGATGCAAAGCATTTTGGAGGTGCTAGGAATCCAAATTCTGATCTTCGTGCATGTAAGCACTTTACTGTCCAAGCCATCTCCCAACCCAGAAATCCTTTTTCATTAATGACAGAAACTTTGCACATCAACAGGAGTCGATCATTCTGCAGATTAGAGCCAAGGAATCCCAGATTCTTCATTGAAGACCTCAGGTTTTTGCTTGTTTCTGGTTTGGGGGTTTGGGTTTGGGTTTTTTGAGACAGGGTTTTTCTTCATAGCCTTGGCTGTCCTGGAGTTGCTTTGTAGACCAGGCTGACCTTGAACTCGCAGCAATCCGACTGCCTCTGCCCCCCTGAGTGCCAGGATTAAAGGGAAGTGGTTGAAGATCTCAGGTTTTAACTAATTTGATTAACACTGGAAGCCCAGAAGGAGGCTTTTGTTCTGAGTAATAGTGTGTATTCAATAACTAATTGTTTCATTAATTGGATTTTTTTAAAAAGTTGTGAAATCATTGTAAAAACCAAAAATGTGGAACACAAGACTGTAGGTCTCCTGCAGTCCTTCCAGGCACTTCAGGCCTGGGATGGTTACACGCTTGCCATCTTCCCCACAGGAAGGTGGTCTTTTAGTTGTAAACAGGGTGCCTCCTAAGTGTGCCTTGTAGTCTGCTTCTTTTCACTTAACATTATCGGATTTTTTTTTTTTAATGAGCAATGAAATTTGATCTGAGAGGCCAGTCATGAGCTGTTTCGAAAGAAGACCATGGTCGCAAAGTGAGGCCTTTCTAAACCCTGTGGTCTTTGGGGAATCAGGAAATTAAACTTTGTGCTTACTGGTCTTTGACCTTCTCATAAACGGACACAATTCTACCTTGTTTGAGTGTACTATAAAAGCAGACACCGGTCAGGGAACAAAGATGCCATAAAACAATTAGGAACTAGGTGGGGGCAGGGCAAAAGTTTATGAGGGGGTGGTGTTGTTAGTGGGCCTTTCCATCTGTGCGTGTGTGTGTGTGTGTGTGTGTGTGTGTGTGTGTGTGTGTGTGTTTGTGTTTGTGTTTGCTCGCTCTTGGAGTATGTAAACTGCCCTACCTGTTTTTTGTTTGGAATTGTCTGGATGTTTAAAAACAAGCAACTGATCTTTTCACAGTCATTTAAGAGAAAGAATAAAGAAAGTCTGCCACTAAGTGATTTTTTTTTTAAACCGTGGCTTTCTGAGTCTGATTATCTTGTTGGAGTCCTCACGTGCTCACAGCTTCTCATGTAAAGTAAGACTGTTAGAAATCCAGGCAAAGCCCATTTTCAGCTCTGCAGGCTCTCTCTTTGGCATGGGTCATTGAAGGGACTCTGACCTTTTTTTGCTTCTGTGAATTCTGTGACATCCCAGACAGGGTGTGTTCTGGCAATTTCCACAGCAAACCCACTCAGGTTGTTGGTCTTACCCTCGATCCTGAGGTAGGAGTGTGTGAGCTCCAGACACTGTGCCTTCTAAAATCTGTTTCTTTATATGCTTAGTTGAGAGCAAACGTGTTTTCTTCTCTACCTGTGATCACAGCTATTAAACAAATAACTGATGGGAATCTATCGTCAGAGGAACACAGCCCGAGTGAAAAGCTGTCATCTTTGCAGACGTGCCTTTACTTACTGCCGGGGCTTTGACTAGCAAAGTGCTGCTTGCTGAGCTGGATTACACTCATTTTATTAAAAACAAAACAACAACAAAACCCAGCAGGTTAAAAATGCACAGGTCTTCAGGTTTGGGTTTAATGATCAGCTGCTCTGAAAATACTCACCTATTCATTGGAGCAATGAGTTGTTACTGGGGCCAGAGAAAGACAGTGTTTTAAGCTGAGCTCCATGACAAGCTGGAGACAGAATGTTTGGAAGGAACCTCCCCTCTACACACTGGCAGTCTTGGAGGAAAACAAATCCTATATACACACCTAATGTCACAGTGCCATGCTCAGGTCTGTGAGGGGTTCTGAGGAAGAATTCACATTATCTGTGAATGAAATGACAGTTTTCTCTTAGCAAGGCAGGAAGAGGAGCCATAGTCATGTAGGAATATCAGGACCTGATGTGTGAAAATTTTAACAGCAAAGAGTCTTGGCAAGTGTGCACCACTCCATTGTTGCACCTATGAAGTGGCCTGTCATTGAGAGATCAGGCTGAGGCCTCACTAATATGTATACATGCACGTGCATGTTCATGTGTGTGTGGGTACACAAGTATGTAGGACAGAGGACAACCTCAAGTGCCGTTACTCAAACGCTATCCACCTCTTTTAAGGAAGAGTCTCTCATTGGCCTGGAGCTTGCTGGTTATGCTAGGCTAGATAACTAGCAATTGCCGGGGACTCATTTGTCTCTTCCTCTTTTTCCTCCTCTTCCTCTTCCTTCTCTTTCTTCTCTTCCTCCTCCTCTTCTTCCTCTTCTTCCTCCTCTTCCTCCTTTTTCTCCTCTTCTTCCCCCCCCCAGCACAAGGATTCCAAGTGTACACCACACCTTGCTTTTTTTAATGTAGGTTCTGGGAATTAAATTCATGTCCCTTGGCTTGCACAGCAAACATTTTACCAACTGAGCCATATCCTCAGCCCAGACCTCTTGATTATTGTCCATTTTTATCTTGTTCGGCTAGGGATTAAGCCTCTTGCATGCTGGGCAAGTGCTCCGTCAATGAGCTACATCTCTAATCCATTCCTAGGTATAGAACTTAAAGCCTGCATCTAAGGCTTTGAAAAATGTTCCAGATGTATTTTCTCATATAGCCCTTAATGCTAACAGGTAAGCCCTCTAACTAACCAAGACTTAGAAGCTTGTTCACCATCACAAAGGTAGTAGGAGAACGGTGGGAATCAGGGCTTCGCTCCTCACCCAGTGAGCTAACAGCAGCCTTCACCACAGTCCCGGACACATATATTCTAGAATGCTCTTTCAGTCGTCTTCTGCGACAATGCAAGTGTTGTATGCTGATGTCAGCAGTGCGGCAGGAAGGGAAGAACAGAGTCTCTGGGCCTGAGGACGCTGGTGCTGTCTTGGTGTCCCCACATTTCCTGAACCTGCCTGAGCTTCCCTTTCATCTTGTTCTCTGGGCATCCATGGTCAACACCCTTGTCATGCACACTTCATCTCAGGCTAGGAGAGTCTACCTGCAGCCTGAACTTCTGGGGCTCTTCTGATGATTGCTTGACTATACTGTACAGAGTCTCTAAATGACCAAGCAATATTCAATTTTGGTGTCTACACAGAATTTCCAAACCAGTTCACACATAAAACTTCTAGATTCTGCATTCCAGATCTGTAAGTGCTGCTCATACTGTGACCCATCATAACTGCCCCTCTTCTTTCCCTCCAGGCATATCCCTCTCACCTACTTCTAGCATCTACAAAAGCTCCGGTACATTTCTCATGTGTTAAGAACACTTAGGATGAGATCTTCCCTCTTAACTTTTAAGTGTATGAAGTATAGCAGCATTGGCTACAGGCACTGTGTTGCCTGCACAGAGTGTCTCCGGAGCTCATCTCACTTAACCCAAATTTCTGGCCTGTGGATGACTAACTCTGTATTCCCTCCCTCCATAGCCCATGGTAACCATGATTCTAGCTTTTGGCTTAACGAATTTGACTCTTTTAAATATGTGGAAGCACCTAAAGTTTCTGTGTCTAACTTATTTCACTTAGCACAGGTCCTCACATGCGAGTCACCACAGCACCTTCCTCTCTGAGGCTGTACAGTGTGGTATCTACCCACAGGTCACCACAGCTACCTACTCAGTTGCTGTTTAGGCAGCCTACAGGTCCCTAATTTCTAATGCTGCCAAAAGCATTAGATGGAGGGAGGGGTTGGTTTGGGTTTTGGTTTGTGGTGTTTGTTTGTTTCTTTGTTTGAGATCTTGATTTCATTTTTTTTATCTTGTTTTCCCACCAGTCCTAGCTGGCCCTTGGGTCAAGTGAAGAGCTTTCTATAAAAGCTGAGGCATCCCCACCTCCAGATGCCTTACCCAGGCTGGTCTAGTGGGAACCAGGCACTAATGGATGCTAACTGGGCTCCCCAGGAAATCTGAAGAACAATCAGCTTCATAGGTCTTAGCCCCTCTGTCCCCCCATGCACACTTGGAACTGGAGAGATGG